>NW_023270305.1:1946067-1977109 GCF_011800145.1 Mirounga leonina
AAAAAACTAAAACCGAAACAAAAATGTAATAGTCTCCACTGGGTAGAGCATCACTCGGAAACTTCTTGTGCTCTCTGGCCATCTTCCTTCAATGGCCTCCAGCCTCATACTCACGTTGGCTTTCTTTGGAAGTTTTTGTTTCCATCACTTATGTTAAAAGTGATCACCCTGTCCCTGGAAATTTCTCTCTCACACTCTCAGACACACAAGCTTTTCTGATTTCAGGATTTAATCTTTACTTGCATTCTCATACTGGGTTTTAAAATCCAGTTAGTTTTATCTCAATGATATCATGAGGCAAATGTACTAAGGAATAATTTCATGTTTTCTAACAGTCTACACTTGTATCTGTCCCAAACCAAATGTCAAAGTAAAGCCTAATATGTGATGTACACACACGTTTCTAGACAACTGGATGCAAGAATATACTCAATTTGCATGGGTATGTTTTATAAAACATAGACAGAACTATAATCAGTACATATCCCAAAGAATAAAGAATAACACGTGGAAGCTAGTTTTCCCTAAACAGAAACCCCTTTACTATTTATCTTATTATTAAAGTATACCTACTAACCCATTAAAAAATCAAACAATACAGAAATGTACAACAAATAAAATGGATGCTCTCTATGATCTATTCCCCTGAGAAAACTATTGGTAATAGTTTGATAAATATATATTTAGCTTTTAGATTTTTTGATATCTATAAGTATGTACATGTGAATAGTATATTATTTTCAATAGAAGTGGAGTTATAAACATTAATGTATATTTTTAAATTTAACAACATATCAAGAAGACCTTCCCATCTATTTATATATCTATCTATATAACCATACATTACATATTCCTGTATTTATATCTATATCTCTATATCCATATATTTCTGTGTCTATATGTGTACCTTATCTTTTTAGTTTATATATCATATTATATAACCTAGATGTGCTATAATTTGTTTAACTGGTCCCATATTGAGAGATGGTTTAGACATTTCAGTGTTTCACTATTAAAAATAATGATGCAGGGACGCCTGACTGGCTCAGTCACTAGAGCATGCAACTCTTAATCTCAGAGTTGTAGGTCCAGCCCCACATTAGGTGTAGATGTTACCTAAAAGAGAAAATCTCTTAAAAAATAATGATGCAATGAACATACCTCATATATACATTTGAACAATTATTCGGTTACTTCCTTAGGCAAAATTTTCCCTAAGTGGAATCGCTATTCTGACATATACTGCCAAATTGTTTTCCAGTAAAATTTTGCCAATATACAACTTCCACCAGCAGGGTATGTGGGCTCCCTTCTCTACACCTCTGTGACAACACTAAGCATCATCAATCTTTGAAATCTTCCGAGGCAGATTTTTTTTTTTACTTAATATAATTCTACTCAAGCTCTAATATTTTCCCTTCAGAAGATAATCCAGTTGAAAGTGTAAAAAAATAAAGTCAGCCACAGCAATAAATCTAAATATAATGTCAATTAGAGCTATGCAGAGTGAGCTTGCTCAATGACGAATCATAAAAAGCTGTTAGAAACATGCACCGATGAGCTATTCTGAAAAATCTTTCATTTGATTGAACAATGACACTGGTAGGAAACTCACGGAGATACCCAGCAACATGCAACATGGCATTCAGCATGACTTTACAAATAAACAGGAAGGCATGGTGCTATTTGGAATAGTGTATAACATAAAGAACAGAGGAGGAACTCTACACCATAAACAGTCTGCATTCTTCATCTGGTCCTAATTACGGTGCAGGTGTATGCCTCCTCATCAGTCTATCTGTACATCCATCATTATTCCATCTGTCCACACATCTACCTATGCATCTGTCCATTATTCAATAAACACTATTTTGTTCATTGTGTTTATTGACTTGACACTCAGTGTCCATTTCTGTGCCAGATGTCCTCAGGGCTCTGTGTCTCTGCCCCTCTCAGCTCTGCCTGTTTGTGTCTGACTTCATTCTATAAACGATATCTGACCTTGGGGAGGTCAGGTAACTATCATGGCTCTTGGGCCTACATCCCCTCGTCCTAATATAACAGCCAAACATAAGATGCTTATCTTTCCCACCTTCATATTTCAGTCCCAAGAAAGGAACTGATTAGCTTTGCTTGTAACATGTTCCCCTTATAGAATAATTTTCTATGGTGGAAGGATGGAGTATTTTCATTAGCTAACCTGGGTCTTTGGGCAGCCCCGTTCGGAGAAGGGCTTGCACTGTTGACATGATGAACAGGAAAAGGGGAATTGGTAATCACATTAGACAAAACTAGAGCTACTGCTGTTTTCCATGAGAGGGAGGTGGTGATGCCTCTGACTCCCGTGTGTGGTCCTAGGGAAACACTAGGAAGGGAATGTACCATGTGCTAAAAGGTAGGAGTGTAATTGAAGGCAGAACAAAAATCATGATGTGGTTGGGAAATGATGAGTAGTTTTGTTGGGCTGGAGGCTTTGATCTGTGGTGAGAAATAGTGGGCTCTGAGGTGGGAGAGGAAGTCAGGAATGAAACAGCATGCTCAGAAGTTAGAATTTCATCTTCTTGGAAGAGTGATACAAGACAGCATCCATTTTGGAGGATAGATCGAAGGATAGGGATTTGGGATGGAAAGAGGAATGGACTGATGACAGCACTTGTTTAAAAGCTGTTGCAATTGTCCAAGTGACTGATGTAAGAAGGTAGGGAGATGGGAGGTCTTTCAGAAGAAAAATTTCATGTGGCCAAGAGCAAAAGAAATTTTCCATCTCCTTGAGGAATTTCATACTCAGGGCTGGGCCTCCAATATCAACCAGCACCTTGCTCGCCACCCCCCAGGAGCGGTTGTGTGACTCTTTCTAGGTAAGACCTTTTTCTTCCCAGGCCCACCTTCAGGGAAACTGTGGCCATTTCATAGCTGTGCTCACCTGCTTCCTCGTCCCTGGCCATGAATGTGCCTTCCACTCTGCCCTGCTCTAGTTCATCCTCATACTGGGTCTTTGCAGTCTCTGCTTTGTGCTTGAATGAGAATTTTCCAAGAAAAGGACTTCCCATTCTCCTTTCCTGTGTTTGCACAACTGTCATGGAACATATTAAAATTATAAGACAATTGGGGCATCCATAAAAATCCTGGGTGAAGGATCGTGGTATGTTTGAATCGGTACAAGAATCTTCTCCTACTTCATTCATTAAACATGCACCTGAGGCCAGGCACTCTGCTGTCGCTTTACATATCTTATCTCATTAATCATCAAATAGCCTTGGAAGCATTTATTTGCTCAGGCAGGCAATAAATATGTATTGAGTACTCATTATGTGCTGGGAACATAATTTCAGAGTAGTGGAAATAATATAATGAACATGAAATCAAGATCCTGACCTTATGAAAATTACAGTCGAGTGGGCAAAACAGACCATAAATAATCAAATACACAGATAGGTGATATAATCTGGGGTCATGGTGAGTATTATGCATGAAAGTAAAGCAGGGTAAGAACAAAGAGGGTGATAAAGAGGCGAAGACCATGGGGGTGGCTATTTTAGATAAGAAGGTGAGAGAAGTTCTTTCTAGAGAGGTGACCTTTGAGGGGAGATCTTACAGAAGGGAGAGATTAAGCCATACATAGTCTGGGGTGGGGGTGGGGGGGAAGGCACAGAGAACAGCATGTGCAAAGGTCCTGAGGTAGCAAAGAGTTCAGTTGGTTTGCAGAAGGGA
The DNA here is from genome assembly GCF_011800145.1 of Mirounga leonina. Classification (NCBI taxonomy): domain Eukaryota; kingdom Metazoa; phylum Chordata; class Mammalia; order Carnivora; family Phocidae; genus Mirounga; species Mirounga leonina. Next base: position 1,949,779 of record NW_023270305.1, read on the forward strand.
AGACTGGTGTGTGTGTAGCACAGTGAGCAAAGGGACAGTGAAGAGAGATGGGGCCTTGAGGCTATGCTCAGAATTCTGGATTTTGCTTTACCTGTGCTAACAGGCTACAGGTGGGGTGAGCAGAAGAGAGCCTGGTATGCAATTTACAGATGTTTCAGCAGATTTCCTGGATCTCATGAGGAGAAGAGACAGGCAGTGGGGTAGTGAGGAGTGGGAAAGGAGTGAAAGCAGAGAGAGCTGTTAATCACTGCTGTTTCAGCGAGGGACAATGGTGGTTTTTATTGTGTCCATTTAAGAGACAAGGAAATTGTAGCTCTTACAATTTATACTATTGTCACAGTTTCTCTAGGCTTTGAAACAGTTCTAGGATCTCAACTGATCATTTTTTGAATCAAATAAGAACAAGAGTCTAAGTGACATGCCCAAGAGCAAAATGGCAATTAAGGGAAAGTTCTGGATTCAAAGTCTAATCTGCCTGGCTCCAATATCAAGACACTTTCATCGGTCCTAGAATGCTGTTCATAATGAAACACAGGCTGATTTCTAGGAATCACTGTCCATTAAAGATATAATTTTGATTGATAATATTAATCAAAAAAGAAATGAGAGAATATTCTCTCTATTTTTTTCCCATTGGCTAACTTATTACTTCATTTTCAGATACTAGAATTACAATACTTATTTTCCAGAAAAAAATTAAGTGTAATAACCAGGAAAAGGCACTTATAGGAATAACTTATAGGAAGACTGAATCTCTAATTTTTAATATTAAAAGAACACTGATTTAATATCTAATATTTATTTAGTGTCCATTATTTTCAGATACTATATGCTTTGCATATGTTATAACTAATCCCTGATACAAAACCTTAAGCTGGTATTACTTCCCCTAAATTATTGGTAAAAAGAAAAAAATAAGGTGCACAGAGTTTACATAATTTGCCTCCAATCCTAAAACTGATAAATGGTAAAATAGGGATTAAAACAAAACTCTGAATTCTCTCTGTGTGGAGGGGAGGGAGTTGGTTTGTGGCATCCAGTGGTCTAGCCCCTTTGGAACTCTCTGACCCCCATTATCCTCCCCCACATCCATTAAATAGCAAGTTCAGGACAAAAGCCCCAGGGCTTAGTGTGGCCAGAGCCAATAGCTGTTTTATGAAGCCAGCGCTGTAGGCATAGGTCAGGATGGTTGAGTTGTGTATTGTTTTTTATGACTAAGAAATAGTCACTATTGTGGTTTGAATTGAAATAAACACAATGGAAAATAAAAAGACCAGTTTTTGAAAAAGTCACACAGCAGGTAAAGGAGATAGATTTAAACAAGGCAGGTGGTGTGTGTGTGTGTCTGTGTGTGTGTATGTAAGTAGACAATTTTATTCTCAGATTCTCTGATGTAGATGAAAGGGTTGAAAACATGAAAGGAAAAAAATTATCTCCCTTGCAATATAATTTTTTCTCTCTTTCTAATTCTCCCCTTTCTCATATTTCCTTCCTCCACCCTGTTCAAATAATTCTGCTTTCCTGTATAAATTTTGTTTTTTCTTATTGGTACTCCTGCAAATTATTGAGCTTGTCTGAGGGAATGGAAACATTGTCTGGACTCTCACAGTATAATAGCTGGGAAGGATAGACTTTTTCTTCTTATCTATCATTCATGGTTTGCTGCTGTATGTTCACAAAGCCAGGAGCTTTCCAAAAGTGGAAAATAATATTGGGGAAGTAAACAGAGAAAGAAAGGTAGCCTTTTGAAAGAGACTCCTAGCATCCTGCTGCCCATTCATATGACATGGCACACTCATTTTTTTGGTGGTAGGAAGCAGGAAATGAATAGATAACTGTACTCTCAAAGTTCTATATTACCTGGTGTGAAGGGCGAACACACAGTGGATGGACATGCTTGCTTTTCTTACCAATGGGAGGTCTTTACATCATCAAATACCAGAAAACAATCTAAAGAAAGTTACTGGTTGGAACATCTCAGAGAGCTTGGCACAGTCATGTCTGGTATATGGAATTAATCATACTTCATCTCTCCTTCTAGCAAATTAGTTTCAAAGCAAATGAGCTGCCAGTAAGGAATATGTGTGGAAAATTATAAATTATTGTATACCTAGAGTAGGTAAACTGCCCATGATACTGAAACTAAATTGTTAACCCTCTGAGAGAGACACAGGGCATGTGTATGGCTTCTTTGCGAGCTTGGTGCCCACTTTCCATGATACCATGAACATCTGGAATGGGCATCCCTCTGCCCCCTCCAAATTACAGAGCCTAATTACTCTGATGTACATCAGTGGTCAATGTGATCAATACTCTGGACCTAAGTTCTATTTCCCTTGCCTTCTTTATGTCTTTACCATTTATCTGCCTGACCTTGACCATTTGGATTTGTCTTATGTGAACCTGGTGACCTAGATTTGAACCTGAACCACTTAGTTCTCAACTTGTTCTGTGTTCAGACTAGACTGTAATTCTGAAATCTCTCAGCTTAGGCAGTCAGGCTTTGCTCCATAACTGTGAATAAACTGTGCCTTGTCCTTGCCGCTCAACCCCCTTAATCTCGGTCAGATCAGTAGAAGGGTAAAATCTAACTTTCAGAAACGCCCCACATCGATGAGAATCTACATCTCTGTCTGTACCATAGTTTTTATATCCATACCTTTTTCTCCATATCGACCTCCTTCAGATTTATCCTCACAATTCATTTTTTTCATATTAAGTCTTGTCTTATTCTTCAGGCCAGATGTGTGTCCCTGACTCTGGCTAGAACTTCTTTCCCTTATCAGCTATGATTTGGTTTTTCTTTGTTCTGGGAAACCACCTTCCCAGTTCAGGTGAGCTTCCTGGACCCCATTCCTTGCCATTCTCTCCAAAGGCAATGCCAACAATGAATTTGCACTGGAGTGCAAAAAGAATGTTGTCTTCTGTTCATTGTCTTCTGTTCTTTGTGCACTCACACGCACAGCATCTAACAGACCTGAAAACATAATGTGTAAGTAAAAGGTAGACAAAAATCACGGGCTGAATGAGGAATTGTTTTATTGTTGCATATTGTCCCTGCTAGAGCCTACCAAATCCACAAAATAAAGTTTGCTTTGGTCAAGTGGACACATCGTTATTGATTGTCTGATATTGGAGTTGACCTGATAGTGCAGCTATTATGGAAATGTGGCTGTACATTTAACTACTTATATCTGGTGAATTTTTTTTCTCATTCTTCAAATCTCACCTGAAATATAATTTTCCTATTACATCTTCTAGGGGTTGTCCTTCCTGCTGGAATTAATTGTTCCTGTCTCTTTCCTAGCTATGCTATTTATATCTCCCTTTAGTACTTATTTATTCTTCTTTATGTTATCATTAGTTGTAAACATATTAAACATCAGACTGTTCCTTATCTCTAAAATGGAGGTAATAATAGCATCTTCTCCCCAACATTTTTTGAGCAGGCCTATTGACATGATCTTCAGGGAGGAAACTCCCCTCATCAAAAATAAACAAATAAATGAAACCTACCCGGGTAATTAAAGAGATGCTCAGTAATCGATCACTAAAATTTTTCTATCATAATATCATGAGGTTCATTTATTAGGTTGTGGATTTAGATATCCCACCAATAAACCTACCTTTTGACTTAGAAAAACCATATTGAGAAAAAATAAATATTTTTATGTATTAGTAATTTGGTGCACCATGGGGGTAATTTTATACATTTTTACCTATCTTCAAACATTCATTGTATTTTGCACAGTCTTTTTAATCATTTATGAATCTTTACATAAGTTTTCTTCAGGAAATTCGTTTGAGTTCATATGTGTAAATCTGTGATTAGGTTCTCTCCTTAAATCTACATCACACATTATTTTCATGAGAACTTTAATTCAGACTTCAGAAGTCCTATCAAATGATGGCAATATGATATTATGTGGTAGCCAAATTTATGCTCATATTAGGTGAAAGTGCCTTAAAATAAAATAAATTTACAGTTTATTGTGGTGAAAATAAAAGAAGCAAAATAAGAATAACTGATAAATTTAAAGTTAAAATATATTTTAGTAAAAGAGCTTAGGGAATGGACAGATTGCTTTAAAATAGATTTTTAAAAATCAATGTGGAGTGCTAAGAAATTGTCCACATTTGAGGCTGTGGTTCTTAGCATCTGCTTTTGAAAATTTTTTATTTATTAGAAATGCCATACAATTTAGCATAATTGAAGATAAATTAGAAATTAAAAAAAAGTGAAAGTGTGAAAAATGAGATTAGTTTGATAACAATATAAAAGTTACACAGAATCATTGCAAAAGTAAAATCTGTTCTGAGGAATAGATTAAAATGCTCAGAGATTTATAAAAAGTTTGAGGACTGGCCTGGTATAGTAGTGTATACATAAATCACCACTATGTGAAGATTTTGACTGAGGGTACTTATCATTTTGGTTAATTTTTTTGACAAATTTACCCTTTAAGTGTCACCAACTATCAGAAAAACATGTGTGTCTTAGCACAGAATCCAGCCCAGTAATAATCACAAAGAGCACTGTCACCTTCAGTGGGATAGTAGACCAGGAGACCAGTGTAGACCCTGGTGTTATGAAGAGCCTGAGAGCCCACAGGGAAAGTTCCATGGCTTCTTGGAACTCTATTCCTTTTCTATAAAGTGTGGAAAATTACTTGAGCTGACATATTTAAAAATTATTTGTAAGTGTAAAGCTTTGGACAAATGCATAAGAAAATTACAATACATTATTATTATCATCACTACTACAATGATTGAATCACATTTCAATCTTACTTTAAAATATGATTTTTTTTTAGATGCAAGAAACACATTATAGCAGCTGCTAATGGACGCGGAGATACTCGCATGTAGTCCTGAGGCTAATCTCTCTTTAGTTCAGTGTCTTGTCCTAGTTAGTTACCTGTTCACTGGCACTAGGCCAGTCAACGCCTTTTGTGTATCATTCGCTAAAATGCTTGATAAAATGGGCTCTTCAACTTATTCTTTGGTTCATTCATTGACTCATCCATTTATTGTTCTGTTTAACAAACATTTAGTGAATGCCTATATGTGCTAGACCTTGGGCTAGGTGCTGTGGATTTAGCCATAAAAGAAATGGTCCCTACCCTTAAGGAGCTCACAATGACTGGGGGTGACAAATGAAGAAAGAGAACAGTATGATGCAATGCAGGGGTGCCATGCCCATAGCAGCACATGACCAGGAGGATGAGAATAGCAACATGAAACCCAGCTTGCAGGATCAGAGGAAGACTCTCGGAGGAGATGACAGATAAGACATCTGAGCTAGCTCTTGAAGAACAATAAAGCTGGGGAAGAAGGAGGGGGAGGGGAGGAACATAAGATTTTTCTAATAAGCAACACCCCAAGTATCTTGTGCTAGTTTCATCTTACTGTTAGTTGAACTGAATTGAGCTGCCTTGAAGGCAAAAGTATTTTTTAAGTGTTTACAAGGTGTAGCGTGACATCTGAAGCATAGAAAAGAGCTCTTCAGTTAATCAATTCTCTTTCATGCTGCCCAGTTAATAATTGCATTCATTCTCAAAGCAGCTCATAAATATATTACCACTTCAGGCCCACAGTTTCAAAATGCATAAATGAAAAATGATCAGTGCTTCCTTCCTCACTGTGAATATTTTAAGTTCCAACCTTAATATACTCATTTCTCTTTTATAAGCACCAAAATGAGCATTGAAAATAATGGGTTTTGTTTTATTGATGTCAGAGAAACTACAGAAATGTAGAAACATTGAGGTTTTTTTAATTTATTTTTTATTTTTTTCTCCATGTAGTATTTTATTTTTATTTTTATTTTTTTAAATTTTTTATTGTTATGTTAATCCCCATACATTACATCATTAGTTTTGGATGTAGTGTTCCATGATTCATTGTGCATAACACCCAGTGCTCCATGCAGAACGTGCCCTCTTTAATACCCATCACCAGGCTAACCCATCCCCTTACCCCCTCCCCTCTAGAACCCTCAGTTTGTTTTTCAGAGTCCATTGTCTCTCATGGTTCATCTCCCCCTCCGATTTCCCCCCCTTCGTTCTTCCCCTCCTGCTATCTTCTTCTTCTTTTTTTTTCTTACCATATATTGCATTATTTGTTTCAGAGGTACAGATCTGTGATTCAACAGTCTCGCACAATTCACAGCGCTCACCAGAGCACACACCCTCCCCAGTATCCATCACCCAGTCACCCTGAGGTTTTTTTTTTAAACAACCAAATAAAATAAACTCTTGCCTCCTGTGAAATGCTGTATTTTAATCAGAAATAAACCATGGGATACCAACATTATATTTACTTACATTAAAAAGAGAAATTCACACGGCATCTCTTACAGGACTGGATGAGATGAAACTGGCTCTCAGAGTGTGTTCAGAAATTGTTATTGATGAAAAGGTAGTGCGAAGGGTGATAGCAACTTTAGGAAGAACACTGGTATTAGGAACGATGGCACCAAGACTTCCAATGTTGAGAAAATGAAGGCCAGGGGAGGGAATGAGAGCAAATATTTACTGAGCACTTGTTATGTTTCTGAAATTCACAGGGGATACTGTTACCCATGTTTCACAGATGAGAAATCCAAGGGTCAGAAACATGGAGGAGCTTACCCTGGGTCACAGAGTTTGGACTAGTCAGCTCTGGAGGTCAGTCTTCTGTCCGTCACACCTCTGATACTGGGAAGTTTTTGTTATGTTGTTTCACTGTATGAAAAGAAGACAGTAGAGTAGAAAATATTTTTTGGGTGGGGAGAAGAGAATAGACATTTATACCAAAGAGCCACAATCACTTTGGTTAAATGGAAAGCAGGTCTTGTTAAAGGTGAGGAGAGGAGACTTAGAGGGGTAAATCCACTGTTCTCCTGGACATCAGGTGGACTAAGTTATGATGATCACTTGAACTTTATGAAACATTTACTTTACTAAAGAAAAATAATAAAAGGGAAAGTTCTTTAGAAATGAGTTATGATTTTGGTTTGAAAAATGTGGCCACCATAGGACAACTCTCTTCATGACAGAAAGTCATCAACAAATGGGTAATTCATCCAGTTCCTCCCTAGTTGTGGTCATTTGTGTGTGTGTGCATGCATGTGCATGTTTGCATATGTGCATATATGTATGAATGAGATAGTCTACTTTTTCTCAAATACAACACCTCAACAAAGCCTGAAGATGACTAATACACTCTTTCCATAAGTCCTTGCCCTTCGCTACCAATGAAGCTGAAGGGTCCCCTGTTCTATTTCCTTTTATCCACTTAGCTCCTCATGTAAAAGCTTAGTCATTATTCCCTAATAATATTGGATAATGACTCCATGAATTTGTTTCTCAAAGAAAATTATGTTTTACCTGAAAACTTCTAGGGTACATAATATAAAGCTCTGAATCTTGAATGGTCCAAACCAGGAGAAGGAAGAACTGAACTAATGGGAGTAAAAGGGGCTATTCTGGAAGCCCTCACATTGCACCACAAAGGTGGAGATTAATACAAACAGGAAGAACAGTTATGACCAAGGTTCTCTGGTGTAGCCAACAATCTCCCCAGTATCTCATAAAGCTCCAGGATTACCACCATCAGAGATGAAATCTCTTGGACCCAAGTATTCAAGTGTGCTCTTCATGCCAGTACACCTTGGCGTGAGGTTACATTTTAAGCCTGTGTCAGGGGAAATGTTATCATTCAGACAGGGAGGAAGGAGATGAGAAGGCCAAAGGGCTCCTCTTTTCTGATTTTGCCACAAGCCAGGCTTACTAATAGACGATTGAAACTGAGCCTGATCAATATACTCTGCCTTGTGATAGTATGCACTCTGTTGAGCTTTGATATCCAGGACAGGTTCCATCATCTTTGGACACTATCTTTTTGGTTTCTTTGTGCCTATAAAAGATGGCCTTTAAAGCCTGTCTTATAAAGTGTGGTGTGGTGCACAGAACGTGGCATTTGGAGACACAGGATTTTGTCTAATAATAAGCTCTGCCACTTTCTAGCAGCTTGACCTTCATCTCCACTGTCTCTGCCCCATGGCCAAGTTCAAGCCCCTGTTACTCCTTTCTTCGACTTCTACTGGTCCTCTTGCCTCTGGCCTCTTACTCTCTGGTTTAGTCAGCTGCTATTACTGAACAACCTATCCTGCCCACAGAGTTTGTCATTTCAGTGTCCTGCTTAATTTTTAAAAAATGATTCCTCATCACCTAAAAAATTAAATGTGAACTAGAAGGCCCTTTGTGATCTGGTTCATGTCTCCTTCTCCAAGTGGCGCCTCCCACCTTGCTCTCTGCTGCCATGGATCAGGCCATATGCAGCTCCCTGATAAGTAAGGGTATTTTATGCCTCTGTGTTGTATTTGTTTAATGGTCCTTAGGATGCAGCTTCAAAACTTTATTAACTTTCCAGAACCCCTCTTGTTGCTCCCCATTTCAGTTATGGTTAGTTCTTCTTTGGTTCTATATTGAAACTTACACAGATCTCTACTGCAGTCAGTCTTTTAAACACTTACTACACTGCAATGATCTGTTTACCTGAATGACTTGCTCCTCCAGGGGTCATGAGCTCATAGGTGGACAGACTGTAACATGTATCCTCTCAGTGAAAGAACCAGGTACAGAGACTGACATTGGGCTGTCAGTCTGACAGTATTTATTAAATTAATGGCATTACTTAAGCCTTCCTATCTTAAAAACTCTAATTTATAAAATAAGAGGAATGACTACTCCTGTCTCATGGAAGGATTGTGAGGATAAAATTTAAAAAAATGTGAAACAGAACTTTTCAATTATAAGAAGACATTCAAATGGCCAACAGACACATGAAAAAGTGCTCAATATCGCTCGGCATCGGGAAATCCAAATCAAAACCTCAGTGAGATACCACCTCACACCAGTCAGAATGGCTAAAATTAACAAGTCAGGAAAAGACAGATGTTGGCAAGGATGCAGAGAAAGGGGAACCCTCCTACACTGTTGGTGGGAATGCAAGCTGGTGCAGCCACTCTGGAAAACAGTATGGAGGTTCCTCAAAAAGTTAAAAATAGAGCTACTGTACGACCCAGCAATTGCACTACTGGGTATTTACCCCAAAGATACAAATGTAGGGATCTGAAGGGGTACGTGCACCCCAATGTTTATAGCAGCAATGTCCACAATAGCCAAACTATGGAAAGGGCCAAGATGTCCATCAACAGATGAATGGATAAAGAAGATGTGATATATATATATATATATACACACACACACACATATATATATAATGGAATATTATGCAGCCATCAAACCCCCCCCCAAATCTTGCCATTTGCAATGACATGGATGGAACTAGAGGGTATTACACTAAGCGAAATAAGTCAATCAGAGAAAGACATGTATCATATGATCTCACTGATATGAGGAATTCTTAATCTTAGGAAACAAACTGAAGGTTGCTGGAGTCGTGGGGGTGGAAGGGATGGGTGGTTGGGTGATAGACATTGGGGAGGGTATGTGCTATGGTGAGAGCTGTGAATTGTGTAAGACTGATGAATCACAGACCTGTACCTCTGAAACAAATAATACATTATATGTTAAAAAAAATAAGACAGTAGGAAGGGAAAAATGAAGGGGAAGAATCGGAGGGGGAGATGAACCATGAGAGACTATGGCTCTGAGAAACAAACTGAGGGTTCTAGAGAGGAGGGGGTTAGGGGATGGGTTAGCCTGGTGGTGGGTATTAAAGAGGGCAGGTACTGAACGGAGCACTGGGTGTTATATGCAAACAATGAATCATGGAACAGTACATCAAAAACTAATGATGTAATGTATGGTGATTAACATAATAAAATCAAATAGTAAAAAAAAGATCATTATGAATCCTAGTTTTTATTATGTTAATGTAGGTACTGGGAATAAAGCTCTTTCTTTAGCTAATGGGCTTTTAAGGGTCCACAGATTTTATTCAAAAGTCAGGAATTGGACTAAAGTCTAGGGATACAGGCCTAAGGATTTCTGTAATATACAATGTTTAGTGTAATTATTAAAATTTCTACCTGCTGATTAGGCACACACTGCTTTTTAATTATCTTAGCTTCAGGAAAAAAAAAAAAAAGAGATCCATTAAGAAATGAAAGCTTCCTAACAGCTTGTTATTTCATTATTTGTTCACAACTACTAGCAAATGTATTTTGCCGAATGCTTCAAATCCAGTTTTAAAAGACTGAGCCACATCTAGTAATCATTTCATAAATATTAATGGAGAACATGCAAGTGGAAAGTTAAATTAAAATGCTACCAAATGGCCAGCAGGCAGCAGAAAATGAGCAGGAATCTCTAATCAGTGGAATTCATGGTTGTATAACTTTTATCCTCCCATTAGAGTACAAAACAGAAGTTGATTTTTCTCCCACTTAAAATCAGTTCATGTTGAAGGGAAAATGCAAATCAGCTCAATTACTGAGAGATTTAGAAGCAGCTATTCTTTATGGTAAGTATCCTTTCCCTGGTCTTGGTTGGATGCAATTGGCTGGACTCAGAGACTTCATGACTGACTGTGGTCTTCTCATAGGGTTGCATGGCAAAACTTCATAAGATCTTGGGAAAGGAGAGAATAAGCAATATTTTACATTCATTCACTATTAGTTCATCATTTTTAAATTCTGGAGTTTTTGTGAATCTATATTTCAACCAGGGTGTTGAAAATAAGATTGATACAGAGATTTCAAACTGGGATACAGGAAGAGTGTAGAGTTCTGATTAATGGAGCTCAGTGTTGCTGTAACATTTAATTTTAGATTATTTTTAGTATCAGCATTAGACACCTTTATCCCATACTATATCCATCCATTCATTTATCCACCTATCTAACAAATGTTTACTGAGTACCTACAATGGACCATGTCCTGTGCTAGGCATTGGGGATGAATAGCTGAATAAGACATGGTCACATGGTTTCTTCTCTCACAGATTTCATAGCCTAATATAGCAATTATCTCACAGCTTTGTTTTGGCATTGAAGAATTTATTAGAAGTAAAGCCCTTAGAACAGATCTTGACACACAGTATTGACTTATAGTAAGCACTGTGTGGTGGTAGGGACAGGGCAATAGCAATAGGAGGGAATAAATAGAGTGGAATGAAAATGGATACACTGGGAGGAATCAGACCATGATCCTTCATATTTCATGCATATTCGTCTGATGAGAAAAGAAAAATGATTAAAGAATGGAAAGCAGGAGAGTGAGGTTATCATCCATGTGTTCCATGAAGTTCCATAAATACTGTTGTATGGAGGATGAAATTAAGCTGACAGAAGCTGGAGGGCTCAGGACTATAAGGCAATTAAATTAGATGAGGAGAAAGAAGACAGGGGGCTGAACAAAGAGAATAGCATGCAGGAAGAATAATGAGGGAAATATTTGCAAATTTTAGGATGGGAATTGGTAAACATTGGTAATTCATCAAAAATAAAAGGCAGGGGAGGAAGCTGTGGAATCTCTGTTGATGCTTAGGTTTCTAGAATAAGTGGCTGGTAGACAGTTAAGCCTTAAAAGAAAAAAGTGAAAGTGAAAGAAGGGTGTGTTTTGATGAAAAGACTTTGCGTTCACAGCTTTCCTAGGAACTGTATTATTGGGATCGAGCCCTGCATCGGGCTCCCCCCTCAGCAGAGAGCCTGCTTCTCCCTCTGCCCCTCCCCCGCTCTGCTCATGCTCTCCTGCGCTCTCTCTCTGTTGCTCTATCTCAAATAAATAAATAAAATGTTAGGGAAAAAAAATAAGAACTGTATTACTAAACAGAGAATGCACTTGGCTGGATTCAAACTGCCAAACCAGCAGTGTAATTCTTGGATGAGACACTTTACCTTTTTGGATTTCCATTCCCAAACTCACAAAGTGGGGTTAATGCTATCCTAATTTGAAAGGTTGTTGAGAAAGTGCCTGAAGATAAGGTATATGGAAGTCCCTTACTTGGGATGACACAACTTAGTATGTGCTAGTGGATCTGACTCTGAAGAGTGGTGAAGGTTTCACACTGAATGGTTTGTTATGTTTGGGAATCTTGCCCAAAAGGACAAGAGTTATTCATATACTTGTTCATTCATATACTCCATTATTCCTTTATTTATTCATTCATCTGTTTGGCAAGAATTTATTGAAACTTCTCTGTGGATAACTCATGTGTCAGGGGCTTTGACAGGGAGGATTCGCTTTGGTAAGGAGGGATTCCTTTGGATGCCAACTGTATCTTTGTGCTAAAACCCCTATCAGATTGACTTGTAACCCTCCTCAGTAGCATGAGAATGCAACAAAGATGTCCCTCAGGATTTCAAAGGACCCAACACTGACCCTTCACATAACTATTATGACAACAGAAGGTAGCACTGGATTGTTCCCAGTGAGTCAGTATTTCTTTTCAATTTGAGATGAAATTAATTGGTGGAAAAATTGTTATTAATAACAACAATATTACTAATAACTAAAATCTACTGGTTATTTTCCAATGAATTATACTAACATCTACTATCTCCATTAATTCTGTGAGGTAGGCCCATCCCCTTCTTTCCCCCAGAATTTACAGATGAGAAAATTGGGGCTAAGAGAGGTTAAATATCTTGGTTAAAATCATACAGTTAGTAAAGCAATAGAGCTGGGACTGGTACCTAGGTTTGTGTGGATGCAACTACTATTATACTAGCTTGTAAGGTATCTTTTTAAAAAATATTTTATTTATTTATTTGACAGAGTGAGAAAGAGCACAAACGGGGGGAACAGCAGAAAGAAAGGGTGAAGCAGGTTCCCCACTGAGTAGGGAGCCCGATGCAGGGCTCAATCCCAGGACCCGGGGATCATGACCTCAGCCGAAGGCAGACGCTTAACCGACAGCCATCCAGGTGCTCCAGTTCGTAATGTATTCTAATTGAGTAAAACATTAATGTATGCTGCCCACATTTTAAGATGGTAATGAGTTTAGAAGGTAATGTTATCTTGATCACCCCAGTCTGAGTCAGTTTCCTCCTCTGTATATATATTTTGTACATACCTCTTTTTTTTAGCATACAGCATACTGTTCTGCAGTTCAATTGACTTACTTCTTTGTATCCTTTCCTATAATATGAACTTCTTGGAGGCAGGGACCATGTCTTATGATCTTGTACTTGGCAAACAATGAACAGTTGGAACATATTTGAGGAATGAATGTGTACATATATTAACTACAGATTAAAACAGTTTTATAGTACTCCATCAAAAGCTTTTTGCCTTTGGTACAACTAAGGATTCATATAGATGGTTATATTTTAACTGATGTAGAATTACTTATTTAGTTTTCAAAAATCTTTTCGAAAGCTATCTAGTCTGAAAAGCCTCTGATGCACAATTATTAACTCTCTCCCTTATGTTTCCACATCATTGCCCATATTGCTGTATTATTTATTTTACAAAATTGTAGCTGTTTATCTATCTCATTTCATACATTTTGATTTAGCTGCATTGATGTTGACCTCAGCTGACAGAGCTGCATGGAGACTGTGTGGTTGTGCCTCCCCAGGAACCAAAGATGCTGCATCCCTTCCAGTCAGTGCCCTTGCATCCACCTTCAGGTGAAAGTCTTTCCCCACTGAAGCCAGTCTGAAAAAGCTGGGAAAGGTGACTGTACCATCACATGCACAGACAGCAGTGCAAAGCCATAAGAAAGATAAAAAAACAGGACACCAGCAAAGGAACATAACAATTTTCCAGTAATTGACCCCAAGGAAATGGATATCTTCAAGTAACCTGAAAAATAAATCAAAATAAACTTTAAGGAAGCTCAGTGAGATTCAAGAGAACACAGATAGACATCTTAATGAACTCAGGAAAACTATACCTGAGCAAAATGAGAAGTTCAAAGAAGAGATTCATATCATAACAAAGAACCAAACAGAAATTCTGGAGCTGAATAATACAATAAATAAAATGAAACAATAATACAGAGAGCTTCAATATCTGGCTCAATAAGGCAAAAGAAAGAATCTGTGAACTTGAAGACAGATCTCTTGATATCTAGTCAGAGGAGAAAAGCAAAAATTAAAAAGAGTGAAAAGCCTATGAACAGTATGGGATACCACAAAGAGAACAATATCTGCATTATGGGAGTCCCAGAAGGAGAAAAGAGAAAGAAATGGACAGAAAACTTATTTAAAGAAATAGTGCCTGAAAACTTCCCAAATCTGGGGAAGGATATGGCCATGCATGCACATGAAGTTCAAAGATTCTCAAACAGATTTTCACCAAGATACATTATAATCGTGCTCTCAAAAATCAAAGACAGAGAGAATTTTGAAAGCAGCAAGAGAAAGAATATTCATCAGATACAAGGGAACACCAATAAAGGTTTCAGCAATTTCTCAGCAGAAATATTTTAGGCCAGGAGGGAGTGGGATGACATATTTAAAGTGCTCAAAAAAAATCAAAACAAAAACAACAAAAATACCCTGTCAACCAAAAATACTTTACTCAGAGCCCTTTAAAATTTTTATTTTATTTTTGCCATTTGTTTTTTAGCCTAGCACCCTTGACCAAATGACCAAATGTTTTGGATTCTCTGTTACAGTTTCTTCATCACTTTCCCAAAAATGTAGTGATAAGAACTCTACTGGATCATGATGTTCAATGACCAAAATTTGATTCTTAAGCATTTCATATATTTAAACCTGCAAAATCAGAAGGAAGTCATCCAAAGCATTCCCTGAAAGACAGACAAGGTCAGTAAACACAGAAATAATTTCTAATTCTTCTACCAAGGCCAGGGGCTTGGGGCACATAATCAGTGTGTCCTGTGAAGGGGATGAGGAGTGCAAAACCCTGGACTTCAGCTGCCATCCTCAGTGGATATTCCTGCTTCTCTTCTGGATTCTATGAAACCTCTCTATGACCCTGATAACAAACCCAGAATTTTGTTTGTTAGTGTGAATAAGTGTCTATCTCTTGCAATGGAAACAATCTCTGACTAGTGTACACACTTAGTCTTTGTTCTTTCACCTGTAAAAGTCATAACAATTTCCAAAAAAGTGCTTTTGAAGTGTACTAAGTGAGATAACATGTATAGATGCCCACGACAGGACTTGGCACATGGTAGGCAGTCTCCAGCTATTGCTTCCTTTCTTTTTGACAGAAGGTAGAGCTGGAAGGTATTTAATATATCTACAAGTCCAAACTTCTACTGTATAAAGGGAAAACCGAGGCCCATGGAGGTGAGATGACTTACAGATCTAGAACTTCTGCCTCCAGGTCTATAAACTTACTCTCCACTTTTACCAGGTGTCAATTATCTTAGTGTGGAAAGTGAGTTCTATGGTGGCAGTGTATGATAATGAAAAAAATGATGTAATAGAGATTTATACACCCAAGACTCCTGCATAGATATGCTTACAACACAACTATTCATTATATGTTCACCAAGCCCCTGCTTTGTTAGGACATGGGTTATCCAAAAGTGTGAAGCATGGATTCTGCTCCCAATCTATAATGAAAATAAATAAGTAAATTTTAGCAGTGTTTGCTAGTCACTTCTTATTTTATCTTTTAGTGTTTAAGGTAGGCAGGGAAGTATTTCTTTATATTATCATCATAATGACCTTATAAGATAGGCTGTATTAGCCCATTTTACAGATGAAAAATTATGGTTTTAGTGAATTTAGGCAAAATATATCTAGTAAGTGTCAGAGCTGGTGGGAAGGAGAGCAAGAGGCCAGTCTGATTCTGCCTCTTGTGCTTGTGCCCACTACTTTCCAACTTGGAAAAGAGTCCATAGGATTGGAATGGAAAAACATTGTCTCAGATATCTTGCTCCCTTGGAGACAACCCAAGAAGCCTGACTAAGCTTTCTTCATCTGATTTCCCCAAATGCCAACAGCCTCAAAATCTGCCCTTCTTACCCCCAGCTCTGTGAGTCAACTTCATTAAATTCAAAGAATCGGGGTACCTGGGTGGCTCAGTTGGTTAAGTGACTGCCTTCGGCTCAGGTCATGATCCTGGAGTCCCAGGATCGAGTCCCTCATCGGGCTCCCTGTTCGGCAGGGAGTCTGCTTCTCCCTCTCCCACTCCCCGTTTGTGTTCCCTCTCTTGCTGTGTCTTTCTCTGTCAAATAAATAAATAAAATCTTTAAAAAAAAATAAAATAAATAAATTCAAAGAATCCCTGAGTGGCTGTGCATCTGTACACTGAATTTTAACACTCAAGTGAGCAGTGATTTTGGAAGTCACCCTCTATGCCGGATCCAGGCCCTTGGTGTGTGATGAATGCCTGAAAGCTACAATTTGGTATGGAAATCCAAATCCACCTCTGGACTGCTTCTGCCACATCAGGAGATGGTGGGATCAAAACTGCATTTAGGGCTGATGATTGAAAGAGTTATTAAAGATAATTCTTTGGAAAGCAGTGGTAATTATCTTAGCATTAACATTTCTAATTTAATTTAGCCCTGATTGAACTTTTTCTTTTGGAAGGAGGAAATTGAAGAGTGTGAAGCAAGTATCAGTTGGAAAGATGCTCTCTATCACTTAAATGTAGTGCTGAGTTATGCACACTTTATAATGCACACCAGGTGATAGCTGGAGAGCAACCTTCACCTTACCTAGTCAGTTCTCACTCCAAAATTCTTTCTTTTTTTAAAGATTTTATTTATTTATTTGAGAGAGAGTGAGGGGGAGAGAGAGAGGGAGAGAAGTAGCAGGGGAAGGGGCAGAGGGAGAAGCAGACTCCCTGCTGGGCAGGGAGCCTGACCTGGGGCTCCATCCCGGGACTCCAGGATCATGACCTGAGGTGAAGGTAGGCACTTAACTGACTGAGCCACCTAGGTGCCCCTCCAACATTCTTTCAAGAGGGGGATTTAAAGACAGGGTGGCTCAGTTGGTTAAGCATCTGACTCTTGATTTCAGCTCAGGTCATGATCTCAGGGTCATGAGATTGAACCCCTCATTGGGTTCCATGCTCATCAGGGAGTCTTCTTGAGATTCTCTCTCTTCTTCTCCCTCTCTCTCTGCCCATCCCCCCTGCACACACACACACATACACACTCTCTCTCTCTCTCTCTTTCTCTCTCAAATAAATAAATACATCTTTAAAAAAGGGGGGGATTTAAGGGATAGCAATATTGATTTTAATATCATGTGACTTTTCCCCTGACCCTTCAGGTTGGGCTTATTGTTGTTTCTTCCCTCTGTCCTTTGAAGTTGAAATTGTCTGGTTACCTGCACTTTTCCCTCACTTAGTTACAGCATCTCAAGGACAGGGACAATGATGTAAGTACCTTTATATCCTCTGCAACAAGCATAATGCTTGGCACAGAGTAAAAACCCAATACACGTTTGACAAACGAAATGACTAAAGGGCTGATTAAATAGCTTCTGTTTTCATTTACTCTCATCCTTACATCAGTCCTTTACACTCCCAAATAATTCATTCATTTTTTTTAACCTGAGAGCAGAATGTTTTAGCAAAGCACTTGGGGTGGGGTGGAATGGAGGTTAAAGAAAAGAAAACAACCGGGCACCTGGGTGGCTCAGATGGTTAAGCATCTGCCTTCGGCTCAGGTCATGATCCCAGGGTCCTGGGATCGAGTCCCGCATCGGGCTCCCTGCTCCTTGGGAGCCTGCTTCTCCCTCTGCTTCTCTCTCTCTCTGTCTCTCATGAATAAATAAATAAAAAATCTTTAAAAAAAGAAAAGAAAAGAAAAGAAAACAACCGACTGAGAATAATAAAATGCAAACTTGTATCTCCTGAATTTCAGAATGAAAGGTGGTGTTTCAGATCCCATTTCCCTTGTGAATTTTTGGCTTGCTTTTTCTAACAGTAAAGCTAAAAAAGGATCTTTTCACAAAAGAGGTATTTTTCTTCTTGGCCTGGAAAATCAATTTCGATGTTAATCTTGCTCCTTGGAATGTCCTCCCCCACCCTTTTCCACCTAGCAAAATACTCTTCGCTTTCACAGCCCAGCTCAAATGTCAGCTCTTCAAATAATAATAATAATCATAGCTAATATCTAAAGAGTATTAACTCCGGGATGGGGCTATGCTAAGTGTTTTACAGAAATTATGTCCCTTGCTGTTTACAAATCTCCATCAAATCAGGACTATTATTTATCATAAATTTACAGATGAGGAAGCTAAAGGCTACAGAGGTTACATATTGCTGGAGCTCCAACATTAAGTAGTTCATAGGTTAGAACACAGGAGGTTTGACTTCAAGCCTTCAGTGGGACTTTAATGATGAGGACACACTGCCTCCCTCTGAGGCCACCTGTGACTCCAGACAGAGCCAGCCCTTCTCTTTATTAAGGCCTAGCACCTGCCCTGGTCAACTCTTAATCTGCACACCCTCCAGTGACTACCACAGCCTCTTCCCCATGACTCCAAGCTCAGAACTTGCAATAACAATTTAAGTAACAATGCCAGGCCAATCTTCTAGAAAAAAAATCTCTGCTTCTCTCACTCCTTTGTACTTTGGACTCCCCAGTCTTCGGTCATTGCCTTTGTAGTTTCTTTTGTTCCACTCTGCCTCATCTTTGCCAATCCAACATTTTACTCATCCTTAGTTTTTACTTTCCTTTGACATGCTCTCCATCAAGAAAGGAGTACACCATCATCTTGTGTTCTCTCTGCCTGAGTGTCAGGCATAGAACACATACACATGCAGCATTGTCCTAAAAACAGTGATGAGTGAATTTTATTTTTTATTAATTGCAAGTCATGATTGCAACATAGTGTATTCATATGTACCCCCGCAGCTCTGATAGAGCACAACAGGGAATTAGAGCTCATGTTCAAGGTGTAATCTCCCTGTCCGACACTGACAAGGGATGCTTATCAATCCTGAAAGGTGTTGCAGGTTCGTCTTCCTTTTCTCAAATAGCCTTTCCTTCTTAGAAGAATCCTTTCATATATGATCTCACAATAGATACATCTGAGGTAGTCAAAGATAAAAGCATCAGCATATAAATCGCATCCAACTGAAGTGCTACTGGGGATACCCATGGGATGTGGAAGGCTAAAGCAAGAGAGAAACCATTCGGGGTTTTGTTTTGCTGTTTCCACTGAAGACAAATGCTAGGCTTCCTTGAAATTAGTGTAAATTCTCACCAAATTGAGAATTAAATAATGGAATGGCACTCCCCTCCTCAGTAAAGATAAACTTATATCTTACAAAAGTTGCATATGCATATTTTCCTCCTACCTCAGATATATCATATAGGTTGACCATCTTTCTCTGTATATACTACTGCCATAGAAGAAAATTCAGAGGATCCATGAAATAATGGTTGAGAAAATGGATAATCACTTGCCAGCTCTGACTTTGAGCAGTGCCTAAACTCTCCATGCCTCAGTGGAAAAATGGAGTTAATAAAAGTAACAACGATTTTATTGGATTGTTGTAAAGATTTAAATGATTTAATGCATGTAATGTCTTATCACAACTACCAATACTTGTTCGTCATTATTATTACCCAGTGGAGTTAGCACCGATTTGGGAGAAAGATGACTTAAGTCTCATCTCTGTTAACCAGCCAAGTGGCCTTGGGTAAATCACTTAATCTTGCTGGACCCAAGAAAGCCTCCAATCTGGCACTTGCCAGCAGGTGCAGCTTCATGTGATTCTACTTTCAAGACCACACTTGGTTTTACAGCAGCTCAGGCTCCCTATCTTCTGTTGTTGTTGCCTCTAGCCACAAATCTACTCTTCTCCCTCCCATGAGGCTGGTACCGTGTGGGCATGTATGCATGCTTAGGCACACGTGCACCCCCCCACCCCCAACAGTGCTGTCTCCCACCTTGTACCTTTGCTCACCCTGTCCTCTCTGCCTTATCATTGTCTGGCTAACCCTCTGCTTGGAGGGCACTTCTCAGAAGGGCTTGCCAACTCCCTGAGTCTGACTAGAAGCCCTTCCTTAGCATTCACTTTACACAAACTAGCAACATCATGGCCCATTTTAACGTCTGAATCTTCCACAAGTTGGGCACCTATGTAGGAAAAAGACTGTATCTTTTACATTTCTAAAATTTTATTTATTATTATTATTTTTACAGATTGTATCTTTTTAAATTGTCTGATGTCCAGCACGTCCTGAACACGTAGTATGAGCTTCACAAATGTTTGTCAAAACACTGGCTGCATGGGGACACCTGGGTGGCTCAGTCAGTTAAGCGTCTGCCTTCGGCTCAGGTCATGATCCCGGGGTCCTGGGATGGAGTCCTGCATTGGGCTCCCTGCTCAGGAGAGGGTCTGCTTCTCCCTCTGCCTCTGCTGCTCCCTCTGCTTGTGTGCTCTCTCTCTCTCTTCGTCAAATAAATAAATAAGATCTTAAAAAGAAAAACCCACTGGTTGCATAGAAAAACATTTGTTTTCTCATTTATCAAGAAAAAAGGGTGGCGGGAGCTGATGCTCCTGAGCTGGGGTGTGAGAGTGGTGGGAACAGCTCTTGAAAATGACCTATTGGGCTTCTAGTTCTACATGTCTGCCAACAGCCCTTAAGTAGCCCAGGCCTAGTTTCTTAATTCCACCTCTGTGTCCATGAAAGTCATATGGGGGGGGGGGCACCTGGGTGGCTCAGTCATTAAGCGCCTGCCTTCGGTTCAGGTCGTGATCCCAGGGTCCTGGGATCGAGCCCCTCATCGGGCTCCCTGCACCGTGGGGAAGCCTGCTTCTCCCTCTCCCCCTCCCCCTGCTTGTGTTCCCTCTCTCACTATGTCTCTCTCTGTCAAAGAAATAAATAAAATCTTTAAAAAAAAAAAAAAAGAAAGTCATATGGGGGTGGGGATGGCAGGGAGAGAGGAGGAGATTCATGAAGTATCTCTCACATTTCTGAAAGCTGGATGGAATTGCTACATTTATCCATTAAGAACCTATGTCTCTTTGCTTTGGGGTGTAATTATGCTGTTTCCAGATGATCCCCCTTGTTCTTCATGTTGACCAGATATTCTCATGGCAGTTAGTTTTGTCTTAGATTATTATAGAATGATGATAAAAGTCAGTTATTATTCCACACGTGCACTACTACAGGTAGGTAACATTATTTGAAAACTGACCAAGAGCAGAAGTAATTCAGTAAAGAATTTATTTGAAGTTCGAAGTAAGGATACCTGCAGAAGAGGTGACAGCTGTATTGTTCCTTTTCTGGCATTTCTGGAAGGTCGGTATATTTGTTTGCTAGGCCTTCTACAACAAAGCACCACACAGAGTGGTTTAGACAAGGTAAATTTATTGTCTCCGTTTTGGAGGCTGGAATTCTGGGAGTAAAGTATCAGTAGGGTTGGTTCCTTTGGAGGCTTGGGAGGGAGGATTTGTTCCACCCTCTCTTTTTAACCTGTAGTTGGCTGTGTTCTCCCTACATTTTTTTCACATCAGCTTCTCTTTCTGAGTGTCTGCATGTATATCTCTGTTTTTATGAGACCACCAGCCATGTTGGATCAGAACCCTCCCTAATGACCTCACTTTAACTTGAATGCCGCTGTAAAAACCCTATGTCCACTATGGACTCTGAGAAACAAACTGAGGGTTCTAGGGGGGAGGGGGATGGGGGGATAGGTTAGCCTGGTGATGGGTATTAAAGAGGGCACGTATTGCATGGAGCACTGGGTGTTATACACAAACAATGAATTATGGGACACTACATCAAAAACTAATGATGTAATGTATGGTGATTAACATAACATAAAAAAAAAAAACAACAAACCTTATGTCCAAGTAGGGTCCCATTCTGTGGTATTGGGGGTTAGGACTGCACCATATGAACCTCAGGAGGGGCACAACTCAACCCATAACACTTGAGAACTACTCAGACCTGGGGTTTTGTGACCTCCAGCACTGTGTTGGCGCTTTCAATTGACCATTTACCATGCACCCTCCACCCCGACTTCATTCCTCATGCATTTAGAGAGAAGCACATGGATAACATTTCCTGAATTCTAATTCCTCTTTTCGTGCTGCAAAGCTGTTATTCTCTTTGGTATCTCCTTTCATCAACCTGGCTGCCAACCAATGTCTAAAAAAAAAAAAAAAAATCCCAACACTGCAAGCTGAGTTCCTGCCTTGGGTCGATGTGGGTTTATTGATATTCCAGCATGGTTTGCTCCATGATTTATGCTCTGCAGTTTGTGAACCACAGACCCAAGGGGAAAAGAGATAGTGGAAGAGGGGATTTTTCGGTCACTTTATATGCAGTAAGTGAATCTCAATTTCCTGCTATGTTATTTCAGAGTCCTTAAATATCCTTTTCTCTGCCTGGACATTAGAAATTACAAAGGCTCTACATTCTTCAGAATGAAATATGAGTCCTGTAAGATCTATAATCAGAGTAAGCTCTTAATAATACGAATGTAGCTATGGACATATGCATTTCTCTGACTTGGGGTGAGGGGAAGACACCTGTATTGGGATCTGAAATGGTAAGAACAGCTTCAGGTACATGAGAGACCTTATTATTCCTGTGTCTTGAAGGCAGGAACCACAACCTGCATCCTCACTTCCCACCGTGTAGGCACAAAGTGAAGAACCATGAAAGAAATGAGGATGGTTATTTAGAGTGTTGATGTCTGCTCAGAACAGGACTTCTGAAACTGGCAAACCATGATGGGGTAATGAGCTCTGCAGGCCCAGATTTAGAATAGGAGGAAGCACACAATGGCAGAGCTGCAGGAGAACTAAGAAATTGTTTATATGAGAAAAAACAGACACACACACCTCTCTTTTTTAATGTGTATTGGTTTCATAGTATGACAAAAACCAGGCCATTATCTGTAAGAATAAAATAACTTCTAACATTCTATCTCGGGGTAAGTGTAGAAATAATCATAGGTGGCTTGCACAAGCATAGAGAAAGACAGAGAGGAACGGGACAGGGTGAGGAAGACATGGAAGGGAGAAGATGGTGGAAGTTTCCATCCTGGGCTCACCAGCCCATTGGCTATACAAGCTTCCAAGTGGTTTGATTTAGTAACGAGAGCTCATGAGAAAGAAAATGTGAAGTTGCCGAAGGGTTCTGCTCCAGAAGCTACAGGCAGTCTGTCTCCAAGCCTTGAGGCTTGCAGAGGAATAATGATTCACAGCGAGAAGTATTTCAAATGTGCAGTTTGTTGATGGCACTTGCACCATTCATTGGACTCTCAAGCTGTCCTCCGAGGTGGGAGTGGGGAGCCCCACGGACAGGCCAACTCCTTCCTATTGTAAAGAGTCCATGGTTGAGGATCTGAGGTCCAGGTTCCATTTGCCTTGTCCACCCCTCACTGGTGGACCCTGAGTGGACTAGTAAAGTACTCCAAGACAGGACTAGAACTCAGGTTTCTTTGGCAGCAGCCTAGCATTGTGTTCACGTCACCTTTTCCTTTTCCTCCCAGCAGGACTACGGGTTTTCTTTGGTCAGCTCTGCCCTGTGAATTCCTCAATTTGGGGAAGTCTGTCTTATCTATGGTGGGTGTCATGTGGTGACTTGCTGAAGAGATGACAGAGAAATAGCACAACTTGAAAGAATTACTAGTTTTCAATCCGTTACCCTTAGGATGTTCTCATACTTGTAGCCCAAATACAAAGACCATGTTCTTCAACTAATCTCTGGTCAGCAACTCCACTGGATTATTTCAAGGATAATCCCTTCTCTTCTTGGCTTTCTTCCTTCCACATTTATTTACTAAGTATACATGAATGAGGTATAAGTATTGTGTACTCCTGATGGTGGTCCATGCTATGAATTTCAATCTGGTCTGCAGTGGTCCACTTAAATCCACCAAATCTAGTCACGCCATAAACAAAACCCTTCATTGGCTCCTCTGCCTGAAAATTAAAGTTGAAGTTCCTGAAGCTGCTGAGAGGGATGTGGGTAGGGGCAAGGATGGGAGATGAAGCTGGAATGAAGCAGGGGCAGGCCGTGGAGGACCACGTGCACCTGGTTAAGGACCTTGGAACTTGGGAGCAAATGAATCTGTAGAAGAAGGCGCTGAGCTAATGATCTCTAGCACCCACTTTGCTCTACATTCTGTGATTCGATTTATATCATAAGCCCAGTGTCACTACACTCAGCCCACCACCATGGGTTGTATTATTATTAAATTGCTGCTTTTTTGCAAGTTATCAATTCAGTTACTCTGAATTACTCCCCTTCACTGTTGAAAACCACCAAAGTAATATATGACATGGTTCCTATCTTCAGCAATGCACAATTGTGGAAGTTATGAGATGTGCTATTATTGCTTTTCATATTTATTTACTGGGAACATGTTTATTGAAGGCCATGGCTCCAGATTAGAATCATAGGATCGTGGATTCTAGAATCAGACAGTATGGATCCAAACCCTGATTAGGTTACTTACTGTGTGACCTTAGGCAAGTCACTTAACCTCCTGTTTTCTCATCTATAAAATGGGGAGAGTCATTATTCCTTAGCTTTGTGGTGAGGATTACAAGAGGCAATGCTGCTGAAGTGCATAGAGCCTGGCCCATGGCCAGCACCCGGGAAACTTTATCTTGCAGTATTCTGTTACGGCGTGCGGTGCTGGAGACATGACAGCGTACCAGGTGGGCACGCATCACACCATCAGGGGATGGTTAATGATAAACAAATGACTAAAGAAAGTAATTTCTATCGCAATTAGCACTGCAAGAGAAATAAGCACAATGCTATCAGAGACAAGGCAGATTCTACTTTGGAAGGAGTGTCTCAGAAAGTGTCTCTGGAAAGCTGACATTTAAACCCCCATTTGACATATGAGAAAAGCCATTCATTGGAAATGCCAGGGAGCATGAGTCCCAGCTAAGGGATGAATAAGCATAAAGCCTTTGCAGCAAAACAGAGCTTGGCACGCTCTAGGAACTAACAGAGGACCAAGTGTCCTGCAGCTCGGTGTGCAGAGAGGTGGGGTGGCAGGAGATGCAGCTGGAAAGGGTTCAGGGACAGATCCTTCTGGGTTTGCAGGCCAGAGTTTGGAAGTGGAAGGGACAAAGCAGCAAAGTGGCATGATGTGATTTTCATGGCTTTGCTTAATATGTACAAATGGTTGAGTGAATGTCTTCCAGAGTCTGATAATCTGAATCAGGTAGTGGGTGCAGATTTTAAAAGGCAGGAAACAAAACTGCAAACTCTGGCAGCAAATTGGAATGCATTACTGGGAATGAAAATGTTCTTCATTTCTGGAAATGTTATAGGGAAACAGGAGCCTTCCCTCAGAGGCAATCCGACTTCTGAAGGGCAGACACAGAGCCATGGTTGGTTGCACTTGGCAGAGTGTGAATTAATTCTAAGTGCATGCACTGGGAGAATGCAGTTTGCTATTTAGTATGCCAGGCCCTGTGCTGGGCTAAGGACATAAAGATAAATCAGATGCACAGAGCTACCCACTCCTGAAGAGCTCCCTCCTCTGCTGCTGGAGGCTGGCTTATGGCAGATCATCCCCTGTCCCCTGCTGTATGTGAAGTGCAATGGAGGAAGGAACTTGCTGACAGATTCCATGCTGACACAGAGAAGGGGGAGCTCTGCTCTCTGGGGAGCAAAAGAAAGGTGTGACGAAGGAGGTAATGAGGGGAGGTCACCTTCTCTGGATGTCCCTCACCTCCATCTATCTCGGCCAAATGGATTTGCCCTCAATTTCATTTCCTTGGAGTCTCATCTTCTTCCAAGGTGAGAAAGTGCTAATTTGAAACCCTGACCCACGTGATAAAGGAGAATGGGCTCTGAGAGTGTCATGCGTTCTCCCACGCAAATGGGAATATTTCCATCTAAACTGGGGTTACTATGGAAAAATCTTCACTTAAAGATCCCCAATTTTTATTTTTGAGAGTTTTTGACCTAAATTTAATAGTCATGAGAAGAGAGGATTATGAGAAGCTAGAGGATATGAATCGTACTTACAAATACTGTTTTTACATTCAAGTAGCATAGTTTATCAGGCATAGGTTTATTAATCTCATCACTTGCACACCCATTAATCAGGCATTGTGCTAAATTCTGGGGATTCCACATGAACCAGGCACCATCCCCATTTTCAAGGACCTCACAGTTCCAGGGAGAATCATATAAATGAATATGCTGCGTTGAAGTGGAAGCTGGCATTTTCTGTATGACCCAAAAGGGTAAAACTAAGATCAGGGGATGTATATTACCAGCAGATGGATTTCAATTTGATGTTAAGAACCACTTTCTAATGACTGAGGTGGTCAAGGGCAAGTAGAGTTTCCTGCTCCCATGCAGGAACCTTTACCCCAAGATGGCGGGCACGAGGCAGATGTTAGTTGGACCATGTGGAGGACACTATAGGAAGGAACTGTATGGTTCACCTTCAAGTCCAGCCATGCTTAGATCAAACCTTTGTTTAGGTAAGAAGGAGACTTCTTGCAGGTTAGCAGATGGGGTTGAGAGACCCTTAAAGGACAGATGGGCAAGGACCCATAGCTCTGCCAAAAGATTTGCTGGGCAACTTTGACCTTCCACTCATGGGTCTGGTGCCCCCACAGGTTCATGGGATCCTTTAAAAATCTGATAAAGTGTAAACCCAGCTTGAAGTCACAGGACCCATAATTATTCCTCATATGTGAGAATAAAGTGAGCACAGAACACAGATATGCCCACATGAGTTTTCTGCTTAGAACCTTTCAGGAGCTCCTTAATATCCTTTAGGAGAAATCCTGGGCCCTTGTTATCAATCAGGTTTCTCATGATCAGCTCCTACTTCTCTGCCTCCATTTCTCTCCCTCCCGCCTCACCCTTTCTGCCCCCCATAAGAATGTGCTGCCTTGTCTACAGCCTCCATTTGTCCCAGAAGCAGGTGGCTCCCCCAGGTCAGGGAACAAGTTCATGCTTCTTTCCCCCTACAGGGCCTGGAACAGTGATTAACAGAGTAAGTACCAACAGTGTTTTCCTACCGAAGCTTAGGAAGGGGCGAGGTCAGATCTCACCTCGTCATTCAGTCATGGGGAAGGCTGCGACTGTGAATACATTTCTCTCTGAAGTGGACATTGCTGGTTTTTTACCACTAGGGTTTACGCTGTCTGTTCCAATTGAGATGACCCAGATTTCTTCGCAATGGGCTCAGGGCTTTTTAGTAGAGCTTGGCTTTTTCTCTAATGGGGAAAAAATAAGAGCTGGCATTCACCGCAGGTGCAGTGCTGAGAGCCCCGAGTGCCTACCCCATCCCCGTGATGGCAGTGTTGCTCACAGGCTCCTCGAGAGAAGGGTTTCCAGAATCCAAGACCTAGGGGACAGGACGACCTTACCTGGAGTGGACAGGACAACAGTTTTCTCTTCCCTTCCCTTCCCTTCCGTTCTCTTTTCTCTTCTCTTCTCTTCTCTTCTCTTCTCTTCTCTTCTCTTCTCTTCTCTTCTCTTCT
>NW_023270305.1:1977119-2102142 GCF_011800145.1 Mirounga leonina
CTCCTCTCCTCTCCTCTCCTCTCCTCTCCTCTCCTCTCCTCTCCTCTTCCCTTCCCTCCCCTCTCCTCCCCTCCCCCCTTTTCTTTTCTTTTTTTTCCCCTAGAAGTACGTGCTGAGATAACATCCAAATTGATGTATTGGCCACATGTCAGATATATTAAGATTCTGTTCTCAAAACGTCAAGAGAAGAGAGTAGTGTACAAAATCTTGTGTTGAATGGCTGTGGAGGATCTTCTGAAGGGCTGTCCAGACCCCATCACATAATGAAAAGCTTCAAACAGAATTTGGTTTAGGCCACTTCGAAGCTTCGCTGTTTGGGGAGATGCCTGTGCTCTGCGATTTGTCAGGTGGAAGGAAGAGCACGTGGTGCAGGAAGTGGAGGGGAGGCCGCGGGACAGGGCACGCCTGGCACCTGGCATGGGCTGTGGGGCATGGGCAGGGCTCCAAGTGTGGCCTCCCTTGCCTTCCCCCACCTTGCGCTCCACCACGCAGGTCCGAAAGAAAGCTTACGTTCTGAAGTTTCAGTGAGGATTCTTCAGGATAATTTGAGTTCTTTTTCAACAGGGGAGAAGTCCTTGCGTTCTCAGTAACTGCTCACTTTTGATGTGCGTGCACTACAGATGATGAGGTACTTCCCCCAGTTCTCGACTGCTTTACCCTTGATGGCAACTCTGTGGGAAAAGCAGACCGGGGGATGGGTGGCAGGGGCAACAGCTCCCGAACTTGAAGTGACTCTGACACAGATGGGGGGCTGTGGCTCCAGCCCTGGGAACACCTGTGGCAGAAACCAGTTTTGGAACCCAGAGTCTCTGTGCAAGTGCTCGCCCATCTGTGCCTACTTGGGCACTGCTGGGAACCCGCACATCCTTGACACTCTCCTTTCTTCAGCTGTGAAATTGCTGTATTGGGAGGATGGGAAAACAATATGTCATTTCGTTACAGCATAGATACACGGCACATAGTGGCACTTAGTACATGATGGCTGTTTTCACTTTTGCCTTATGGAGCCCCTAGAAACTTTGGATGCCCTGCTTTATATGTGAGATGTGCTCAGTAAATGGCTGTGTCCCTATTTTACAGAAAAGAGAAAAGTTGTGACCTAAGCATTACACAGCCAGTAAGTAACAGATGTGATTTGGACCAAGTAAAGGATTAAAAGTTGCTCATTGGTATAAATCTAATTTAGAATTGGAAAAGATAACTAATCCACCCTCCCCTTACCAGTAGGGAAACAGTCCCAGGAACAGGGCCTGTACAAGGTCATGTGGTATGTCAACAGAGGACAGAGACTAGAACCTAGGTCATGTGACTCTTTCCCACTGGTCTCCTCAAAGATGTGTGCCTCTGCACCCTATAACACTTGCCTTCATACGCTCTTCTGGGTCATTGTCAAAGTCCTATCTAAACCCTCAAAGTCACATACGTTAGATATGTAAGCAGCATGTTCCAATGATATGCATATCCTATATTAGCAATAAGTTATTTATTGTATTTAATTAATCTATCTCAAAAGTGGTCCAGGTTATATCTGGGTGGGAAAAAGCAAAAGCTCCAAGGCATATTGAAACTTTTCACAATATGTGTGTTCATCTGGCTGCAGTTTTTAATAAATATCATAAGTAAAAGTATCAGAAAAATTCAATCCTCTAAAACATTTCATGTGTAGGTCACTAACTGATAGATGGAGGCGAAGGTCCCAGCTGGCCTCCCAACTTGGGGGATGGCTCCTGTGTTTTCTGGGTGGGCACAGGGACACCGGTAAGCAATCCAGGACACTTATTCACCCTGGGGGACCAGGGGGGTTCAGCTATGTTGACTGCTACTTAGATTTGCTTTGTTTGAACAAAAGGGGAATGTGAATCTAAGTCAAGCTTAAGGTCACTGAGGACTAGGAACATATTAGAGTCAAGCCCTTTGGGCTTATCCTAATGTTTTTCAAATACGCTTTTTGAATAGCACAATTCTTTTGGCTCTTTGACCTTTACAAACCTTACAGACACAATCTCTCAGAAGGATGGGGATCATTGTCACTGGTGACATAAGAAAGTTGAAATCTAAAGCATTACTTTACAACTCTGACAGCATCTTACTAGTTACCTGGGAAGCTTTTTATAAAAACTTCTGGTACCTAAGCCCTACAGAAACTATTTGGATATAATTGGTCGGGGGTGGGACCTCAATTTTTTTTTTTTTTTTTTTTTTTTTTGTGCTTCCCAGTCTATGTGAGTCTACACGGCATTGAGAATCATGCTCTATGACAAGGTAAGAATAAGCCAGATGCAAGGCAAAAGGGTGCCCTGAAGGGGAGGGATGCTGTTTATAAGAATAAAACTGTCTCCTCTCATCTGTGACTAGAATTAGGAAACAGAATAATTGTCTGGCCAAGGTCATGACCCATTGCTCCCTTCCAGTTGGATAAAACACACGCTCTTGGTATGGCCTTCAAAGCTCTCCACAGCTGGTTACCACCTGCATTCTGTCTCACTTCCCACCAGTGACCCCCCCACATCTTGTGATTCAATTACATGCACCCCAAACACAATCACATCAGTACTATGCCCCCTGCTTAAGACTTCTGTCTGGCAAGCTTTGCATGGTGAGCACTTACTGACCATTTGAGGACTATGTCAATCATCCCGTGTTCCTGGAAGCCTTCTCTACAAACTCAAGACAAGATTTAACCCCTCTGTGAGTGTTCCCAGTAACTGGCTTATTCCTCTGTTAGAGCACTTGGTTGATGTCAAGTCTATGTCCCCCTTGCACACTGTATACTCCGTGATCCAGTTATCTCAGTCACATCTGTCCTGTGCCTGTCACAGAGTGGGTGCTTTATAATGCATGTCAACTGAGTGAATGCCAACCACATAGCTCTAGTTTAGAACTGGAACTGAGAGAATTAATTTTCTCTATTTTCCCACAGTCCCGTCACATGGGATACAAGACGCTCAGTTCCTAGAAGGGCTCTTTGTCTCCTTTCACAGATAGAGAAACTGAGCTTCTGAGAGGAGATGTGGTCCCAAGGACACCTCAGCAAATGTTTTCTTCCACAATGTCAGGTGTCCTCCTGCAGTGGAGCTCCTGACCATCACCTGTCCACAGAATATGGTGAGCACCGTGTCGGCGGCATGGGGCAGCTGCCAATAATCCAAGGAGTTAATGAGGCCAGTTCACTTTTAGCCATTCCCAGGGCTTCAACTTCCACCCACCTACTCACCTCCTGCATTCAAAAGTCTAACCCAGTCTTTGCTCATATAGTCAACTGCCTACTGGACACCTTCAGTCGCCTTTTTCCATGGGGGCCTTGAGTGCCAACACGGAACTCATCTTCTTAAATTTTTCTCATTCCCTATGAGGAAATGAGACAGAAACATGGGAGTCCTTCTCATCCTTTCCTTTCCCTCACCAGCCACATCTTATTGCTCACATGGTCTTGCTGATGTCACTTCAGAAACCTCTTTTCTTGATTGTGAACCTGATTTCTTCATTTGGTCTTTTAGAGCCTAGATCAATCCCTCATTTGGAGTTGCCGGTCATTTTTCCAAAAAAAGAGACTTTCAAAAAGTTTTTAAAAAAATGGTGCCTCTTCCCTGGATTCACAGATGATTTAAAAAATGATAATTACCTCTTCCATCCTCAGTTATGATTCTATTTTAGAATCCTCTTCCTCTAATTAAAAAAAATCATCAACTCTTAGTGCTATTTGAGTCTGAGTCATTTGTGCAGGAAAATCAACAAAGTTGCACAAATAACTGTGCAAGGCAGGAATCAGGTTCTCCAGGCATCCCCTTGGGATTAAGCATCTGCACAAGACACACACACCAGCTCTCCCACCACGCTGTTCAGATTGCCCATGCCAAACAAAGACATTGCATTTTGGGGTAATTTCCACCAACTTTCTCTTTTAAATACTATGGAGAGCCCCTGGCATGTGTATGAATTCAATCAATATTATCTATTATTATGTTTCTGCATATATTATTTAGGGACTTGAAAATATGCCTCAATCCTGCTTATGATATGACTAATCACCTGAGGTGATGACCAATGACCAATTTTCACTCTAGCAAGCATACAGATATGTCACCTCATCTTCTTCAATTTCATTAGTCATCAAAGACTCATAAAAGCTGGAGTGGGAAAACCCATAGGGATCACCAAGCATGACTCCTGATTTTCACATCCCTGAACTAAGGTCACACATCTCGTCAATGTCAGTTATAATGGGCACCAAGTTTTAGAAGTGCACAGCACATATTAAATCTAGATTCTCCCTGGAAGAGATAACTGCAGACTGTTACATGTGGGGTCAGTGAACTGCTAAGTTACCCTGGAAGCATCTAGATGCATTTTGAATTGCCACAGTGGCTGTGGAGATGAGGGAGAGAGAACTGGTCTTGTTAGCCAGTCAGTTAAGGGAGAGAACAGTTAAGGAGAGGCTGGTGCAGGGGCACATGAGGCTCACAAGGAATGTGGACAAGGTAAGTAGGAGCGAGGTGAGAGTGGGATGTGCTGAACATTAGGCTGGGACAAGATGGTGAAGGAACTTAAATGTCATGCTAAGACTCTGGATGTTTCCATGAACTACAGAGGAGACAACAACAGGGTTTCAGCAGCAACAACCCATCATCCTGTGTTCCCCTGGAGTGGCCATGTTGGTTGGCCTCCCCACCATGGCCTTCCTCTCTGGGTATTATCATTTAAATGATCAACTGGAATGCTGGGGATCCTTTTGATTCATGCCACCTTCATCTTGCATCCAAATCATCCCATCTGTCCCTCATACCTCCTAAGGTTACCCCACCTTTACTTGGCTCATCACCACTGCCCCTTCCTCATGAGAACCACTGTCCTCTCTCACCTGAACTCCTGCAACTGTCTTCCAATAGGTTTTCCTGCTTTCACTCGTACCTGCCAAGCTTCCCTTTCACCTAGCAGCCAGAGACACATCCTGAAAAAGGCAAATCCCAGCACGCTGCCACATCAC
Source organism: Mirounga leonina (assembly GCF_011800145.1). Taxonomy (NCBI): domain Eukaryota; kingdom Metazoa; phylum Chordata; class Mammalia; order Carnivora; family Phocidae; genus Mirounga; species Mirounga leonina. The sequence goes on from NW_023270305.1 coordinate 1,982,104, forward strand.
CCTGGTTAAACCATGTTCGTGGATTCTAGCTAAATAGTTTCAAAGTCCTTCTGTAGCCCGTAACATCCTGCCTAGTCTGGACCTTGCTTGTGGCTGCAGGCTCAGGACCTGAGGCACATTCCCTCCTCCCATCCTCCAATTCCACCTTCTTCCCACCTCCGGACATTCACATGCACCTTTCTTTCTGCCACGCAGGCTTCTCTCAGATTCTTGCACTGATGACTCCTTTCACCTCTCAGATCTCAGCACATATGTCATCTGCCCCCAAAAGACCTCCCTGACTCCATCCCTTATCCTTCCAGTCTATTTTGCACTGACCATTCCTTTTCCTCGGTAGCACTCTCACACTGTGCATTAGTGTTTTTATTTTTTTTAAGTTTATTCCCAATTCCCAGTAAAATTCTTTTTTTTTTTTTTTAAAGATTTTATTTATTTATTTGAAAGAGAGAGAGAGAGAGACAGCGAGAAAGGTAACATAAGCCAGGGGAGTGGGAGAGAGAGAAGCAGGCTTCCCGCGGAGCAGGGAGCCCAATGCGGGGCTCCATCCCAGGACCCTGAGATCATGACCTGAGTGAAGGCAGATGCCTAACGACTGAGCCACCCAGGCGCCCCTCCCAGTAAAATTCTTGTTACCTAGTAGGTGCTCAATAAATACTTATAAAATGAGTGACTTGCTCATACACCTTGCTAAAGACCAGGTTTTGGTGACCCCGGTTTATGGCACACAACTCTGCCCTCAGAATTAGAAATGATCATGTGGACCAACCCAAGCCAATTCATTGGCTGATCACCCACCAATCAGATTCTCTCTCTCAAAAACTTCAACTAAGAGATTTGAAGACTCTGGTCAATTATGGTGAGTATGTTGGGTCTGAAAGGCCTCATAGTCTTGAGAAGGGAGATGTTTGAGAATATTGCAAGCAGAGGAGAGAAAAACAGGGAAAAACAGCAGTAATGAGAGTGATCACACAGATTCTAAAATCAGAGAGAGAGCCTCAAATCCTGGCTCTCTTTTCCTACAAGGCCTGTGGCCCTTCTCTTCTTGTGTTCCATCGTAAATTTTTAAAAGATTCCTTTTATTCTAACCAGTTGGAGTGGGGTTATGTGTCTTAAAACAAAATTTGTTGATTGAGACATTTAGGAAATCCACTCTGGCTACAGTGGGGAGGGCGGTCTGGAGGAGAGAGCCACAGCGGGAAAACAAAATAGGTGGCTTTTGCAGTGGATTAGGTGAGAGATGACAAGATCTAAGAAAAGTAGAGGTGGCTGGAAGGGATGGATTCAAAAGACATTCCATGGGAAGAGTTGACATGGTGACAATAGGATGTGTGGGTGAAGGGAAGGGAGTCCAGATAATGTCCAGGTTTCTAGCTTGAGCCACCCATGATGATCCTACTATGAGTTGAGCTCTTGAGTGTGGAAGAGCGGGTATTGGGTTGAAGAGAACTCACCTGCGCTTTCCACGACCCACCATGAAACCATTCCTGTCAGCCAGGTAGGCTGCCAGCCACTCTGGCTCCCCCTTGAGGAGGCCGTTGATGCCCATTTCTAAAGCTAAAGCTCATCTATAGTTGCTTTCTTCAGTCCCACCATTCTCATCCATTTGGACTTACTGACATCCCTCTCATCTTTCAAGTTTATTTCAAGTTCCATCTTCTCTGCTGGCAAGTATTGCCTGCCTCCCCAAGTCCTCTGACATCGTGTTGCCCAGGCCCACATGGCGCACCACACATGGTGTATAAAACTTCAGGACTTGATCCATCATTTGTGTATTCATGTCCCCTAATGGAGACAGACTCTTGAGAAAACTGGATTGTCCTTTGGATATGCCCTTGCTTCAACACTACACAAAAATGGATGATTCTCTGTTCTCCTGGGTCTTGGATAGACTTGTAAACGTTCACAAATGGATGATGACCCTACTATTTGCTTGTTTGGGCTTTTCCTTCAATCCATGACACAGAACAATGACATGTCAGGCCAGTGAATTAAACTTCAGTCCTCTGCTGCCATATCAAAAGCCTGGATAATGGAAGTGATATTTATGAGGACTTGCTTGAAGGGCATGCTATTTATCCCTTCCTCTAGTGTGCTAATTTTTATTCCTGCATCAAGCTGTGCACTTGGACCATATGTTCTTAGTCCCCAGCAGAATTTTCATGCATTTTAATGTTATTTCCTTGGCTTACATCCAGGGATATTATACATAATGGCTTTATAAAAACTATTACTGTAGGGATGTCTTTGAAGTAGTATGCATTAGGTCATTCAACTCTTTCTATATGGAGCCTACAGCAAAAAACTCTTTTGTAACGATAAGGGTCAGGAAGAGCTTGACCTCCTTTTAGGAGCTAGGGCAATTATTCTTTTTTGGTAACAAGACTGTATCTTTCTTCTTGGATTGACCATCAGGAAGCTCAGAGTCAGATACTCAGGTGGATGGCAGGAACCATGAGGGCCTGGATGGCTGGCATAAGGGGAATGGCATACAAAATGAGGAAACAGAGTAGAAGCACCGTGGATTTTGCTCAGCACCAAGGAGGGGGGCTGGGGATGAGAACGGCACAGAGTTAACAATTTAGGAGGCCTGAAGTTCTTGCTAATTTCATTCTCCAGTATCCTCATTTGAACCGTTTTCTGGTTTAGTTCTCACCTGTGACTGTGGCAAGTCACTAACCCATTCTGGGCCTTGGCTTATTGTAAGGTGAGAGCATTACAGAGGAAGCTGTGTAATGAGAGGGCTTCTCCAGCCCTGTTTGGATGACTACTTCCTTGTCAGTTCTCTGCTCCTACTGACCTTCTTTCTTACCTCCAACTCGCCTGTTCTGGAATAACCACTGGTGCCTCTCCCCCAGCTGGTGGCTGTGAGGCCACAGGGGTGGTTGACGAGTCCTCAAACTTAGCTACACAGTAGAATGATCTGGGGAGCTTTAAAAAATTATGGTGCCCAGCTGTACCCTTTACTAAATAAATCATTCTCTGAGGTGAGACCCAAACACCTTTATTTTTTAAAACTGGGGGACTGGAATGTGTGGCCAAGTTTGAGCACCAGGGCTCTTCAAACATTCCTGCTCCTGTTAGTCTGAATCACCTGGGGATCTTTTAAATCCAGATTCTGATTCTGGAGGCTTGAGGTGGAGCCTGAGAATCTGCATTTCTAAAAGCTACCAGGTGATCTGTAGGTTCTTGAGTCACACTCCGGGTAGGAAGAGGACACACACACTTGAGGAATAATAAAGGAGGAAGCTGGAGCTTTGGCATGTTGAGGTGAGCAGAGACCCTGGCTATGCTCTGCTCCTCTGAGCTGTAGGCAAGGTCAAGTCTAGTATGAGGCCTAGAGTCACAGGGCACCATGATGCCCAAGCATTTACTCCATCTTTCCTGCCCACCTCCTGTGACATGGATCTCTTTTTCCTAAGTTTGGTCCCCAGTCGGGGCCTGTGTTATTACATGCACACGGATTTGTTTGCTAACAGGACTATGAGCAGCTTGGAGGCATCTCTGCCTCTCTGTCTTCAGTCCCTGATTCATGTAGGTGTCTGTCCAATGAGAGAATGCATGGGGAACAGGCACTCACTTCTTGGATGGGGAGAGAACAGAGGGTAGATATTATTGCTGCCAGTGACCTACAGTGATGCCCCTTCAGAGGGTGTTTCACAAAGGAAAATGAAAACCATGGAGCAGGCAGTGACATTGAATTTTTACGGCTTTCCAAACACTGCCTGTGTGATCCTGCCTCTGGGCCTTTGCTCCTGCCTGGAAGGCCCTCTAAGTGCTCATGTAGGGTGACAGCTTCTCATCATCCAAGACTCAACTTAGAAAATCTCTTCTTAGGCTAAGCTTCTTGTTGCACCTGTAGGGCTGCTTCCATCTTGGGCTCTGTTATACTCGGTTGCTTGCATGTCCGCTTATCTGCATGGTGTCAGCACTCAGCACATTGCCGGGCACAGGACAAGAATTTAGTGAGTCAAAGTTAAATGAAACAAAACGAATGATTCATCACAGACTTCCTTTCTTGGTGTTTTCTGATTTTCATCCATAAAGTAATAATTAATCGAGACAGATTATGGTTGGATATTACGCTGATAACCAGAGTACTGAATCCTAGTTTCTTTTGTAACCTAAAGCTATGAACAGAAATAACGCGTCGTCCCGATGTTTTCTGTCCTTTGTCAGCATCCAACCTGAGCTGGAAAGTGGCAGGTTGCCTCCCAAGAGCTGTAAGGCTGCATGTGAATCCCAGCTGGGAGAGCCAGGTTTAGAAACCCCTCTGCCCCCCGATACAGGGAGCCTCGGCTGCAGATGCTCTCAGGCACTTGTAGGGACTGTTTGCCAGAGGACGCCGCCATCTACTTGCCAAGTCAGAGGTGCCCTGTTAGCTCCTGTTAGGCACAATTGGTTTCTGATTAACTCAGAACTCATGATTAACACTCCTACCTTACAGGAAAATGACATTTGCTATCATGTGATTCAAAGCACACTTGTTAATTATCATATTTTTAGCTGATACATAGCACCCATTTTTAGAACATTCAGAAAAAATGTCATGTCTTCGAAGACGTGTCTAGGTAATGAAACTCAGGGCAGTTGAGTTTCATTAGTTTCATTGAGTTTATTGAGAAATAGTTTTCTTTATTTCTTTTCTTCCCCTGTTTTTGCAGATTATGAGCTGGAGTGAAACGATACAGTTCATATTAAAATGGTGATGGTTTACTCTAGCAGGGAGAGTTGCCTTATCACACCTCCTTTCCAGTGTGTGCAGGGATTATGATGACTGGGGGCATGGCTTCTGGCACGGTTTCTTGACCTCACGTCAAGGATGGGGACTATGTTTGAAAACAGGTGGATGTAGCCAACCGTATATTTCAGATAAGAGAACTGGTAGTTTGATCTAACAGGAAAAAAAATGAAGATTTCATCTGTGCGTTGAAGTTCGATTTACATTTTTGATGTCATAATTTATCTCCTGTTTTAAATGGGATCATTGGGGCGCCTGGGTGGCTCAGTCGGTTAAGTGACTGCCTTCGGCTCAGGTCATGATCCTGGAGTCCCGGGATAGAGTCCCACATCGGGCTCCCTGCTCAGTGGAGAGTCTGCGTCTCCCTCTGACCCTCCCCCCTCTCATGTGCTCTCTCTCGTTCTCTCTGTCTCAAATTTAAAAAAAAAAAAATCTTAAATGGGATCATTAATGGTAAAGAATAGATCAAACTCTGCTTGAATTTTCACAAAGAAGATTGGGTGTTTTCTCTTTTTAAGGCTTAAAAAGGAGCGAGTTTTGTCAGTACCTCTGTGCTGTCACCTGGAATCCGAGCAGAGGCCTGGGTTCACTCTGGATTAGCTGTGAGGCAGAGAAGCCGAGGGAGGGTCCTGCTGGAAGTGTCACCCTCTGTCGCTCCGTCCCCAGCTCCTCAGATGTTCATCTCTCCAGAGCTTCTGCTCTTTCATTTCTCCCTTTTTCTCCTTATTAAAATTTTTTTTTTTTTCCATTTTCCCTCTCTTATTTCCCCCATTCTCCAATGGACCGTGAAACACAGACTTCCAGAACTGGTTAGTGCAGTGAACAATGTTGCTTTACTTCTTCTTACAAACATGCATTTCCTGTTCATTTTCTGCAGGTCACAGGAAGGGTGGTGTGGCTTGAATCTTCCCATAGCCCTTCACTGGAGGGTCAGCCCACACTGGGCCTGGGTGATGGCCAAAAGTGTGCTGTTGACTTTTAATCAGCTTTTTCTGTGCCGTGTGTTTGGGCCTCTTCCCTTCCAGCAGCTCCTACTGGATTAACACAGAACCGTCAAGCAGTACCAGCTGGCTTCATGGTACTTCCATGACAGCGCTTAACTCCCAGAAAGGGTCCAGCCCCTCAGACCTGCTATACAATTCCCTGCTCATCTCATAGGTTTGTGCACGGGCTAGCGCTCTAGACAACACCTGACACATGGATACATTCTTGGTAAGGGGAGAAAGCCCCTCAGGAACTTAATCTGGAACATGCTAAAAACACACAAAATAATTTTAAAAAGGTAGGCCAATCCTTCAAATTTAGAAAAGTAAACCACAAAGTTAGGATAAGAATCTGGCCTAAGGTTGGAGTAGAGTAGAGAGTAGAAACTGATCTACATAATAAAGTAACAGGAACTTGCAGAAGTTTGGAGTCTTCCTGATGCATAAAAATGGTGGCAAGAGCAGGTGTGTGCAGGTGTGTGTGTGGGGAGGGAGGTGTGTAAAAAATAGTGGAAAAAAGAAGAGAGAAAAGGACTTTGTAATGATAGGAGACCCATCAATTTAAGGCTAATGAGCCATCCGATTCTTTAGCAAGGATGGCAGAAGACAGCACTCTGATAGTCAATATGAGTTTGAGTTGTGTGCCGTTCTGAGCATGCTGCGTGTCACTCTCAATATTGAGTAAATGTCTGAGTCCCAGGATAGCCTGGGGTTAGGGTTATTCTGAAAAATCAAAGGAGAGAGGCTGGGTTACACACTAAGGGGGCTGAGCTGAAGAGGGAGGAGCCTGCAGCCTAAGGAAATGAGACACCCAGGAAGTCTTAGAATTCCCAGGAAGCAAGCCTGGGCAGCCAGGGAGTGAACATGACATGGCCTTGGGAATCCTTGGAAATCTGGGGGAGGGAGCATGTAGAATGGGGGTCTAGGCCATTTTATTTGGATATGCTAAGAAAGATTGAGCCCAAAGAATTGGAAGCTTTGCAGACATGTGGGTTAAACTCTAGATATGAAGAGATTGACCAGGGTTTATATTTATAGTCATGGGTAATACCTAAAAACCATTTGCTAAATGCCAGGCATTGTCCTAAGAACTCATTAACCCATTTTCTTCTACTGGTGAGGCAGGTGTTTTTATTATCCATAATTTTACAACAGGAAGAAACTGAGGCTCCTAGAAGCTAAGGAAATTGCCTAAGATCATACATAGAGCTGGTGAGTATGAGTTGGTATCAACCTTGAGGGCATGTCTTCTGAAACTGCACTCTAACCACCACGGTTCTCTCCCTCTCCTGGAGACCCTAGCTCACTGATCCATCTGGAGGAATGGTCTCTTACCTTCAGGACCTACTTTCCTCCCCTTTAAAATGAAAGGCTTGGACTAGTTGATTGACACATTCATTCACTCACTCGTTCATTCAAGGCACAAAATGGGAGTTTGGCATACTCTGGTAAGACTGTTTTCTGTCTGCTTTGGGGTTTCTTACAGAATTCTGGCAGGAGTGTTCCTGGTCAGCCTCTTGCTCTTTCTTCCCCAACATCTGCTCCATCCCACCACTTCTTATACCTGTCAGTTCAAGGGCCCAGTTCAGCTCTTAGTCTCCAGAAATGTCTGTAATACCGCTTTCTGATTTTCTCCAAATTTCCCCACCTCCTGTAACTTGCCTTGTGATCTCTGGAATATATGGGCAATCATCAAAAATCCCCTCTAGTGTCCCCCTTCCCTGATTTCTTTTACTTTTTACTGCCTGAAATGTGGCTTTTCCCAAATGGACACCTCCTCCCTGCCAGTGGTGATGTTGTCCTTCCCAACCTCTCACATCCTATTCAGTCTCCAGGGTGACCACAAAGTGAAGAGCATGAGCAGGGTCTCACAGGAGTTTTTGGGCAGGACTGCTTAGAGTTGGCACATATCCTTCTGCTCACATTCTTGTCTCTGAAATTTGGGTCCTAGGGCCCCAAAATAACTTTAAGGGAGGCCAAAAAATGTCCCAGTGTGCCCAGAAAAAGATATGAATAAGCCTTTATTCTGCTAAATCATCGAGATTTGGAAGATTTTTGTTACAGCCTCTAGTACTACTTATTCTGACTAATACAGAAGTTATCAATTTTTTTCTGTAACAAAAAACTAAAACACATGGCACTGACTTAGTGGATATTTTAGAGATGAGAAAAGTTAGAGATCCAGTTATGTAGCAGCAAATTATTTGGTAAAGCCCCATTTTTGCTGAGATCATAGCTCTATGATAAAGTTGGAGCATGCCAGTGATGTGTGGAGGTTATTATTGCCTGCACATGCAAGATATTACACACAAGAGATGTGTTCAATATGAACTAGCTAATTTGTAAGCAAAAATGAAAGCAAATAGAGTCCAGAAATGTGGAGTCTTGCAGAATTGGAAAGGCCTGCTGTTTCAGTCTCTGAACAACAAGATAGAGAATTTAAAGAGGCTTTGAGAGAAAAATTCTTAGAACACTTCAGAATTGAATAAAGGGACTCAGCAAAGATCCGATTAAGGGTCTGGCCTTCCCACTAAAGTCTGATAGTGGGACAGGGAGAGAGAGAGAAAGGGAGAGAGACAGAAGGAGAGAGAGTGAGGGAGGAGGAGAGAGAGAAGGAGGGAGAGAGGGAAAGAGAGTGAGAGAGGGAGAGGAGAGAGAGAAAGAGAAGGAGGGAGGGAGGGAGAGGGAGAAAGAGAGGGAAAGAGGGGGCAGGAGGGAGAGAAGGAGGGAGATTGCAGAGCTGAGGTGAGGAGGCAGATTGATCATTTAAGAATCATGAGTCTAGGAGAAAGTTCGGGTATGTTCCTGACATAAGACCCTGGTGAATCTGACTGGCATGAGTAGACATGGTCCTCCTCCTGCCCAAGGAGATGGGATTGATGAGCATCTCATCAGCTCTGCCACACTGTTCTATTCTGCTCTTGCTTTCATCACTCCACTGAAGTGGTTCTTGTTGAGGTCACTAACAAGAGGACACCCAAGTTGCCAAATCAAATGGTTGGTAGTCAGTTTGCATCCTACTTGACCTCCTTGAGCCTTAGACATGGTTGTTCGCCTCCCTTTTCTATGAAACATTTTCTGCACTTGGATTCAGCCTCTGCTCATTTCCTTCCTCTGTAGTGTCCTCACTTCCTTGGTTTTCCTTTCCAGCTTCTCCTCATCTTCTTGATCTTTTCATGTTGAGACCCCTGTGCCCAGTCCTTGGACCTCTCTACTCTTTCTGCCTACTCCCAGGGTGATGTCATTAAGTGTTATGGAGGTAAATGCCACCTACGCACAGACACTTCCCAGACTTGTTCATCCAGCACAGGTATCTCTCCTGGTCCTGATCAGATTCACCCATCCAATCACCTCCTTGTCATCTCTATTTGTATTAGTCACCGCAAACCCTATGTGCCTAACACTGAATTCCTCCTTTCTCCCCTAGAGGAGCTCATTACGTTGTTTTCCCTAGCTCAGGAAATAGCAGTTCCACCCTTTGAGGTTCTCAGGTTAATGAGTTCAGAGTCACCGATGCCTCCTGTTTATATCTCATAACCCCCATGCAGCCCATTGGCAAATCTTGCTGTCTCTGCCTTCCAACAATTCTGTCCATCCACTCTCAACACAGATGCCACAGTGACCAGAAATAAGTCCAATCATGTCATTTCCCTGTTCACACCCTGTGATGGCATCCTTCTAAGGCCAACCCAAAGACCTTTAGGCTGTCTACATGCCTCACTGGCGCTGGCTGTCTCCTACTTCTCTGGCATCTCCGATCTCCCTCTCAACTCTCTCCTTTCCAGCTACACTGGCCTTCCTGCCATCCCTGAATGTTCTAGGCATGCCCCCACCTCAGCATTGCAGCATATGTCACCCTTCCAGATTTTACTTCCATGCTCCTTCTGCAGGGAGGCCTTTCCTCTCACACCTCAGTTACCTGCTTCCTCCACCCCCCACCCTGGTCCCAGCACCTCCTAGCTCTGTCGTAGCTCATTCCCTGCATTACCTTCTTCCTTAGCCCTTCTACCTTCTATGCTAGCAAATACCTTGCCAACTGATTATGTTTACTACCTGTCTCTTCCCCATAAAACAGAAGCTCAAAGAGGTAGAGATTTTTGCTTGTTTCATTCTGGGCTGTGTCCCAAGCACCTAGATGAGTGCTCAGAGTGGACATGTAACACATATGTATCAAACAGTGCCTGAAGGAATAAACACATGCGTGCATGTGAATGCTGAGAGACACAGAAGGGAAAGGTGAGCCAGTCTGGCAGGAGAAGGAAATGGCTGGCCAGCCTGGCTGGAGCCTGGGCTCTCTCTCTCAGAAGGTGGAGGGGCCTCCAGCTGTCCAGGCTCCACTGATGTGCCTTGTCATGCTGGCCCGCTCTCTCCTGTGGCCTGACCCCAGCCTCCTTGCTCCGAGGCTTCCTGCTCTCTGCAAATCCCCTGCACCTACAATACCTCCAGCTGCTCTTCATGGTGTGAATGAGGAAGTCAATTGGTCCCCGTGGGAATGTGGGCTCACAGTGGAGGGAAGCTGGCCTCTATCCCTCCCCATCTCCTGCTTCATCCCTCATCCCTCTGCAGAGTCTTCCCCATTCTTTTTTTTTTTTTTAAATATTTTATTTATTTATTCATGACAGACAGAGAGAGAGAGAGAGAGGCAGAGGGAGAAGCAGGCTCCCAAGGAGCAGGGAGCCCGATGCAGGACTCGATCCCAGGACCCTGAGATCATGACCTGAGCCGAAGGCGGACGCTTAACCATCTGAGCCACCCAGGCGCCCGGATCTTCCCCATTCTTAAAGGGAGCAGGCATCAGGACCCTCACCCCTGCCTGAGCATCACTTCCTGTCTGTTCTTTGCTGCCTCCTTTGCATTTCTGGTGCCGGGAGTTTTGAGGCACAGCTTATGGTATACGGACTTCCAGGGGAAGGATGCTTCCAGAGCTGGGATATCACACTTAGTCTCAAGGTACCAGCTGACTGCACGGCCCAAGTGTGAGCTGCACATACAAGTACAGCTTCTGTCCTGGAGAAGATAGAAAGATGAAGTTACTGCTTCGCGGTGAAGAGGCACACGCTTTGAGAAGGGTGTGTATGTGTGTGCATTTGTGTGTATGTACGTGTGTGCAGTGAGGGAACCCAATTTAAATCTCCTGCACATCTGTTCACCTCTGGGTTCCACTTGGCATGTCTGGCACATTGGTGTGACCCAAGCCTTCTGGAAAAACACAACCTATAGAAGAGGAAGTTAGGGGCAAAGAGCCCAAACGGAAGGGATATTCTGAGTACAATGAGGTGTGTGTCACTCAGTGCCCCAAAGAGAAAGAGCTTATCTTATTCTCACCTCTGTAAGGTCTTGGGTACCAGGAGCTCTGCTGCAAAGTATGACACGGATGAGATGAGGAAGGCCTTTTCCCCCCGTTGGCACAGAACATACCCAGCTAGCTGGGCTGCCCAGAAGGCTGAACCCGGAAGTGCCCAGCCCTCATGTGTCCTCAGTAAGATGCCAGCCTGTTGGCCACCCCAGCCACGTGGGCCACTCCAGTGATGCCTGGGAAAGGGGGGCGCTGGGAAGGCGGAGAAAAATGGCAGACAACATGAGCTCAGTGACAGAGCACATCCAAGATACGATCTGGGGAGCCTGGAAATAATGCCAGGGAGGTTGGCCTTGTAGGCAGCTGAGGATCCTCATCTAAGAAGTGGGAACACAGGGCCGTGAAAAGAGAATAGCGCTGTTCAGCCGGAGAGCTGGGTGGATAGAGCTACCTTCTGCCATGTGACACTGTGTGATGTGGGGTTCCCTGCTTGCCTGAGCCCTAGTTTCTTCGGCTGGAAAACAGAGTGAATCCTTTCCTTGCCATGGTATTTTGAGACTGAGAGCTGATGAACTTAAGGAGCCTAACACAACATACGTGCTTTAACAAATGTGGCTATTTTCATCGTTATTAGTACCGCATGGCCGCAGAAGAGCAAGACAGCATGGGATTCATGTCTGAATCCCTGGTACATGGTTTAGTGCTCGAGCAAACTCACCTTTCTGCACATTTGTGAATGAATACCTAAATATAGAGCGGCTTTCGAAGAGGAAGCGCCTGGCCTCCTCATGAAGGTACTTTCCTAGGAGCAAGGGTGTTGTGAGCTGTGTTCTTCCCTTTCCCCACATAATCTTGGTTTGGGCCCCTTGGCTGGCTGCCCGGGGCTCTCCCAGTGTGCTACTGGGCAAAGCCAGAGGCGGGGCGGGCACACATTCTTGCTCTGGTGATTTTATCTTTTGCCACTGGTTCACAGAAGCTACAAGTTTCCTTCAAGGTGTTCTCTGATTCCCTGGATTTATGACTTCCTCTAACCTTTCTGGGCCCAACTAGTTTCATTTGAAGAAACTTCCGCGTAATTCTTTTTGTCCACCCACATCGGTTGTGCAGATAAAATCAGATTAGCCTGAATCATCAGCCAAGCACTCTTCTGGCCTGGGGAAAAAGCTGGTTCGCGTCTGTGGGTACATGTGCGTGCGTGCGAGCGTGCAAGGGGTTGAGGAAAGCATGTTGAAGGACCATTAACTAAGAGGGAGCAGCCATGGCCACAGGCCTTCTCATGTTTGCCGCAAGCCCAAGGGGATCTGCAATTCTCCAGTTGTCCAAATCAAACCAGATGGAGGACGACGATCCAGAATTTGTGCTTGCTGCCAGGTTTTTGTCCTTTAAAAAGCATCCCCCCATAAAATGCAGCCCCCATAAAGTTGCACTCATGCAAAGCTGTGTCCTTAGGCACCCCTACATATGTTTATCCCCTCCATGGTCCTAAATGCTGCTTACGTCTTTTGAGGAATGAACTAGAACATTAATAATGCACGCACATTTTCATCTGATCAGTAACATTTAATATGCGGTTTTTAAGCTTGTAATAGAATACATTGCAAATGAAAAATAAGATTAGATATGGTGACTTCACCCACTCTTTTTTCAGAGTATGGAAAATCTGATGATGCTAGCAAGCTCCTGCCTCTTAGGTACGATCTATTTCTAGAGTTACTGCCTCTTTGGTCACTATTGTTTTCAGGTCTTTAGATCTGCATCACGTAAATGAAGTGCTCTTGTTTAAGACACTGGCTTGTCAGTTGGTGTCCCCAGCTTATTTGAGACTAAGTGTACTAGGACTTCTTATTTTTTTATTTTTTGTACTAGGACGTTTATATGCTGGAAAGAAAAAACTGAATTAAAGATGGAAAATTATCTGTGAAAGGCAAGAATAACCTCGCAGGTAACTTGCTCTGTGATCACCCAATGAGAACTGATGGGTACAGCTTGCATAAGCCAAAGCCTTGACTCAGTGAAGTGCAGACAATGATTTTTTTTTACAACATGGAAAAAGTATGAGGGTTGTGGAATTTTCGAAGAACCAGTGAATGCAGTGTTAACTGTGAGACCTTCTTCCAGTGTAATTCTCCAGGAGGCTGGTCTGGGGCAGCGGGTGTGTGAGCCCCCGGGAGGCACTGAATCCATGGGATCAAGGTCTGTGCACGCCATCATCCATTTGCTGACCCCATGTGCCAGGCCAAGATCAGGTGTTGGGGACACACAGTCCCTGCCCCAAAGGGGACTGTCTAAGGAAGGGGAGCTAGAGGGAGTGCTCACCAGTCCCCGTAATAAACGCCAAGGGAAAGGTCATAAGAGCACAGAGGGAAGACGGCCCGGAAGTGTCTTGTTCTTGGAAATCTATACAGCCACGAAAGAAAATAAAAATTCTAATCAGAGTGATTGCCGAAGCGAGAGGAAATCCAGGTGTCCTGAGGCTCATGGTTTCCTTTCAGCCCTGGGTGTCTCAATGTCCCCTCAAATTAAAACAAGAATCAAAAACCTAACTTAAAAGCATAGGCTAGGGATATAGGTTTTCTAATGGGACAGCTGACATCTTGTGCATGAAGGGTATATAGAAGCGAGGTGATTTCAGTGGAGAAACTTTGGTGGCTAATTACCATCGACTGGTGGGGATCGTCGGTCTGGAAGTCAAGTTTCTTAAGCTGTGACCTCACCTTGGTGTTCCTTCGAGTCTGACAAACCATTGCTCCTCACAGATCCTGTGTTCACCTGACTGTGCTGGGCTGGCAGGACTAGCACGAGGGCCCCGGATCTCCACGACACCGGTCTGCACCTCATCCTTAATGAGAATGTTAACGGCAGAGCACAGGGCATCCCTCTGCCCCTTGGGAAAACTTCCCTTCTCAGAGTCTGAGCGACCAAAATTTGTTTCAACTCTGTCTTGTCTGGTATAGACAAGGAGAGAGAACCAGGGCAATTATCTAAATCATTCCACGAGAAAAAAACCAACATTTTTATTTTAATTCTCTGGGCTAGTGGCAGTTAAACGTTTTGGGGGTTCAGGGGCCCTCCTGTGAACATAATAAACTATGGCCTCTGCAGAAAAAGAAAAGTGTTTTTCTGGATGCACAGGACACATTTCACATGTAATTGCTGAGGAAACCCACCTAGGACCAGAGACCATCTGTGAAGCATCCGTGGTCAGGTGCAGTATTATAAATCATCATGAGGTGTGAGCTGCCCAGTGATTCCTAAAGTGGGGGCCTGTACCCCAGAGGGTGCATAGGATGACCCACCAGCGTGTGGGAAGAACATGTCAGGACTTCCAATGCAACTTATCCTGTGTTTGAAAAAGTAAGAGAAATAAAACTTTACAAATAGGTAGTAGACAAGGTAACACTGAGGATTTCCACCAAGCCTGTGTTTCTTGGCTTGAGATGTGTTCCAAGGGGCACATGGGTGTCCTGAGCGGAGAGTGGGTCTGACACTCTCTCTGGTTCATTCATTTGTCAGAGGCTTGCAGTGTGTTGCAGTTCATTGGTGACAAATGTCATACTTAATGCAGTAGATGTCATGAAGACAATACCTTTAAAAAATATCACAACACTTTGCACTGAGATGTGAGTGGTCATTTTAATCATGTGTCATACAGGAAATTTATAATTTTCTCCTGGCCAAAACTTAAATGTCTCTTAGAATCTAAAGATGGGGCGCCTGGGTGGCTCAGTTGGTTAAGCGACTGCCTTCGGCTCAGGTCATGATCCTGGAGTCCCGGGATCGAGTCCTGCATCGGGCTCCCTGCTCGGCAGGGAGTCTGCTTCTCCCTCTGACCCTCCTCCCTCTCATGCTCTCTCTCATTCTCTCTCTCTCAAATAAATAAATAAAATCTTTTAAAAAAAAGAGAGAATCTAAAGATGCGTTTTTCTTTAGTAGCAATAAAACACATACTTGGAGCGCCTGGGTGGCTCAGACGGTTAAGCATCTGCCTTCGGCTCAGGTCATGATCCCAGGGTCCTGGGATCGAGCCCCACTTCGGGCTCCTGGCTCAGTGAGGAGCCTGCTTCTCCCTCTCCCTCTGCCTCTCTCCCTGCTCATGCTTTCTTTCTCTCTCTCTCAGTATCTCTGTGTCTCAAATGAATAAATAAGATCTTAAAAAAAAATAAGTTAAAAAAAAACAAAACATACTCTAAATTCCCTGAACTTCTCATGAGATGACAAGTGAGAGTCATACTACCCAGTTCATGTAGGTATTTCATTTGTCCCCTCAAGGAAATGTGCTGTTTAAAAAATGAGCTTCATAGCTGATTTTAATCTCGATGAGAAGAGAACATCTTGGACATGAGCGGTTGGATATGTTTTAATTGTTTTGTGATTTGTTGCAAGAATTAATGAGTCACTTAAAAAAGGTTCATGCCTCTACCCTTAAAAAAAAAAAACAAAAAACTTGCTAACATGGTTTACTAACAAGTTAAAACTTTCCCAAAGGATTTGAAAGTGGGGTTTGAACGCATTTGCTCAAACACATTTGTTGACAACATCATTTGTTGTCTCAAACAAATAATCTCTATATATGTGTATCTGTGCATATATATCAGGTTACTGTAACTACCAATTGACATCAGCTGTTATTTCAATAAAGTCTTTGCATAATCGGTAGGAAGAGCTGGAAAATCAGTAACACAATTGATTAATCATACATGACAATGCAGTTCTTTGCTTTGTATATATTTTTCTTTTGAGGTATCTTTTTTATCTATGGCAATTGTTAAACCCAAGGATTAAGATAAACCTGAATTAAAACCAGTTCTTTAAATTTCTGCATAAAAAATTTAAACCAAGATTTTCAAGAAAATAATAAAGTTTATTTGATTGTATACATTTCTCTAAAATATTAATTAATTAATAATATAAGCTTTTTGTTCCATTAATGAATGAAACAAAGAAAATAAAAATTCAGCATTTATTTTAGCTTTCGCTTAAAAATATTCTAGTTTTTTATTTATTTTATTTATTTTTAAAGATTATATGTATTTATTTGAGAGAGAGAGAGAGCAAGCATGAGCGGGAGTGGGGGAGGAGGGGCAGAGGGAGAGGGAGAAGCAGACTCCCCACTGAGCAGGGAGCCCAGTGCGGGCTCCATCCCAGGACCCCAGGGTCATGACCTGAGCTGAAGGCAGACACTTAACCGACTGAGCCACCCAGGTGCCCCAAAAATGTTCTAGTTTTTTAATGTTTCATTATTTATATCTTAGATTTACATAGGTATAGATGTACAAATATGCAGGCAAAATTTTTAATTTAAGTAAATTTTCATATATTAAGAAGTCTGTGATCAAAATATTTTCTTAAGGGGAATTTTCAAAAAGGCTTGGAATCTATTGATTAGAACTGCTGTTTTGGGGCAGTGGGGAGCATTTAGCATGTGCAGGTTTTTATTTATTTTTATTTATTTATTTTTATTAAATTTTTAATTTAAATTCAATTTAGTTACTGTACAGTGTATTATTAGTTTCAGGGGTAGAATTCAGTGATTCATCAATTGCATATAACATCCAGTGCTTATTCCATCATGTGCCCTCCTTAATGCCTATCACCCAGTTACCCCATCCCCCGACCCCCCTCCCCTCCAGCAACCCTCAGTGTGTTCCCTAGAGTTAAGAATGTGCAGGTTTTAGAACCTGTTTTTGAACTCTAAGCTAACTCCTCTCTCTGTGTAGCTGCAAGTCTTAGAACAACAAAATACTAATGATTTCACCAAGGTCTCTGGCACAGGGAAAATAGATACAGCTACAAGAATAAGGCAGGAGTGTGTGTGTGTGTGTGTGTGTGTGTAAAGTGGTGGGAAATGCTTTTTAAGCCATAGTAAAACTCTCTCCATATGCTGTTAAACCAGATAATGCAGCGATGGAGGAAGAGGAGGAGAAGAAGAGGAAGGGGGAAAAGGGGGGGTCATTGGAAACAGC
The DNA here is from genome assembly GCF_011800145.1 of Mirounga leonina. Classification (NCBI taxonomy): domain Eukaryota; kingdom Metazoa; phylum Chordata; class Mammalia; order Carnivora; family Phocidae; genus Mirounga; species Mirounga leonina. The sequence continues at coordinate 1,999,084 of NW_023270305.1, forward strand.
CCTGGCATCTGGCTGCTACATGGTGCAGTGGGGTACAGTAGGATGCCCTGGAGTGCAAGTCCCATGCACAAAGCCCACAGAGATATTTTGTCCCATCCATGCCTTTATGGAGCTCATCAGATTTCTCTCATTTTCAATGTGTCCTCAAATTGTTCCTGTCTCCCTCATGGGTTTATGGACAAAGCACACATGGGAAAGTGGTTTATAAACTCTGGAGTGCTGTACGCATGCTCAGGACTAAGTAAACAAAACATCTATCTAATTAGATGGATGTTGTTCTCTCTTCTCTGGTTGGAGCTCAATCATCTCAGTCAGTGTGGGACACGGCTAAGACATCTGAATGACTGACATAATCTTTGGCTAGGTGACTGGATGTAACACAGTTTGAAGCAATTGCAAACCGACTAGGATCTGGCACAGTAATTTATCAATTCTTGTGGGATGTTACATGTATTTGCTTTGGAATTCTTTAGGACACCTTGGATTTGGGGATACTTTTGTATTCTCCATGGTGTCTAGGACCACATGCCAGGCTTAGTGATGATTGCACCTGAGTGGCGCAGTTGGTTAAGCATCCAGCTCTTGGTTTTGGCTCAGGTGGTGATTTCAGGGTCATGAGATCGAGCCCCGCGTGGGCTTTACACTCAGTGTGGAGTCTGCTTGAGTTTCTCTCTCCCACTCCCTCTGCTCCTCTCCCCCACCCTCTCGCTCTCTTTCTCAAATAAATAAATAAATCTTTTTAAAAAATTGACTTGCTGTCTGCTCTGATTTTCCCAGAGAGTGATTATTTAGCAATTAACCTAATGGATCTACTAGACCCTGCTGTCTTAACAATTTTAGGTCACTGCTGTCTCACTATATTGACATGACAATGTCCATTGGTAGGTATTCTTGGTCTAACTGATGCATGAGAATACTGAAATACAGAGGTCTTGGTTACCATGGCCAAGAGCCTCAGTTTTGGCTATTCTTATAGGACATACAATACATACTTGTAACAGACATTCACATAAATATACTTCCAAAATCAAGCATTATTCTCTATATGTCAATGGACTTGCTTGTTGCCATAACCACAACCCTTTTCTGAAGGCCTTGAATATTATTCATGTCTTTCTTCCAAGAGCACACAGTTCAGCTAATTAGGAATTAGATGAGAAGAGGCAAAGTCGGGGAAAAACTGTTATTCCTAATTATGTCTGATCCTTCTGAGACTCTCCAACAAAGAGAAATACCTTCCTTATGCAGACAGGGAACTTGCATTTCTTTTCTCTTTTCTTTCTCTCTTTTTTTAATTTATAGCCATAGCCCAGGGCCATTTTCTGCAGGGCTCCTGCCAAGCTATGGCTTTCCCCCTGGAAATCTTTTGTTTGTGTTTTCTGTCCTCACTCTAGACTCTACACGCCTCCTCTTGAATCTTCATCTTCTGACGTCAATGCTTCTAGGTGCTAGCCAGGATCTGCAGGCAAGTTCTGATGATTTCAGAGGTGAGGTGAAGAAAGCACTCTATGTCAAAACAGTGGCATGGGGGACGTTCATTACTCTAAAAACCTGAGAATTACAAGCAGGTACCACAAGTGATGTGTCAGGCCCCAGCTGTGTTGGGCATGTTGGCGGGATGGGCTCCCCTTCAAAGGTCATGGTGCCTGCCCAGCTTGCTTCTCCCTGGAGCAACAGAAGAGAGAAGAGTCCAAAGAAGAAAGAGAGAAGATGAAGAAGATGCTCCCTTGTCCTGCTCTGGACACCCAGATCTGGGGAATATCCTGAAAGCAGGAAATGCATCATTTTAAGCACATCGTCACTTGGCAGCTGTTCAAAAATCACTACTGTGTGTCTACATGTGCCAAACACAGCGACAGACCAGCAAACACACAAATGAGTAGCAGCTGGGCTTAATCTGGCGGACTGCATGGGAAGGAACGATCGGAAGGTATGTATTCCTGTTTTATATGAGGTATTCATTGACTGCAAGGGAAATCCATAAGTAGGGAAGAAATTGTTTCTTTCTGGGGGACCTCAAACACTTTCACTATAGAGATAAGCTTTAAACGACACTGTTGTTCCACTGGGGTAGACAGAACAGAGACCTGAGAAGGTCGCAGCTTAAGGCGCTGGGGGCTCAGAAAGCTTTTTAAGCCGAGACCTAGGAAGTGGTGGGTGGTGGAGAGATTCCAGGGCTGTGGGGGTTATGGTGGGAAGGAGTGGACATCAGACGATGAGGCTGAAGAAAAGGCGGGGGCGGGGCACAGTGCAAGGGACAACAATGGCCAAGTCACAGAGCCTGAGCTTCCTTTTGAAGGTTATAGGGAGTTCTCAAGGTAAACAAAGAGCAACAAGTTCCTTCTACAACTGTGGTCCCTTGGATTGTTTGTGCTATGGAGGGCCCCAGGTGAGCCAGTCCTTAGCCCCGATGAAGGCGCTGTCTACAGGTGGAGGATCAGACCTTCCCAACTTTGCTTTCTCCACCCCAGGACACTCGGAGATCTGGCTGATGAATATCTGTACTCTGAGAACAGCAATAAAAGAGGAGACTTGGCCTTTTTGATAGAAATGTCAGGAGCATACATAAAAGTTACCTCACCAGGTATCACACTCCACAGCAGGCCAGGTGAGATTTCTGGGCCAGTTTCTCACTTTATTCTATGATTTTGGGAGGTAGGACGTATTTACAATCCATGGATTAAAATGAAGGCTTTAAAAGGCTAATAAAAATAGTGAGCCTGACTGGTAAGCGCTGTGAATTGTGCAAGACTGTTGAATCTCAGATCTGTACCTCTGAAACAAATAATGCAATATATGTTAAGAAAAAAAAAAGAAGAGGATGGCAGGAGGGGAAGAATGAAGGGGGGAAATCGGAGGGGTAGACGAACCATGAGAGACGATGGACTCTGAAAAACAAACTGAGGGTTCTAGAGGGGAGGGGGGGGGGAGGATGGGTTAGCCTGGTGATGGGTATTGAGGAGGGCACGTTCTGCATGGAGCACTGGGTGTTATGCACAAACAATGAATCATGGAACACTTCATCTAAAACTAATGATGTAATGTATGGGGATTAACATAACAATAAAAAATTTAAAAAAAATAATGAGCCTGATTCTGGCTTTTCCTTAGTGAATTTTATTCAGCAGAACCCTTCAATATTGGATTCAGGATGGCAAAGTGAACCCAGTACAGAGTACCTCATTCAGAATATACTTCTAATTCTCCATCTGGTGTTTAGAAGCACACAAGGCTTCCAGTTAAAGTATGTCCTACCTAAAATGTGGAGTACACGCCAGTCTCCACTTGTTTCTACACCGGTGATCTGACAGCCATGAGCATCAATCCTCTTACACATGTCCTTCGTGGAGACTGGCCCAACAGCCTGCTCATCAGCGGGACTGAGTTTCAGGACAACTTGGTAGGTGGAGCAAATGAGATGCTGGGTGGGCTCTGGAACCCGAGGGAAATGGTCCTGCCACTTCCCACCCAATGGTGTGACCAGAGCCAAGTGTTTTAGCTCTCCGAGCCACAGTTCCTCACAGGCAAACTGGGAGAGTGACAACAAGCTTCCATGGTGTGAGGGGCACAGAGAGAGAGGGGGGATGTCTGGGGTGCCAGCGCTGAACGGGGAGTCTGCTGGAGATTTTCTCCCTCTCCCTCTGCTCCCCCCCTACCCTGCTCATGCTCTCTCTCTCTCTAAAATCTTAAATCTTAAAAAAAGAAATTCTAGTAAAAAACAAATCTCTACCTCTATTTATTCAGAAAAGCACTGAATGTCTAAATGAAATACCAGGGCATCAAAAGACAATCCAACCCATCAGTTAAAGAACATATACAGTAGTTGTGTTGAATTAATTTTTACTTAACTATGATATGGTTAACTATTATAGAGTGTCATTCATATTGTCTTCTGTGTTTATGTCCATACAGTTTCATTTCAATGACCACAGCTGGGTTTCTGAAGACTTTTAGAGATTCACTTCCAACTGCTATTCCCTATTTCATTCATAAGATCTTAGGTTTCTTAATTCTTGCAGATTCTTAGAAATAAAATGTCTCTGATTTTGAGAGGGAATATATATGTCCCAAAGCTTGGAAGAGAACATGCATCTATCACAAGCGCAACGAGACTCTGACATTAGAGCAGTGTTTCCTCCCCAAATTCCCAGAGCCTTCTGGGACCCTGTTTGTCAATGTCTCACTTGGGCCCACTCAGGGACTGAGAGCCAGCAGGGCCAGTCTGCAAAGGCAGCCGTCACAAAGCACCTCTGGAACATACATCATGTGGGCATTTCTGTGGACTTGACTCATAACTATAACTTGCCTTGGAACACAAATGGAACTTTCTATTTTCCTGACTGCCTTTTGTATAAATCAAGCTAGAGTAAAATCACATTTAAAAAAACATGTATAAATAGGGACGCCTGGGTGGCTCAGTCAGTTAAGCATCTGCCTTCGGCTCAGGTCATGATCCCAGGGTCCTGGGAACAAGGCCCACATCGGGCTCCCTGCTGAGTGGGGAGCCTGCTTCTCCCTCCCTCTCTGCCCCTACCCCCCTGCTTGTGCTCTCTTTCTCTCAAATGAATAAAATCTTAAAAAAAAAGTATAAATAAAAAGAAGGGATGTGCTGAGCAAAATATCTCTGGGAAGCCATCAGGCCGAAACTTTCTGAAGAGCTGGTGGATTCAAACCATGTATCCATTTCACTGGGCATAGGAGAGGATTGACTCCAGTTGCTATGAGCAGTCTCTGAAATAGTGGATGACAAAGATTTCAAGAAATAGACACACACATGTATACAAAATATATACATATTTCATCATGCACACATTCTATAATATCTTTCCACACGGAATCAATTAATTTTAGATAAAATCATTCCGCCTGAGTCTGCTTATTCTCCTATACCAGGATCAGAGAAGGGAAACACCAAATTAGTAGGATATCCATAATGAGACCTCAGGTCAAGGCTACCTGTATGGGATTAAGTATTTTTTCCTCAGATACAGAAGAGGGCAAGCCTGGCAATGTAGTATACCCATGTGAAGTGCAGTCTGTGCCAGAATAATCTAGTATCTTGACCAAGAAGACATGGCTGCTTTCATTCTGGGTTCTCTGGGGCAATCTTGAATCTCTGTGAGTCTCCACTTCCTCATCAGAGCACATCAGCTTCCCAAGGTCACTGTGGGAATCAAAGGGATAAAGTCAGTGGAGATGCTGTTTAAATTGTGAAAGTGCTTGCAAACATTAGCTATTACATCCAAGATTTGATGACACATCTCATTTAAACTCCCTTTGTTTTCTGGTTGTGATAACTGAGCCCCCTCTTATTCTCCGAGGACAGCTTAGAGGCACATGAAGCGAAAACCCTGAGCTGCATTGGATTCCTTCTGGAAATCACAGCATTGTCATATGGAAGCGAGGATTCCCCTGATCTCACGGACACACCCCTTCCTGGGAAGCTGGTAAATATCAAAAAGTAACTCTTAAGATAATTGCAAATAAGAGTCAATCTGTGTTTCCTGGCACACCCCACAGCTTTGTGCGCATTACTGATACAGGAGGTAATCCTTAATAGGACGTCTGTGTATTCTGAATTCTCAACTTCTCTCTTGTCTCTGGGATGATTCGAGCCCTGTAATTGAATTTCCAAGAAAATTGAAGTCATTCGTCTCTTTTATCTTTAATGTAAAAAATATAGAAATACTGTAACTTTTGCAGAAAAAGCCCCACAACTGCACAAAATTATAATAATTGACTCTGTTTGTCTTCATTTAACCAGCTGGGAAGATAGTCTTGTGGAACACAGCAATTTTCTGAATTCAGAAATAGTTAATTCATGAGAACAGCTGTTGCCCAATCAAGTGTCAGCACTTGTTTATTTCATATGAGAAACCGAAGGGAGAACAGGATGCCCCAACACCAGACAGCAGAGCTCCACTCCACTTTCTTCTGAGATGAATCAGCATCTCAATATTCCCTGAGAAGTTACCCTGGATGAAGGAAGGCTGAGACGGTCTCAGGTTCACCAGGAGAGGAGACAGGAGAGAGCTGTGGAAGACAGCCCTGTCATGTTTTTAGATAGCATCAGGGACTTCCATCTGAATAAGTTCCCAGTGGGAGTCACCCAGGTGGACATTACCATGCCTCGAAAATGTTTTAATTTAATTTTCTTTAAAAAGATGCTCTGAAACTTTTAGTGTGTGTGTGTGTATGTGTGTGTGTGTGTGTGTGTCAACATCCTGGAAAATCTGTTTAAAATGCAGAGTCCTGGGCCCTTACCTCTTAGGTTCTGAATGAGTAGGTCTGGAGTGAGCCAGGGAACCTGCATTTTCATAGATGTGCCCCAGGTGATTCTGATACTGGTGTCTAATGAGCAGGTGGAGTGGGTCTCCCCATGCACCTCACTTCCCCTAATATGCTAAGCTTTGGGTGCAGAGCTCTGTCTCTGGCCTTGAATGCACCAGCTTCTTCCCATCTCAGGGAAATCTCACTTGCTCTGTTCTTTGCCTAGAGCGCTCACTCCCTATATCTTTATGTGGCTGCCTTCTCAACATTCAGGTTTTGGCTCAAGTGACACCTTCCTACAGAGGCTTTCCCAAATCCCCTTTTGTAAAATACTCCTCTCTCACCCCCAGCTCACTCTCTGTCTTGTTACCCTCTTTATTCCTCCTTGGGGATCGGCACTATGCGTCCCCTTGTTTCACCAGACTGCAAACTCCATCACAACTGGGATCTCCATCTGACCTGTCACTGTGTAGTCCCAATGCCCATGAGCAGAACAGCGCCTGGTATATATTAGGAGCCCAGCAAACATTTGGTCATGGAAACATGAAAACCTGAAACATTGTCTTTGGCAGGAGAAAGTAGGTGTCTGCAGGTCAGAGAGCCAAGCATTCAAATTATTTCTTTCATCTTTAAAAATTATCACAGTGAATTTCCTCCACCATTCCATAATATAAACCTATTTGTTTTAGTATAAGAATAATTCTTGGGTGCCTGGGTGGCTCAGTCATTAAGCGTCTGCCTTCGGCTCAGGCCATGGTCCCAGGGTCCTGGGATCAAGTCCCACATCAGGCTCCTGCTCGGCAGGAAGCCTGCTTCTCCCTCTCCCTCTCCCCCTTGCTTGTGTTCCCTCTCTCGCTGTATCTCCCTCTGTCAAATAAATAAATACAAAAATCTTAAAAAAGAAAAAGAATAATTCTTAAGGGGTGCCTGGGTGGCTCAGTTGGTTAAGCGTCAGACTCTTGATTTTGGCTCAGGGCATGATCTCAGGGTTGTGAGATTGAGTCATGCATCAAACTCCATGCTCAGCTCAGAGTCTGCTTGAGATTCTCTCTCTCTCGCTGCCTCTTCCCCTCCCCTCTGCCCTTACCCCCTACTCACACGCTCTCTAAATAAATACATAAAGAAAAATAAAAAAAAAGAATTCTTCTTCTTCTTTTTTTTTTTTTAAAGAGAGAGAGCACGAGCAAGCAGTGGGAGGAAGGACAGAGGCAGAGAGAGAGGGACAAGCAGACTCCCCACTGAGCAGGGAACCCAACACAGGGCAAAAAAAAAGAATTCTTAAAATTACTTACCATTACATAAAATCAACACTCTAGGAAGACGGGCCACATGGATTTTCTAAAGCCCGGTAGTGCTGGCCGAACTCCAAGTACCTGCAGGAATCTGAATAACTCAGTGTTAGACTCACTGTGTAAGAATGGGGGTACTCTTATTAAAGCAAGACACCGACTCCTCAGAACACAGGACGACATTCTAGAGGGACATTTGGCTGCAGAGGGGCTAGTGACCCAGACGCCTGACTGCCCTCTGGGTCCCCCTCTCTGGATAGAGGCTCTCTGGGTCCCTGCATCTTACTGCTGCTCTTCCTGCATGCAGGGACCCTGCACACTGCTCTTCAAACCGCTTACGTTGTTGCCAGTCAGAACTGCTGAGACACACCAAGTTTTCCAATCCCTATGTTCAGGGAGAAAATAAAACTGAACTGGATAAAGAACATTTTTAAGAAAGTCTCTGGTTTACTGGTTGCAGGTTTCCTAAAGTTGCGTGGCAGATGCCTGGCAGGTCGGTGGCCTGGCTTCCTTCATTTTTCTGCCTCTGGACATTGTCCCTGCTAAGGGCTCACACTCCCTCTGCAGCAGTTCCTGACTCTCTGTCTTGATATCTCATTCCAATAGAATTCTAACTCATGTGGGGAAAGAGTTTCAGGGTTTGGCCCATGGACTCACCTCCTCATATTTCTTAATGTCTGGGATGGGTCCATAGAATCTGCATCTTCTCATCATCAGCCAGAATAAGTCATCACTTTCCAGGGACTTCAACCAAGGTTGACAAATGATAATGTTCACTTTCCAAAGTGTTGCCCACACAAGACCTTCCCATTCAGCACTAGACTGAGGGATGCTAGTTCTTCTGAGTGATTGGACTGAGGACTGGCCCCAACTGTGCCCTGCCCTTCAGGTTAGACCTGGCTTTGGGGAATGGTCTTATCTCTCTTATGGAGGTAGTGTGCCATTCAATAAACATGGCATTCCCATAGTACAAGGAAGTTCATCTTTTCTGGGTGCTAATTTATAACCCAATGTTTTAGTTGAGAACAAATGGGTTCTAGGTATCTTTTTGGACACTGATTAGTGGTGTGATCTTAGAACAATTATTTATCCCTTCTTCTCTCATCTGCTAAGAGGGGTCAGTAAGGATCTAATAGCATTGTTCTAAGTATTAAATGAAATGATGCATGGAAATCACCTACATTAGGCCCTGGAAAACAGCAACTGTCCCAAAGCCATAACTAGCAATCAGAGTAGTGTTTTCTTAAAATCTGACTGTGGATTTATCGGCTGGGGATTTGGTAAGAACATCTTGGTGTATTGGCAGGAATCAGTCAATATCGATCAGTAAGTGTTTATTGAGAATCTGCAACATTAGTAAGGTGCTTGCCTGGAAATAACTATTCAAGACAGAGTGCCTGACCCTACCTTCAGGAGTTTCTATAGTCATCCCAGAATTACGCTTTCTGTGATTCTAGGAAAAAACCTCAGTGTTTGAGATGGGCCACTGGCCTTTTGAAAGCAGAAGGAAAAAACTGGATTTCCCTTACAGGTGATATTTTGAATATAAACATTTACCTCAGATTTACCGCGTAGCCTTGTGAAACTGGCATTAACCACGAGAAGTAACACAATGGGAAAGGAACATACAGCAAAGATTCTTGGAATCTGGAAAGCTGATAGACAAGTGATAACTGAATTTAACAGATTTGAAAAAAGCTTCATCCTATGGAAGAAGTAGGAGAAGGAAAAAGAGTTTGCATTTCAGAGCCTCTGGAAGGCTCATGAATCGGGGATATTAGGTTTTTCTGAAGGTGTAGGTAAAAGCGGAACGGATAACTGGCAGATAGGTGGAAAGGCTGCGACTGTCCACGCTGATAGCTCCCTGATCAGCTTCCCCTCCTCCCTTCCCCAAAGCCCCAAAGCCTTCTCCGTCTCTGTGCAGCTCACCACCACTTCCTGTCTCCTCTCCTATCATTTTCTCCACGCTAAAGGCTGAGAGCGATCCTAATTCTTTCTTATCCCTCATTCTTCAGCAGTTGTTCTTAATTCCTTCCCATTCTTGCTGTTCTATTAAATGAATTGCTCCAAAGAAACATGAGGAAGAGCCAGATCTGGAGGAGTATGTGGTCTTTCTGGGGCGCTGACATGTGCACAACTGTATCACATCGGAACAGAAGTGTTTTGAGTGATGGATCCGTGAAGTTCCATAAGACAGAGAGAAGGAAGTGATGGATTTCTGGCTGGAGAGGAATTTGCAAAGTTTTCAGAGATGTTCCATTGCTGCTGAGGCTTAATTTAAAGAAAGCATAAGCATTTTTAGAGGAAGCGACAGACATAGGATGCCGCTGAGCGCCGGGCACTGTCCCACGGACACGAGGAACTTCTTTAGGAACAGACGAGCCATTTGACCCCAGACTGTCACTTGCCCCAGGAACCCGGAGCCTAGTAGTGAGGCTTCCGTCAAAATGTGGGTGATGAGGTGGGTGCCAGGCTTGGAGACTTACCCCAGAGGCAGAGAGATCTCACAATGAATAATGATCAGGGAAGAGGTTAAATTTTTGAAAGATGAGTCTGGCAGCAGTGAAGAGAACAGATTGGAGGAGCAAGACAAGCTGGAGAATTTGAGGAATTATGGAAAGTGTGCTGAGGTCGGGTGGGTTCTTGTGAAGACTTACATCTCTGTTGAAATAAGGAGGATGAGGGCAAATGTGACACGCTGATTATGATTTAAATGGAGTTTTTTTTTATTTTGGACTCTTATTTTCTCTGACTTGAACTGCAACACAGTATCTGTTCTTGGCCACTGTGCAAGGACACGCATTTGAAAAGAAGACAATGTCCTTTTCATGTTTAAAAGGCTTTCAAATTAGCATGAGGATCTCTACCAAAGCTGCAGAAGGGCATCTTCCTGAAGCTTTTTGCCACGGGCATTATAGATCAGAATGTCAGACTATATGACAGATTGAGGCTCTGCAGTTACAGTCCCCACGTGCTTTAAGGACAAATCCATTCCCAGAGGACATCACGCTCCAGGAAGGAGAAGTGCCCCCCAAATCAGAGTGAGTAGTGGACACGGGGTCCCGCTCCTCCATAAAACTGCAGATTCTCATAGAGTCCACATTCAAGGAGTCGTTGTCAGCCCAAATTCAAACTCGGTTCTAAATTAGCTCTTTTGCTAACGTGTTTCCTTGCCTGGAGGGATTTGGGAAATGGAGAACGTGGCCCTGCTATTGCCAAGAAAAAAAAAAAAAAGCCTTATCTGAAAATACCAGAGCATTTTCTTCTCTTTTAAATTGGGTCAAACGCATTCAGTTTAATAGGTAAATTTTTATAACAGAAAATAGATAACTCCCCTACAAGCAGGGCTTCCTGCTTAAAAAGCAGCTGAAAGCATTATTAGGCTATAAAAGAGTTATTGTGTAGGTCAGTCTGAGGATGGGCTCAGCTTGTACCTGGCAGCGGGAAAGAGGCAAACGCAAGAGATAGGGTGTGACATGTGTAAATTATGGGCTGCAAAAAGGAGGTGAGTGTTGCCTAGAAAATGCAACCAAGAAATTCAGGGAGTACTTAGCAGAGGATTCTCCCATAACTGGAAAGTCTCAGATCTCAGGGAATTGACTGGATAGAATTGGGACTCAGAGCCTCAGCTGCATGTAGCATTAAAGACTTGAAGTATGTTCAGCAATGTGGAATTGGAAGGCTTTTTGGTTTTGTTTTTTGTGTTTCTACAGCATCGAATGTGCTTTTTAAAAACGTTATTTAAATTAGCATCCCATAAAATTCACCTACTGTAAGTGTACAATTTGGTGTTTTGGAAAATTTATAGGGTGGGACAGCCATCACCAAAATCCAGTTTCGGAACATTTCCATCACCCCCTAACATTCCCTCGAGCCTGCTTGCAGTAAATCCTCACTCCCAGCTCCAGGCAGAAACTAATTTGCTTTTGGTGATTATAAGTTAGTCTTCTCTGGTTATTTGATCTAAGTGAATAATAAGTAGTCTTTTGTTCTGGCTTCTTTACACTTTGCATTATGATTTTGAGGTTTATTCATGTTTTAGTATGTATCACTGGTTGCTTTATATGGCTGAGCACTATGTTTCTTTGCCCATTTGCTGGGTGATGGACAACTGGGTTGTGTCCAGGTTTGCCTATGATGAATAAGGATACTATAGACGTTCACACACAAGTCTTTGTGCGGATGTATGTTTTCATTTCTCTTTGGTAGATTCCTAGGTGTAGAGTTGCTTGGCCTCATGATTGAGTTGCTGGGTCTGTTGAACATTTTAAGAAGCTTCCAAACTGTTTTCCAAAGTGGCTGTGCCATTTTATATTCCCACTGGCAATGTGTGGGGGTTCCATTTGCTCCGTGTCCCTGTCAACACTGGACACTGTCTGCCCTTTTTTTTTAATAGCCATTCTAATGGTTGTGGATCTCCCCCGATTACTAATGATAGATACCTTTCCATGGGCTTATTAATCATTTGTATGTTTTCTTTGTTGAAATGTCTGTTCAAGTGTTCAGTCTTGTGCCCAGTTTTTATGTGAGTTGTTTAAGTGAATATCTTATTATTCAGTTAAAAACATTTTTATATATTCTGGATACAAGTCCTTCATCAGATACATGATTCACAAATATTTTTTTCTCAATTTGTGGCTTTTTTTTTTCATTTTCTTAATGATGTCATTTGAAGTGCTGACAATTTTCATTTTAATGGAGTCTAACTTCTTTCTTTTTTTTTTTTTAAAGATTTTTATTTATTTATTTGACAGAGAGAGAGAGACACAGCGAGAGAGGAAACACAAGCAGGGGGAGTGGGAGAGGGAGAAGCAGGCTTCCCGCGGAGCAGACAGCCTGATGCGGGGCTCGATCCCAGGACCCTGGGACCATGACCTGAGCCGAAGGCAGACGCTTAATGACTGAGCCACCCAGGCGCCCCGAGTCTAACTTATTTCATTTCCTGTTATGGCTTACACATTTGGTATCATGTGTAAGACCTCTTTGCCTAACCCAGTGTCACAAAGATTTTCTCCCATGTGTTCTTCTAGAAGTTTTGTCACTTTAGCTCTTATATTTAGCATATGACCCATTTGAAGTTAAATTTATGTATGGTGTGAAATAATGGTTTTAGGCTTTTGTTTTGTTTTGTTTTTCACATATGCTGCTCCAATCTTCCTGGTACCGTTTGTTGAAAAAAAAATCATCCTTTCACCACTTAGTTGCTTTGTTGAAAATCAATTGATCATCAGTGCAAGCGTCCATTTCTAGACACTCAATTTCATTTCATGGATCAATACACCTATCCTTCCTTCAACACTGCACGGTCTTCATGACTGTAGTAGCATAGCAAATTTTGAAATTTGGTGGTGATCTCCAACTTTTTTTTTTTTTTTAAAGATTTTATTTACTTATTTGACAGAGACACAGCGAGAGAGGGAACACAAGCAGGGGGAGCGGGAGAGGGAGAAGCAGGCTTCCCGCCGAGCAGGGAGCCCGATGCGGGGCTCGATCCCAGGACCCTGGGATCATGACCCGAGCCAAAGGCAGACGCTTAACGACTGAGCCACCCAGGCGCCCCTCCAACTTTCTTATTTTCAAAATTGTTATGGCTCTTCTTAGCATTTCCATAAAAATGTAGGTCAGTTTCGTGTCAGTTGCTACTGATAAGCCTGCTAGAATATTGATAGAGATTGTGTTGAATCTGTAGATCAATTTAGAGAGAAGTGGCCTTTCTCCAATATTTACTCTTCAAATCAATGGACACGGAATGTCTTTGTCCTTATTTAATTCTTCTTTACTTCCTCTTAACAACATTTTGTAGTTTTCAGAGTACAAATCATGCACTCATTTTGTTAGAATTGTCCCTTATATTTTATTTTTCCTGATGCCATTGTGAATAATATTATTTTCTTAATTTCATTTCCAATTGTTCATTGCTAGTGCATACTGCAACCGTACTAAACTCATTTATTAGCTCTAGCAGTTTTGTTGTGGATACCTTAAAACTTTTTACATATGGATATTGGGATTGTGTCAAACTTGAACAAAGATGGTTTTGCTCCTTCCTTTCTGACTTGTCTTTCTGTGTCCCCGGGTTTTCCTCCCCTTCCTCCCTTTCTTCCTTCATTTCCCTCTTTTATTTTGTATGTCAGTCTAGCTAAGAGCTTGCTAACCTTATTGATCCAGCCAAAATCTGGTCAAGTTTGTTTTCAATAGATTTCTGTTTTTATTTCATTGATTTCCACTTTAATCTTCCTTCTATTAGCTCTGTGTTTAATTTGCTCTTCTTTGTCTTTCTTAAAATGGAGGCTTAGTTTATCGATATAGGTTTTCTTCTGATATAAGTGTTTAATGCTATAACTTATCTCTAAGGAATGCTTTACCTGCATCCCTTACATTACATGTTATTTTAAACTTTTTATTCTTTTGAAAATATATTTCAATTACCTTTATAATTTCTTTTTGACCCATGGGTTTTATAGTATTGCATTAGTTTTTAAATATTGGAGATTTTTCTAGGTATCTTTTTTTTTGTCAATCTCTAATTTAATTTCATCATTGTCAGAGGATGGACTCTGTATGGTTTTCATCATTTTAAATTAATGGAGACCTGTTTTGTAGCCTCGCAGATGGTCGATCCTATGGATGTTTACGTGTGTGCTGTATCTGGGCTGGAAAGTGCTTTTTTAAGTCTGTTCGGGCTTTTCTTTTGGTGGGGCTTCCTCACCTCTCACATCTCCTCCGCACAAATGAGTGCACAGTCTCTGAAGGTTAGAAATGTCTGGGTGCCTTGGCCTGCACCTGTCTCTGCTGCACACATGCCCAACACGTGGGCAACCCAGGATATGTGGGAGCTTGTCAAGACCCATCATGGTTACCCCACCTCCTGCAATTCTCTGTGAAAGCCTTGGTTATCTTGCCAGTTTATTGCTGAACTAGGTGATGGGCCATTGCTTGCTCCAAGATACCCTCAGCCACCTGCTCTTCCTGTTTCCTTGCCACCTGAACTGACAATATCCCAAATCCAATGAGGCCCTTTGGGAGTGGTAGTGGAGTTTCTTATCATCCCAGCCTGCGTAGACCTGGTTGAACTATTGGCAGAGGGGAGGGTGGAGATGGCAGAGGCTCTGGGCAGGAGCACCATAGATTCCTGCTGCTCTTACATGAAATACAGTCATTTTTCTGAAGAGATGCTCCTCAGTTTGTTGTCTGACCTTGGCTGATTCCCAGAGGACTGAGATGTTGTTTGGAGCAGGTTTGTCCAACCTCATTGGTGCTTTTTGGAAAAGTGATGGTGACATGATGGAAGCTGGACTCCTGTTTGTTTTTGTTTCGCTTCCATGTTAGCTTTAGATGGCATCCTCGGTTACCTTTAAATCTCCTCCGGCAGATAGGAGCCCAGCACCCCAAACAGATGAGCATGGCGTTGCTTATGTTGAAGATGGCGCGGTTCCAGAACTGCCCTCCTTTGCAACCTCCCTTCCGGCTGTACTCCTGACCTCCATGGAGATCCTGCTCCATGGTTTGAAAACCACTCACTCTAACTCACATACTTCCTATAATTTGGGGAACTGAGGCCCAGAAAGGGAAGGAGCGGCTTCAAGTTCAGTTCCAGAGTGGCTGAGAGGAGGGCGTCAGGACGTGGGCTTCCTGTAGCTGCGGTTGGGATGGGGCCTCCTCTTGCCATGAGGGGGCTGAACCTTCAGCTGTCGTTGGGAGAGAGGGGGCTGCTTCTAGCCTCATGGCTTATCCTGTTAGGGTGGGAGCCCTTGGACCCCTAGCTCTGGGAGATGGTGAATGGCATGGAACATGAGCACACCTGGCTTCTTCCTTCCCTCTACTCGCAGCTCTGCCCCCCTCCCCTCCCTGCCATAATCCCCACCGATGAGGGTAACACAAGGCGTTGCCTCGGCACGTGGCGGTATGAGGAGCACCTAGTATGTGGCAGACGAGTGTCCTCAGCCTGTTCTGTGAATATCTACTGGGTGTCAGATCCTGAACTTAGTTTTTTTTTATACATGTTTTCATTTAACCCTGATAACAATCTCCTAAGGGTTATTCCGTCCATTCTGTGGATGTGATACTTGAGGCTCACAAAGGTTAAACAACATGTCTGATCTCACACAGGGTTGGATGGAGCTGGACTCTGACTTCAAGTCCCTGTGCTTCCAAAGCCTGTGGTTTATCCCATCAGACCCCATGCGTCTTCAAAAATGTGCAAACCCCATCAGGATGGCGGGAGCTCCAACCTGAGCCAAATTGAGGAACGTGGCTGGATCCATCACCACACTGTGACTAATGCAAAGGGAAGGTACCACACAAGGCACGTGTTGCACACACACACAACACACACACACACATTTCACACACACACACACACACACACACCCTTTCCCTTGTCTCCCACCTCCCATACAACTACAGCTCTTACAGCACTTTGGGTCAGCATCTAAGTTCTTGAGCTCGGATAGAATAGTGCAAAGTTCTCAAAGACAAAGTTTTCTACCAAGGTGCATTTCAAAAATGCCCTGGGGAGTAGTACTATTTTTTTTTTTTTAAGACAGAACAACCATTCTTCACAGCTTCTCCGCCGTGGGAAGAGCGAGCAGGTTGGTGGAGGAGTTTAGCAGATTTATTGACATGAACATAGTTTTGAGACAGAAGGCAAGCTGTCATAGCCTGACATGCAGGAAACTCGGGATAAATATTTCTGTTGACGCCCCATGTATTCCTTATCCCCGCATGCCCTTGCGCTGGTCTCTCATGTTGGAATGAACTTGTAAAAGGGTTTGCTCTTGCCCCAGAAGAGATGAGTGGGGGTGGTGGGGGCAGGGAAGAGGGGAGGAAGTTCATGAAAATGACTGAAGGGGAAATCAGAGGTGGATAAAATCGTAAGATAGAAGTTCCTTCTTTTTGGCAGGGGATATGTTCCCAGATCCCCCGTGGGCGCCTGAAATCACAGATAATACTGTATATGATCTATGCATGCACACAGTTCAGTGATGGTACCAGGCTGGCAGCAGAACAAAGCATGACATTTGTCATTAGAGAGCAGAGTACAGCGTGCCATGCAGGTGGCGAGAAGGCCCAGCAACTCCGTGGCAGGACCCGGCCAAGGGCAGAGCCACAGACTCAGCAGAGGACGCACCGGAACTAAGGGGGAGGAATGAAGGTAGGTTTGCCACCAAAGGAAGGCAAAGAGCCTGAAATGGAAAAGAGAACTAGACAGAGCCTGGGTGAGGCAGCTCCCGTGGACTCTGCCAAGAGTTTTTCCTATACATACATACCTGTAAGTTTAATTTATAAAATAGGCACAGTGAGAGATTAACAACAATGACTTACAATAAACTAGAATAATTATAACAATAGACCGTGATAAAAGTCACTGTAGATCTTAGCAACCCCGGCATGCAATAGTTTTTCTTTACTTATTAAGTCAAGAACTTTCACTTTTTCACTTAAAGGAAGCACTTTATAGCTTCTTTCTGGCATCTCTGAGTTGCCAGCATTGCTACTCTTGTGCTTTGGGGCCCTGATTAAGTAAAATAAAGGTTACTTCACACAAGCACTGTGATACTGGGACAGCTTGATCTGACAACTGAGAGCCTAAGTGACTCACGGTGGGTGACATAGGCAGTGTGGGTGCGCTGGACATGGGGATGATTCATGTCCGCGCGGGGCGGCGATGCACAGTGTGAGATTTCATCATGCTACTCAGAACGGTGCACGCACTTAAAACTTATGAATTGTTTCTAGAATTTTCCATTTAATATTTTTAGACCTCTCTTGAAACCATGCAAATCAAAACCATGGAGGGGGGGACTACTGTAGTCATGTCTGCAGGTTTACTTCTCTTCCAAAAACAGGCCTGGCATGCATTTTAAGAGCATAAATGAGAGACTGTAGCTGAAAGAATAGTCAGTAAGAGCTGACATTTAACCACGGGACACACTAGTAAGCATGTAGCATGCTTTCATTCAGCAAATTTTATTAAACATGTCCTATATGCTAGGTTTGGTCACAGGAACTTGGGATTTATCAGTAAATAGAATTCTCATGGAACTTCCATTCTTGAGGGAAGGGGAAAAAACACAACACTGGACATGGTGAAAAGCTAAGCTAGGCACCATGTTGGGAGAAGCACCAGATGTTCATGGGGACAAAGTCCAAGCTTGGCAGAGTGCACGGGAGCTGCCTCACCCAGGCTCTGTCTAGTTCTCTTTTCCATTTCAGGCTCTTTGCCTTCCTTTGGTGGCAAACCTACCTTCATTCCTCCCCCTTAGTTCCGGTGCGTCCTCTGCTGAGTCTGTGGCTCTGCCCTTGGCCGGGTCCTGCCACGGAGTTGCTGGGCCTTCTCGCCACCTGCATGGCATGCTGTACTCTGCTCTCTAATGACAAATGTCGTGCTTTGTTCTGCTGCCAGCCTGGTACCATCACTGAACTGTGTGCTTGAAAGGATCTCAGAGATGCAAAAACAAGGTCTTGGACTTTCCACTAGACCAGGAATCTTTTTCAAGGAAGCAAACAAAGTTTTAGCTCCAAAATCTGAGCACTCCGTGTAGCAGGTTGGTAGGTGTTCAGTAAAATTTTATGGAATAAATCACCATGTAAATAATCTAAAATTTACATCGTCAGTGCCATAAAACCAGGGTCCACTTTCTTCCTCACCTCTGAATCCCTGGTATATTTGCTTGTCGTTCGCCAAGGGCCCAAAATGTGTCGAACCATGTGCTGGCACCGAGGGCAGAGAGATCTATGAAAATGCCGTCTGCCAAGAAGGAGGGCCTCAGATGGGGCAGATGTTAGAGGAGAACCTGGTACTAACAGAGGTTTGTGTGCTGTGGAGAAGGAGGCTCTTCCTTTGTGGGGTGGTCAGGAAAGGATTCACGCAAGAGAAGACCCTTCAGCTTTATTTTGAAATAGAGGTGGGAGAAAGGGGCTTGGCTTCATACCCTGGGTGCTGATTACGTGGTGCCATTGTTATTCTTATAGAGAGCATTTAGTGAGTGCCTATGCAGTGGCAGCTACTAAGCTAGACATGCTCTAGGAATATCTCTTTTCTTCCTTGCGCTGCCCTGTAAAGCAGACTCTTACCCCATTTTGCTGGGGAACAGGGAGGTTAGGTTATCTGTTCATGTCACAGGCAGTGAGTGGCAGAAGCTGGAGACATTTATTATTCCCATAAAATGACCTTGAATCCCATGGTCTCTGCAAAGCCTTCCCTAACTGTTGCATGTCTTTGGGATTTCCCATTCTCTTGAGTTATCACAGCTTCCCTAAACTTTACTACATGTCAGCCCTTCAATAACTGCCCACTAGTCAGACTTCTCTAAAGGCTTGGTAGTGGCTAGTCCTACTACTCAATCTCTTAATATTTATTCTTGACATGAAAGAAACAAAACCACCCACAGATGAGTACTGTCCCCAGGACTGTTCCTCTCTCCATGTCCAGCAGAGTAGCTGTGATAAATATTATGGTAATCAGACATCCGGATGGATGGATGTGTGTTCCCCTACTTTGGTCCTGGATGAGTTATACTATTTCTTTAAGACTCGATTTACTTGTTTGTACAAAGAGAATGCTCTCTCCATTTGGAATGATTTTGGAATGAGAAGATATGGTACATAAGAAAGCACTTTATGAACAAACATTTCTCCAAAGAAGACATATAGATGGCCAACAGACACATGAAAAGATGCTCAACTTCACTGATCATCAGGGAAATTCAAGTCAAAACTACAATGAGATATTACCTCATACCTGTCAGAATGGTTGAAATCAAAAACTCAAGAAATAGTTAAGTGTTGGTGAGGATATGGAGACAAAGGAACCCTCATGCACTGCTGGTGGGAATGCATGCTGGTGCAGCCATGTGGAAAACAGTATGAAGTTTCCTCAAAAAATTAAAAATAGAATTATTATATGACTCAGTAATTTCACTACCGGATATTTACCCAAAGAATATGAAAACAGTATTTCGAAAAGATACATGCACCCTTATGTTTATTGCAGCATTATCTACAATAGCCAAAGTATGGAAGCAGCTCAAGTGTCCATTGATAGATGAATAGATAAAGAAGATGTGGTGTATCTATACAATGGGATATTACTTAGCCATAAAAAAGAATGAGATCTTGCCATTTGTAACAACATGGATGGATCTAGAGGGTATAATGCTAAGTGAAATAAATTAGTCAGAGAAAGATGAATACCATATGATTTCACTGATATATGGAATTTAAAAAACAAAACAAATGGAAAAAAGAGACAAACAAAAAAACCAGACTCTTAACTATAGAGAACAAATTGGTGGTGACCAGAGGGGAGGTGGGAGGGAGGATGGGGGAAATAGGTGTTGGGTATAAGAGTGCACTTAGCTTGGGGCGCCTGGGTGGCTCAGCTGGTTAAGCGACGGCCTTCGGCTCAGGTCATGAGCCTGGAGTTCCGGGATCGAGTCCCATATCAGGCTCCCTGCTCGGCAGGGAGTCTGCTTCTCTCTCTGACCCTCCCCCTCTCATGTTCTCTCTCTCTCATTCTCACTCTCAAATAAATAAATAAAATCTTTAAAAAAAAAAAAAGAGTGCACTTACCTTAATGAGCACTGAGTCATGTACAGAAATATTGAATCACTATCTTGTACACCTGAAACTAATATAACCCTGTATGTTAGCTATACTGGGATTAAATAATAATAAGAAGAAAACACTTTGTTTTAGTTTCCTGACTCCCTTCCCTTGAGGCAGTTTGTAAGAATATGCTGCTGGTAATAATGAGAATAAAGGGTCTTGCAGTTTGTGAAACAGTTTATAAAACAGAATATGGATCAGGAATTAGGCTTCCGTCAAGAAACCAGGGCTCAATTCCTAGCTTTTGCACCCATTAGCTGTGTAATTTGGGACAGGTAATGTAATCTGTGTGTACCTTTCACTCTTGCACTCATAAAATATTTGCTGACCAGCTCCTGTTTTGGGGAAGTGTCTGGGGCCTGGACAGAGCAGAGGGTGGACAGAGCCCCTGCCTCGTGGAGCTTCCATTTCCTGGAGCTTCCACAGGGAAACAGGCAGGATGTTGCCTCCCAGGGTGGTTTGGAGAGCCAGGGAAAGCACCCTGAAAACAGAGCAGTGTCTTACAGAAGTCACTGATGGAAAGAACATGGTATTTGCAGTCGGAGGAACTATGTTCAGATTCCAGTTCTGTCTTCCTGAGTGAGTGGCTTTGGACTGAGTGACTCCCAGGAACCACAGGAGCCCCGAGCTTTAATCTCATCATCTGTTAGGCAGAAATGACACTCCCCCGCTCACAGCAGGGATTCACAGCTTCGTGAATAGGAAAACGTTATGTGGATATTAGTCATTTGTTAGTTATTAGTTATTTAAAATGGGACATAAGGATATCTCTTGTCTGGGCAAGTAAAATATTTAAGTCAACAATACTCAGAGGACGGCAGTGTGGTAGAATGATAGGGCCTGTTAGACAAGTGGCCAGACTGGCCGCAGGCTCTAGAAGTCCACCAGGGCAGGTTGCCTGTGGAATTGACATGAGTCATCTCTCTTTCCCGGTAGCGTGCTATCTCCATTTGATGCTGACCCTCGGGATCCCCCGGAGCCCTTTGCCGCATCTGTGGGCTACCCCAAAACGCCCCTGATGCTAGTGTGTTTCCCCCTGAGATGCACGTATCAGAAGACTAGGCAGAGAGTCCGCATGGAGAACCCCAAGCTAGAGGTCCCGTTCCTCAATGGGGAGTGAGCAGTTTGTACCAGGCACCTGTTTTGTTGTGTTTATGTCAATTGCCCATGAGTTGGGTGAGTGTGTCCCCATCCTCTAGCATTTCCTGTTCAGGAGAAAGTCACTTTCTCAAATACCCCACACCGGGGGCCAATAACAGCTGCAGGTCCTGCCTGCACCAGCCTGCTGGACCGCACCTCTCACTGCCTCAGCCGGTGGCCCAGGGGGCAACAGAGACCAACTGGCAAGGTGCAAACAGGGTCCTTGTCTGCAGGGACAAGGCCTCATTGTGTGTCTTGGAGGATTATGATTCAGTGGCCTACTGCATGTCAGCCTCTAGGCTGCGAGGAGCGAGTGGTCATTGCTCAAATGTTCGTTCGTACATACAAAAGGCAAAGCAGTTCTGAGGGCAGGTGCTTGGGGATGCTGAGGGAGAGACCCAAAAAAGCTAAGTGACTTGCACAAAGTGGGACAACTGAGGCACGACGAGCCTTTCTGGATGCACAGCCCTTGCTTTTTATGTTATCTGAACTAGGATCTTCTAGAAGCTGTGAGAGATACAGAAGAGGACAAGAGAGTGGAAGGGGCTCCCAGCTCACAGGGACCCACCAGGGCACAGGCAGTGTTGGAAGTGCTGTGCAAGGAGCAGATGTCAAAGGTCAGAGGGGCAGAGGTGCCATCTGCTAAGCATGCCGGTCAGACTTCCTGGAGGAAGGAGCATTAACCTGAGCCTCGAAGGATGAGTCTACCTGGAGGAGGAGAGGAGCCAGTGAGGCAGACAGAAGGAGCTGTGTGAACAGAAGCACGGGCAGTGCAAAACCTGAGCCCGAGGAGAGATTATATGCAGAATATGTGAAGACTGTTATCACTCTCCTTTGAGGAGCATATTCTAAAAATGCAAGGTGGGTGGAAAAACACAGCCAGCAGCATATTAACACATTAGTAGCAGCATATCCACCCCCAAGAAAATTAAGGTGCCGGGAAATTGAGTCAAGTCCAAAGGGATGAAGACCGCAGGAGGCCCAGAGGGAAGAAGTGGGTTTTAGGCCTCGGCTTCCGTCCCCTTGCCAGCTGGCGCCCGGGACAAGGGACAGGGGGTGGGATTTGGAGTTGAACAGATCCCAGATTAGAACTACACTGTGGCTCATCACTTATGTAGGCTTAGGTAAGTCTAAGCTCTTGGAACTACAGTCTCCTTATTTCTAAAATGGAGGTAATGATTCTGCCTTCCAGACTTGATGTCAGGATGGTCTAAAGTAAGACCGCAAAAGCAGCCAGCACGGTGCCTAGTCCGTGGTAGGGCTTGGGAAAGCATTAGTTTCTTTTGCTGCCTCCTGAAGAGTCAGAATGAGGCCATCATTTAAAAAAATAATGAGAATTTTCCCTCCCCCCACCCACACTCAAGTTCTCTTAAAGTGGATGGGATGTGATTATTTTTCATCAGAGGATAGGGATCCCGGCTGACTTCAGTCTCGTGGACCCAATTGGAAGCCATCCAGCCCTTCTTGCTGTGAGCTGGAGGACTGCAGGCTGATCTGAACTCTCCGTGACCTTGGCCCAGATGACCGTTTCACCAACTCCTCCCCGGGGAGGAGATTCAGGGGCATGCAAGGCGGACATGGGCAAGGACGGCCAAGGAGCTTGTTTCCTTCTGGGGTTGGCGATTTAGTCAAGAACATTTTAGTTATTCAACAATCAGTTCCTAGAACCCCGGGGGCAAAATGGGCCTTATGCTTCCCCACAAGATATTCCTCGGTCTTACAGATGATCTCTATTTTATTGTGTGGCCTTCTTGAGTTTATCTTTGTCTGGTTTCCAACTGCTAATTGCACTGGAACAGCATGCCATGGAATGTTCCAGTTGTTCTCAGGTGCCTGTGAATGGCATCAGTTTCCTGGGTCTGAGATCCACCCTACTGTCTTTATCTTCTCGGCAGTAGGGTCTTAGCCCAGAGCCGGAGACAGAAGCCAGGCCAGGGATTCTCAATAACTTTGCAGGTGTCACTCTTCACCTACCTGAGATGAAAATCCGGGATTCCTGTTTTCAACAAAACAAGCTTGAAATGGTGCTATGAGTGTGGGGGGATGCCAAGAGGGCAGATGCTAGTGAGGACCAGGGTCTCATGGATAAACTGAGGTCTGGAGAAGTGTGCATGACATGACTGATCACATAATCACAAATGGTCATGCACACAGATGAGAAAGAGGCTGTGGAAGCAGGGTCAGGTCTCTGCGACCCCTCATCCCGTGCTCTTAGAGGGCCTTCCTCAGGCAGTGACAGCGGTGAGGGAAAGGGGATATGAATTTAAGAGGTGCTCAATGTCCTAGAATTCAATATGGCATGACAAATATGAAGTGCCACCTAACAGGCTCCTTGATGCTCCATGGCTGTGAACAAGCGGACAACTGCTGCGTTACAAACCCTAGAAAATGCCAGAGTAACCTAATGACTTGGATTCTCCACGGAGAGAAAGCTTTTGGCTCTGAAACAAAGGCTTTAAATCCCTCATACTTAAAATGTGCCCTAAATTTGCATTTGAGCTCTGTTTCTTCGGTTCTTTTGTGATTTAACATTGAAATGAAAACACGAGTTCCTCTGGGGGATTTTTCTAATCTGGTTGCAAATAGCAGATGACCAAATTCACCAGCTTCTGTAATTCACTAGACCTGGTAATCACAGCCTCCAGATCCCTCCAAATCCCACTGCGGGGACGCAGGCAAAATAGCAAGTGAGGTCAGCCCCCAAAGGGGAGAAGAGGGCCCTTGTCATCTAAATAAGAGGAATCAAACCGTCTTTTAAATGCAAGGTTAGGAAATGCTGTACTCTTGCTCTGATCTGTGTTTGTGCTGTATCACTTAATTTCTCTCTCTCCCTCACTAGCAAGTCTGAATGTCTGCGGGGAGCCAGATGCCAGGGAGGAATTTGATGCCAGAGCGGATTTGCCATGAGGCTAATGAGGCTAGGTTTCAGGGCCCCTCCTGCATGCCTGGCCTCTTCCAAGGCCCAGGTAGGGGCCCCAGCAATGTGTTCATGTTACCTGGTCATGTGGTTTTGTAA
The DNA here is from genome assembly GCF_011800145.1 of Mirounga leonina. NCBI lineage: Eukaryota > Metazoa > Chordata > Mammalia > Carnivora > Phocidae > Mirounga > Mirounga leonina. Next base: position 2,023,408 of record NW_023270305.1, read on the forward strand.
AATGCACATATGTAAAGAGGGTGCCTCTTTACATTGTAAAGGCTTCATGTTGTAGGAAACCTGAATCTGCCCCAAGAGCAGCCTCAGTCTTGTGGGAGGGACGTCCTTGTAAACAAATGAATTGCCAACTGTATTAGAGAAATTAAGGTGGAAGTCAGGGTACAGTGGGACACAGAGGGGGGAACACTGACCTGTTGAGAAAACTGTGGAGGGAGCTTGAACTTAGGTGGGGAATCTCTTCTGTTTCACTAACTGGGTAGGTAGCGATTTAGAACTTAGGAGGGGAGTCTATTCTGTATATAGCAATTCAGTTTTGATGCCAAACCTGGACTTAGCATCAGACTCCATGAGTTAAAGGCTCAGACCTCCATAGGTCTGCCCTTATTTCAAAAGTCAACTGTGCTTTGGCGGTCCCCCAGCCCGGCCACCGGCATTTCTGACCGACTGGCTATAAATTTGGCTATAAATGTTTGAAAAATCTGATAAAACAACTCACAGACCTCAGGAAAGCACTAAACTTACAATGACAGTTTTATTATAAAGAATACATTAGGATGAAGTCCAGGAGACAGTGCAGAGGCTCTGTGCCTTCTCCCTGTGAATCAGCGCCCATCAGTGTGTTCACCACCCCGGAAGCTCCCCTTCTCCTTCCCGGTTCCTCCTTACCCCTTACCAAGGAGTGTCTGTGGTTTGGCAGAAGGGAGTTCTGGCCTTCTTGAGTTGGGGTTTTGGTCCCTGGGTGTCTTCTCTACCCTCCTGGTAGCTACTTGTCATGCTGGTGTTCTCTGCCCCAATCTGCACTGATGTAACCCAAGAAGGCTCAGGGAGAAGCAATTCAAGATTCCCCATTTTCTGAGTACAGCCAGCCTCAAAGCCGATGCAGCTCTGCTCAGGTGGCTGAGACCTCCCAGAACTCTAAAAGGAGACGGGGGCACATTGTGCCGACACGTTCATTGTCCCTCCTTAATAAAAAGTACAGAGCAGAGAGAGTGTAGGCCCTTTCAACCTGACGCAGTCAACCTCCTCCTCCTTCTCTCTCTCTGCCCCCTTCCTACCATCTCCTGCCAGACCCTCCTTCTCTCAAGGAGCAGCAGGCTTGTATTTACTCTCTCAGGTGGCATGGTGCTTCCTTCACTCTGCGGCAAACCCTAAGAGGTGCTTGATGGGTGGACTGACTCACCATGCATCCTGCCTTCCAGGGACCCCATGAGCCTTGCTTGCATATCAGAGGTATCCCTTCTTCTTCTTTTTTTTTTTTTTTTCAGTTTCTTACTTAATTAAAAACAATTGAGATAACTGTATATTCACATTCAATTGTAAGAACCAATACAGAGAGATCCTGTGGTTTCTTCTGTACCCATTCCCCCCCCCCACCCCCCAGTGGTACCATCTTGGAGGACTATAGTACAGCATTACAACCAGGATCTTGGCATTGACACAGAAATGCCCCCCAAAAGAGGACTTCTGTCACCACCAGGATCCCTCATGTGGCCTTTTTATACCCCCAACTCCTTTCCACTCCTGTTTCCTCCTTAATATCTACCAACCATTACTCTGTTGTCCATTTCTATTCGGAAAGCTGCTATAAATGTGTGCACAGGTTTTGGTGTAGAGCTCAGTCTTCATCACTGTGGGACAAACACAGACACCCCTTTGTGAGAAGTTTGAATCTCCCGTTTGGAAGGTGGGCATCTTGAGCAGCCATGGTGGAGGTTAAGGACTCAGAAAAACACTAGATAATGTATGAGTAATAATTCAGAATACTGGTCTGTCAGACATATATGATGGCAAATTACCATACACATTTATTTGCCCATGTAAGAAAAGATGCCTAATACCTTTGCTTTCTTAGGTAGAATGGCAGTTCCTTCACTCTACAGCAAACCTGAAGGGGGGATGCTTGATACAATAAGAAATAAGTTGTATGCGTAACTTTCCAAATATCATTTTGCATTCAAGGCTACTTTCCAAATGCATGTAGGCAGGCATAGGTCCAAGGTCCCTGGAGAGAGCAAGATTGGTTTCTTCTTCACACGATGTGGGAGGTACTCACCACTGTGCTCAGACTGGCACCATCAACCCCAGGCTTTCAGGGAGAGGAGGGGAGCCAAAGAAGTTTGGGGCTTTCACCCTTTCAGAGCTCAGATCACTAGTGTTTCCATCCTTGTTTTCCAGTTCAAGGGACCGAGGGAGCAGTGGAGGTTATGCCAGCCACCGAGTGCCTAGTACTTGCTGGGGTAAAGAATATGCAGAACAAGAAGACTGACCCAAACGTAGGTCGAATTTCATCGCCATAGAAATCCCTTCTATAGGGGAACTGGCTTTCTTTACATGTTCCTACTAACCTTCTCTTACGACCTATATTCCCCTTCCTTTCCTGGAGACCTAATCTCTCCAGCTTTCTGGATCTTGGGGTGTGTCAGACACAATGAGCCCTTTCTTGGCCCATTTAAATTTTCTTCTTCCCTCTCGCGTTTTAGTGAGGATGTGTGTAGAAAGAGGACTGGAAAAGATGGAGTGTTCTGGTTTCTTTTTCTCTCTCCTCCGATCCTGGATTTCAGGTAGTGCGAAATTCACATTTCAAAATGATACAGCATCAGCTTCTCCGAGAAAAACTAATAGGTCAGCATTTTCACAGAGTGACTGTCGCCAAATGCAGTATATGCCCATGGTATTTATTCTTCTGTTTTGGGGGACAGCTTGTGTAGTTAAGTGCCCAGGTGTCTCAGGTATTACACATGCTGTACCCGTGACTCCACCACCCAATCACAAAGGGGAAGAGCGTTTCCATCATCCTGGAGGTTTCAAAGAGAGGTAAAACTTTAGAGCAAAAGAATGTACAGTAACCAATAAAAAAAAGGAGCTTTTTTTTAAATATAAAAATATTTCAGACTTAGTGTTTAGTGAGGTGAAAAAAGAAAGTAATCTCCAGACAGATGAGCCATGCCTGCTAGGAACTCATGAGTCACACCATGACCCTTTTGTTCCACCTCTTTAATCTCACAAATATTGAGAAACTGCTATGTGCCGGTCGCTCTGGCAGATCCTGTTGTAAGAGCTTTAAACTTAGAAACTCATTTAATCCCGAGCACAGCCCTGGGAGGTAGGTATTGTTATACCCATTTTACAGGTAGGGAAAGTGAGGCAAAGAGAGGTGAAGTAGTTTGTCAAGATCATGCGGGCAGAGGACAGTAGAGCCACAGAAATGTACACATGCAATGTAGTTTGGTAGGACCTGTGACGGGAGACAGAGCTCCATAGGGACATGAAAGAGAGTGGGGATTTGAGGTGGAAGGGTGACGGTATTTCAGCTTCAAGAAAAACAGAGGGCAGTGAAACAGCAGGGCAACTTGAAATAATCATGAGATTGTGCTTGATTGGAGCTCAATGTTGACACGAAAGGGAAGGTGCTATGATAACTAACTCAGGGACCAGATTCCTAGTGCCTTGTATGTCGGACAAAAGGGTTTGGAAATGATTTCCCAGGTGCCTGGAAGACCCCAAAGAGTGTTAAGTGTGACCTAATGTGATCAGATTTGCACTTTATAAAAGTATAAGGGGAAATATGAAAAGGAGTGAGGTTGGGGGAAGGGGGCACCAATGACCAGGGTCCCAGTATTTGAGGCAGATGAAGGAAACAGCGTGGTCCAGAATCACTCCTGGTTTTGTGCATTACTTGACTTGAGGGGTGATGGGAATGCAAGATGGCAGCAGGAGTAGAGGTGAAGGAATGGACGTACAGTGGGGTACCCCATAGAGCTGAGCATAGGCTGTGCTCCGTGGAGCTGGAGCTGGGGAGAGGGATGGGTCTGGAGGGCAGACAGGAGCATCATCAGTTCACAGATGGGGACCACAGCCTCTGGAGTGAATGAGATCGCAAAGCCACAGAGGAAATACAGCAGAGAGTTGGGGCAGAAATCCAGGTGATCACCAGCTTATCAGGGATGCAGAGAAAGAGGAGGGAAGAGGTCAGAGAGGCAGGAGGGAAACAACACATGAATGGTGTCACCAAAGCCAAGAGACAAGGAGTTTGAAGGAAGGAGGACTCAAATGTCAACTGCCATACATAGATACCTACAGCAAGGGGGTGAGGGTGGTTCTGTTCAGGAGGATCTGCATGTGCCATTTTCATCTTCAGAAGGGGAGTTTTGTCTTTATTATTAACACGATTCTCTGACTGATGCTTCCCGTCCAAATAGAACATTTTTCTTTACACATGCAAATTGGGTATGGATGTCACCAAGGTGGATGGTGACCGGGCATGGGCAGAGCGCACAGGCTTGCGTGCTGACGCTCGAGTCCCCTGTGAGTGCATGTGCGCAGAGCTGGAAATGTAGGGGACGCAGCAGCCAGATTTCAGAGCAAAACAACGAAGGAAGTGAACGAGCTCCAATCGTCCATTTAATACCCAGAATTTTTAAGTTCTCCAAATCTCACCCCAAATCAATAAAACTGTTGCTAATTCACGGCAATCAAGCTTTTCTTCTGAGAATATAAATTCCTGGTCTTGTAGAACCGGTTTCTACTTGTTTGAAGAGAGTTATGGAAATGCAAGAACGGTGTGAGATGTCTGCACCTCCCTTTTCTGAAAGGAAGCTCTGGGTCCCTGGGTGACCCTGAGCTAATGAGTCTCGGGCTGGTGAGTCATCGCCCAGCCTGGACTCAGAGATGCTATCAGATTCATTAGCCACCTCCAGCGCCTGCAGCAACCACAGAAAGGCCATTAGCTCGGCCACGTGCCCTCCCTCGTCACCCCACGCCCACCTGTTCCACCTCTAATTTAATATTTGCAGACATGCTGGGCATTCGTTACTAAAATGTATCATTCTGCACGCAAACACCCTTTGATCAGCTTGACAGGAAACCAGAAGCGCCACGTACTTACTTGGTTTAGCAACATTGTCTTTGCAAAGACTATTTTAGAATGACCCTGAATGTGTCTTTTTTTTTTCTGCTGAGAAATAAGTCTTTCCAACTTGCAACTTGACTGAGAAGTATCCCATTCACTGTGGGCCAGAGTTCGGGTTTCTGGCCTCGGCCCGATGCAGGCTATAGGTTACTTGTTTGGAAACATTTTCCCTGAGTGGTACTGCTCCTGGTTCGTGGCCCAGTTGGCAGGAGACGTGGCCGTGGTCACACGGGGTGGGGGGAAATTGCACGCTCTCCCCATCACTTAGCTGAGCGGCAGGCCAGCATCTGTCCTTCCTCAGACAGCCGGGGGAAACCTGCTGGACCACACAGGCTCAGTGGTACCTCCGTGGGGCCCCAAGCAGAATTTTTGAGCTGTGGAAAGGAGGAGCGTTTTCTTTCTTTGGCTCGGTGGGGTCCAGAGCCGTGTGGGAGTCTGAGCAGTCGTCTAAGTGGCCGGCGGTGGGCTGCTTTCTGGCTTCCTCTGTGCAGTCAGCTCAGCTGGGGTCTGCGGACTGCACGGGGAAGGAGTCGTGACTGATCCAGAGAGCTGGGCAGATCTGGTTTCAAGGTCTGTCCCGTAGTTTGCTATTCTACCCCATCCACATTTTTGCCATTGACATGCCATAGATCTCCTGACATGATGGGACTAACAGACCATGGGCTTTTTGGTCGTTATTTGTATGTTATGGTTGGTTGGTTGGTTTGCGATCAAGCTCCTCTCTTGCCCTGTGCCCCTTCTCCTGCAATGGGAGATAATGGTCTTAGGTGTGTATCCAAACTTTCCTGGCATAGATTTCACAGGCTGTGTGAAACTGTGGAGACTGAGCTTGGTGGAAAGAATCTGGAATTTGAAACTGTTTCCAAATGTGGCTTCACCACTTAACTGTTGTGTGGATTGCAAGTCTCTTGGGTTCACTGAGCACGTTTTCTCGTCTGTGAAATGGGGATAACTGATGTCTACTTTGTGAGATAAAATATGTCAAGAGCCTCACACAGTGCGTGGGGCTCGGTAGATAATTCTGTCCTCTAAGGACCTTCTCAGAGCTCTGGAGCCGAGGGAAGGATGGGCCCACCCACCCCGGAAGAGGTCCCTTCATGCCTGGAAGGGCTGCTGTCTGGCGGGGGACCTCAGTCAGCAGGACTGACTTGCCAGTCAACTCAGTCTAGAAACAGGAGCTAGATTAATAAAATAGTAGCAACGCACACATAGGTACTTGCTGTGTGCTCTTCTCAGACCTTATGTCTATTAATTCACGCAATGTTCACAGCCATCTTACGAAGTAAGCCCTATTATCCTTCTTTCACATGTGAAGAAATGCGACCTCAGATTGCTGGCAGAGTTACAGAAAGGTCACACGACCGGCAAGCAAGGGGAGTTAAGCACTGAAGGCAGGCGGGCTGGCTACAGAGACCGAGCTCACGACCACAGCACTCAGACTGCCTCTGCGAATACAGTCCTCCAGTGATCTTGATGATAATCTCAGAGTCCTATGTTCACTGCACTCCCGGGTGGGAACCAGCTGTCATATCAGATCGTGACGCCTCAGCCAGCTTTCAGGATGTGTCAAAGGCCTTCCCCTCTTATGGTCTCTTGTGGGATGTCCCCCAGCCACGCGTGCTTCATGTCGCTGAAGCTGCAGGATTGAGGTGTTCCCACATCTCGCTCACACTTCCTTTGAATATAGTTATGAAGCCTGGGTCTTAAAAAATTAGAGAAATGGCATAATCTGGGCTGTGATTCTATGTTTTTTGTTTTCAGTGCTATGCAAAGTTGTCATCGCCAAATCTTGTACAAAGAGTTGCGATTGTAAGATCATAAAAGGCAGAAAGAAAGAAAGAAAGAAAGAAAGAAAGAAAGAAAGAAAGAAAGAAAGAGGAAAGAGAGGTGCTGCACCTGCAAACATCTAACTGTCCGTGTAAATTAAGAGGTAGGAAATGACTGTCCTTCCGAGTGGTGCCCGTGTTCCTAAGGATATTTTCAAGAAATGTAGTCAAGAGCCTTCCAAGGAAATATTCTCATCCAGTGTTATGAGCTGAAGGGGGAATTGAGGTGTGTTTTCCTCAGAACTTATCTGGCTTCTTGCTTCTACCTCCCCCCAGGCCCCAAGTTCTGGATTTAGCCCCAGGTCTTGATAGTTTTAAGAGCATGTGTGAATGGGAACCTGTGTGTATATATATGTGTGAGTGTGTGTGTGTGTGTGTGTAAGTGTATGTATGTGAGAGTATGAGTGTGAGGGGGTGAGTGTGGGGATGTGGGCGTGGTTTAAAGAATGCTGTCAGGATTCAATAGGGCAATACTCCAGGTGCTGGGGTGACTTTGACCTTGAATCCTGTCTGGCCCTAGTTAATGGGATTTTCCCTTGTCTTGGTTCTCTCAGACCCTGGGTCTGGCACCATTCCGTGTCTAGTCCCAGTCTCAGAGGCTTTGCCTTCACAGCCTAGAACGTGTAGGGAAGAAGTGCGTCACGCTCTTTCGACAGAAAGAGGAATGTGTTCACAAGCCAGGCATAGGTCCACAGTCTCTTTATCTATCGTTTCCAAATCCAACATAGTCTGAAAACTGAAAGATTTTTTTTTTTTTTTGTAACTTACATCTGACCTGAGCATATTTGGCAGCAACACCTGATGTGAACATTAGCTATTTATACTCCTAAATCTTCCTGTTCGGTATAGTATTTGTATATTTTGTTGCATGAACTATTAACATATTTATTTGGTTTTGGGTTGCTGCCTCAGAGGGGCAGCATAATACATTCACATGCATCATATCACTTTTTTAAAATCTAAAAATATTCTGGATTTCATAATACATTTGGCCCTAAGTATTTTGGATGAGGGGTTGAAGTCTTGTAATTCCATTTAATTCTTGCCAACAGTCTTGTGAAATAATGATTATAACCATATTAAGATGAGAAAACTGATATCAGAAAGCCTGGCTACTTTGTCCATGATCACAAAACCATTATGAGGAAGATCCAGGATTAAATATGTGCTTTTCAGGTTCCGAAATACATACCTTTCCCATGAATCTCTATGGTCTTCCCAGCTTCCTTAGGGAGGTAAGCCACGTGTCTGAATAATATGGGCCAGGTTGAAACAGGTGCATGAGCAGGACCATGGGCAGTACTCCAGAAACTCACCACTCAAGGCGTGAGCCTTGGACAGGCAGCTTTGGCATCATCCGAGGTCTTGTTAGAAATGCTGAATCTCGGAGCATACCCAGGACCTACTGAATCAGTATCTGCATTTTATCAAGACCCCTTTTCCCCCACACTACCAGGGGCTTCATCTGCATATTGAAGTTGGAAGAGCCTGGGATAGACGTTTGGGGAGGAATGGACCACATGCCACTCTTCAGTTAGCAATAATCCCTCCTCTGATAAGCCCTATCGGCTGTGATTTTGCCACGGCACACAGATGCCATTCTTGAAAGGTCTCAGAATGGCAGAATTATGAACTTTCACCAGGATCATACTTCAGGGCAGAAACCTCTGTTGGAGGGCAAGTGAGGAGGAGGGAGAGGAATGGTGGCTCCCAGTCCAACAGTGGTTGCCAAAGAGAGATGTGCCCACAAAGGTTAAACAATTGCACATTTGTTCTAAAAGTCGATTGCCTTACTGTTTATTTCCCAAGGTAGTGCTATTTTTCTACTTATCAAAGCAAATCTGGCAACTGCACATTTATGGCTGGAAAAAACTCAGAGAACTGGTCTACCAAATAAAAGTATCAGACCAATCTAAATCATAATTATTAATTACTTGCTCATCAGGGTTATGATCCCAGAGCAGGGATTCTCAAATTCGGCACCACTGACAATACAGACTGGACAGCTCTTTGTGGCGGGGGCTGTCCTGTGCATGGCGGGTTTTTAGCAGCATTTGTGGCCATGGCCACTACCTTCTAGATGCCAGTTGCACCATCCCCACCACCAGCCGTGAAAAAAAATATTTTCAGCTACTGTTCAATGTCCCTGGAGGGTAGAGGTGTTGGGGGATGGGAGGCGGGGATGGGGGGTGGGGGATGGGGAGGGAGACAATATCACTCTCAGTTGAGAACAACTGCCCTAAAACTTCTTGAATTCATTTATTTTTTCTGTCCTGTAGCTTGCCAAGATCAAGATATGACCTCCTGATGATTCGTCAAGTAATCAGCACTTGGCTGTTACTAAGCAGACCTCTTCAGAGAGAAGGTTTTCAAATGAATAGACAAAGGACAATACACATAACTGGGCATCGTGATTGCATTGAGGACAGTCCCTTTGAGAAGATTCCTTGTCACATGAGCATCAGTTCTCTTAACCAATTGTATTCAGGAGAGTTTATATGCTGTGAAACTTAATACATCTGCTCACCTTAGACTTCTTGCCTATTGGACAGGTCATGCAGGAGTTTTTTATAATGAAAACTCCTATGTTTGCTGAAACGCATGACTGAGAGGTTTTGGGGCTGGAAGTCAGGTTCCTGGGATAAAACAGAAGGCAGAAGGCAGGCTGCCCACTCTCCATGGGCTGCTGAGAGGAGATACCTAATGAACCCAATAATGGGAGAAGGCTGAGAAGCATGAGTTCTCTTGCCGATTCTGGCAAATCAAGACTGTGCATAGTTGATAGCTCTCACGTGTCTACTGGTGAAATCCCTGAGAAAAAAATGTTCCTCATTCTCCTGCAGAGAATGAAACTAATCTAAAGAGCCACAGAACTTGTAATTTCTGGAGGAAAACAACTTTTTCTTGCTACTTTAAGAGTTCCTGCAAAACCAGTAGTAGTGGCTGGAGGTGGCCCGAGAAGGAGCAATGGTGGGACCATGGCATCAGCAGCAGATCATCAGTGTGAACATTGAGAGGATCAACGGCTGTGGTGGGATAGAGATCCCTTAGACAAATTCACTGGGAACTGCATTTGGAGACCCTATGGTCATAATGGGCAAAGTCATCAAGTCAGAAAAAATGCTGACTGTTCTCTCCAAAATGGGTGTCCTACTCTCCAGATTCCTACTCAAAGTAGGGTGGGTTAAACTAAGATTAAACATGTAACCACATGTAACCAGGACCCTGACCTTCCACAGGAGACATGGAGGGAAGAGGACCCTGCTCTTGATCTCATGGGGCTCACTGTCTAATGAGCTTTTAATAACCGTGTTCTAATTGAATGCTAAACATATAGCTTATAAGTGACAAATGAGCTGATTGGATGCTGAAATAGTGATCAGCTGTTGGGGGCACACTGCCATGCTCCCACCATCATCCCATCTCTTTCTTTTCTTTGTCTTCTGCTCATTTGTACGTTGCTTCACAGGGCTTGGATCATCTTCCCTCTTGCTACTGTCACTGGGCTCAGTTACCACTTTTGTGCCCCTTTCATGCTGGGTTCTGTATTTATTCTTTGGGTTGAACTTGTCTTTCATAGCCCCTCTCTCCACTGCCATCCAGGGCAGGTCTTGGACTACCCAGCCTGGTCTAGAGCATTGCCACCTGAAGTGTGGTCTGTGGGTCTACTTGGTAATCATCTGCAATGTGATAAGTACGAAGATGGAGAGTGAGCTCTTAGAAACTTTTAATAGCAACCTTAAAGAGCAAATTTTTAAAAGATTTTATTTTTTTATTTGTCAGAGAGAGAGAGAGAGAGCACAAGCAGAGGGAGAAGCAGGCTCCCCACCGAGCAAGGAACCAGATGCAGGACCCGATCCCAGGACCCCAGGATCATGACCTGAGCCGAAGGGCAGATGCTTAACTGGCTGAGCTACCCAGGCATCCCACAGAGCAATTTTATAATCCAATAATACTAATCTAATCTAAAGTATTAATGACATATTAATCTAATATAATCTAATAATCATACAAATTGGGTTTTTTATTTTGTATTTCTTTTCATCTCTCTCTTTTTTTGGTAATTCATTTGGAATACATTTCACAAATTTTGGTCTTCTAAAGATTGAGGAAAAACAAAATTGCTCTTTATACAAGTAGTTTAAGAAGCACTCACAAGTCTGGGGGCCCCATTGGGTTGCTAGACCCCAAATGACCTCATCCTTTGTCTTTCATCTTACCTCTCTTAGTCATTCTGAGCACAGAGTAATCCAAACCTCTCCTCAGAGAGGCTGGTCCAACTGATCACACTTAGTAAACAGAGTGTGTTCTAGGTTAGCTCTGCTCTGAACTGTGGTGAGGCTGGGCATTGACCAACCCCGTGGTGAGAGGTAGGCGAGCACCTTCTTAGCAGAAGAAGGAGACAGTCCCTTCTTTTTGATCTGCTGTATGGCTGCTCATTCCCTGAGTAGCAGCAGAGCTGCTGAGCCGGCCCTGCACTTGGTGACAGGGGAACTCCGTGGCTGTGGACCTTTCCTATTGCTTGTTCACCGTGCGGTGGTTACAGCTACACTCAATGTGTCACCCACAGAGCGGCAGTTCTCCCCAAATGGAAAAGGCAAAAGGAGAGGACGCACATGTGCTTATGAATTCTCTGAATGATCAGATTACACATCAAAATGAGAACTTTGGGTAAATGTCAAAGTTAAACACAGAAAAGTGGGCAATGTGAATACTAAAAATGTTGGAAACCTTTCTCTAGAATTTTCAGTATAAAGATACTTTTTGAAGGAAGTCCTGAGAAAGATCCTGGGGCAATAATTAGAGAGGCTATGTGGCAGAGATAACCAGCAGGGGTCCGGAAGGGATAGCTTCACAACTCGTGTCCACGGGAGCTTGAGCCTCAGTTTCCTCATCTATGAAACAAGGGTTCTTCTTCCTTTTTTTTTTTTTTTTTTAGGTTTTATTTATTTATTTGAGAGAGAGAGAGAGCGTACAAAAGAGCATGAGCTGGGGGAGGGACAGAGTGAGAGAATCTTCAAGAATCCTTGCCACTGAACACGGAGCCCAGTGTGGGGCTCAATCTCATGACCCTGAGATCATGACCTGAGCAGAAACCAAGAGTTGGATGCTTAACTGACTGAGCCACCCAGGCACCCCCGGAAATGGGGGTTCTAATGTGACCTGCTGCCGGGTCAATGTAGGATTAAAGAAGTTAATACAAACATATCAGTCATTTAAAACAATGCCTCAGACATCCTGTGGGCAGGTTGATTAAACCCTCTGGGCTTCAGTTACTTAATCTATAAAATGCAGAAAATAATACTCCTGACCTCAGAGGGTTGTCCTCAAAGAACACCTTATGCCGTCAGCTCCATGAACGTTAGTTTTCTTTTCCGAAGACTCCATTCTGAGAAGTGCACAGAGCGCCGTGGATTTGTCTGATGCTGTGTGTGCTGCATGGTGCAGTCCTCAGGCTCTATTAGTAGGCATTCTCAAAGTGCTGTTGTGTTTCCAAAAGCAAATTAAAACTGGTGGAGGTTTCTAATAAGCCCATTCAGTCAGTCATTCAACAGACACTGAGCAAGGGCCTGCTTTGTGCCGGTCATTGTTCTGGGCACTTGGGGTGCGTCTGTGAGCAGAATGAGCATTCTTGCCCCCAGGGAGCTCTCATCTGGGGAAGGGAGTTGATCGGGCCAGACACTTGGAACAGAATTATATGGCACAGTCGAGAGGGGTGAGTTCTATGTCAAAAAGAAGTGGGTCTGGGTCAGGAAGAGTGGGAGTGGGGTTGGCCAGGGAGTGGCGCAGGCTGTGGGAGTTCACAGTGTGGTCCTGGTGGGCCTCATGTGGAAGGTGTGATTTCAACAAAGCCTTGAAGTTGGTGGAGGAATTAGCAAGTGGAACCTGTGGGAAAGCATCTCTAGGGGAAGAAACAACAGAGGAAAGGCCCCAAGGCAGGAGTGTGTCTGTTGTGTTTGAGGGACAGGAGGAGGACCAGGTGGCCAAACCCAACACCATGATCTCAAGTGCTCTTGATTTTTCATAAACTCAGGCCCATAGAGTCTGGAAAGGACTGCTCCAATGGGCAGAGCCCTGGGGTGACACGGCACCGAAGCCTTCCTGCCCTCTGCTACATGCCAGTAGTGGTGTCCAAACTGGAGTTGTGGGTCCACGCTACGGCTATGTCTCTGTCCCTGAGTGTCTCAAGTCGTCACACAATCCCTGTGCCTCCACACCACACTGGGCCTCTCCAGCAACAACTAAGGCCCAGCCAGAGGGAATGTGGGGTCCACCCCAGGCGTGGCAAGCTTTCCTCTCTCCCCTCTTGGAAGATGAAGGATTCCTCAGACAAGCTCTACTGTCTCTATGAACCTCGGGCAGGAGGAGCAAAGCTATGCTGGTGCTGCGTACCAAGATGTTTTGTTTGCCAGGCAGAATATTACAAGAGAACAAAGGCTTTGGTTGTCCTCAGTGGGGTGAACACTGTTCCTCTGCGGCAGGCCTCCCCAGGCTCTGTCTTCCACATTATCTTCATGGCCACTGACACATCAAGTTTGGAATGACAAAGGGCTGCCCACTTTCCTCTGGGAGGACAAGGGTGGGATGCCTTTCACAACTCATTGATGGTCTGCTTTATTTCAGGAGACTCATATTTGTCTCTTTGATAAATAAAATAAAAAAATAAAATAAAATAAGACACTTAATGATATAAAACAGAAGTCATGTCAGTGGTAGATGGCCCTGTCTTACTTTAAACTGGGGCCACATTTTTCTCTAGAGTGGGGTTGTGGGTCATGAGAGGCCCACAGAATTAATTTCTTCTAGCACCTTCACTATAAGGATGAGGACCCTGAGACACAGAGAGGTCAGCTGGCATGCCCAAGGTCACAAGGTTGGTGGCCAAGCTGGGACCAGCATCCAAGCCTCCTGCTTCCAGCCCAGCAAGTTTTTCACAATATTGCAACTCCAAGACTGACTTTTTTCTCAAGTTTTTTTGTTTGTTTGTTTTTCCTCCAAGCCCACTGCTAGATATAGTTTTCTCCTCCCATTTTCCTGTTAACTTAAGGCCAACTAGTTCATTCTGCCTTCAAACCAAGTCTCATATTTGCCCCTATATATGAGGCACTGGGCAAGAGCTTGGGGAAAATTAAGAGCAAATAAGAAAGACACGTCAATCCTCAAGGCGCATAAATTCTAGGAGGAGAGACCATCATTAAAAAATGCACATAAACATAGTACTGTATACCAAGAAGAATGCTAGTATCTGCTCAGGTTAAGTGCAAGGACAGGCAAGTTTTGCTAGAAGAGAAGGGATAGAGAAAAGTGAGGGGGGTGGCGGGCCATGCCAAGTTTTCATCTAACTTTCTTCCATTTATGAAGAAAAAGTTCTGTTTGGAAACTCACCTTGTCATTAAAAATTATCAACACCCCGAGTTTCCATGTTGGTGGGAAAGACTCTGGTTGTCTCAGGAATAGAGTGTGGATATTTTAAAATGACAGCTTGAAGAAAGCCTTTCTGTTCTCCATGCGATCACCATTTTGGAGTCCGAACGAGAGCCTGATATTGCTTGTAAGTTGATCTCACTCCTTGAGGTCACTCTTCATAAATTCTCCCAGAGTCCAGGGCCTCCTCTTAAATATACGAGGTGTCTATCAAGGCAGCACAGACAACGTTATTTGAAGGTACATCGTGGGACAGAACAAAAAGTTCCATGTGAGATTAACTAAAAAATTTATCCAATGGAATATTTGTGCTTCACACATTATTATAACACATTTGGCCCTGGATTGAAAAATAAATATGATGTTCCCAGTTTGAATTAAATACTATTTTCTCTGTGTTCCCAGAATATTTGTGCATGGTTCTATTGCTCAGTAACAATTCAACTCGCATGTATTCAGCATGTACCATGGTGCCAGGAATGTGGCAGATGTTGAGGGTATAGAGATCGAATAAGAAATTGACATAGTCTTCTCATTAGTATTGAACACAATATCTTAATATTGTAATATTATAATGCACTGTGGGAAATGTAATAAACCCTAAAATCTACAGGACTCAATATAGTAGAAGTTCATTTCTTGCACACAAACGTCTAAAATTTCAAGAAACTTTCAAGAAACTCCTTAAGATCAGTTGTGTGCCTTTCCTTTTTTTTCTTTTCCGTTGTTCTTTTATTTCTTTTTTTACTCTTCTAGTCTGTTGGAAGTGACAGCTGGAGTCCCGGCTACCATCTTAGACCCTGAGGTTGAGGATCATATCCATGGATTATAGAGTGGAAGGTTAAAAAATGCTTAAGGCCCTGCAAGACTTTTTGGAACAAAGTGAATGAAGTGGACTTGCCTCAGATTTTATGTGAGAAAGAAATAAACTCCAATCTTTTCACTGCTTAAGTTCCTGTGGGATTTGTTAATTACAACTGAACCTAATCTTAAGTGACACGTAAGCAGAGGGAAACACCTGTAAAAGACTTGGAATTACATGGGGATTCCGAAAAGAGTTGAGAACTTGGTGTTGCTGTAATATAAGGCGCTTAGCCTCCCTAAGACAGGGATAGGCAAATGTTTTCCTTAAAGGTCCAGATAGTAAATATTTTAGGCTTTGCAAGCCACATGATTTCTGTTGTAATTATTCCACTCTGCTATTGTGCAGTGAAAGCAGCCATAGAAAATAGTGTAAAGGAATGTCAATAGCTGTGTTTCAATAAAACTTTATTTCTAAAAATAGGTGGTGAGCCAAATTTGATCTGCTTAGAGGATAATCATGCTGTATTGTTATATCATTGATAATTTATATATGAGCCCCTCATTTTTTTTCCAGCTATATGTTCAGGTACACAACATATGATGTTGGAAATGGAGACTGTTCAGTTGACGTCTGTGCAGTGAGCAGGTGAATAGGCTAAGCCAGTCCTCTAACTGTGCTTATTTAGATCTACTCTGAGTGCTAGGCGGTAATCACCTAATTCATTCCTTCCCACAGATCCCCATTTTTCACCTCTACTAAGAGTTTTCAGGGTCTTAAGTGAAAGAGGAGATTAGTGGTGGGATATTTCTAGAAGCTTGGCAGCTTACAAAATTGGGAAGTTTTAATTATTTGGTGGCTGAGCCTTTTGGCATTTTTCTCTATTAATGGCCTGAGACTGATTTGAGAGAGGTCTCCTCTAATAGAGCATTACTATACCCACGTCAAGCAAGAGGTTTTTACAGCATTTGGGGGGATATCTGTTCACGATGGAAAGTACTCTGAAGTACGGGACAGAAGTCTTCATTTAGTGTTTTACTTTGCTGGGACAGAGTGCGGAAAACCAACTAATCCTTGTAAGTCTTCTTCATCTTTAAAATGATCCCAGTGCTATCTACTTCAGAACTTTCCTGTGGGAATTAAAATAACTTTTATCAAGAATACAAAGTGCCTTGTGCTTTGTGGTTCAATAGGAGTTGCAAAGAAATTACATGGATTTATTCTTCAAAACCAAAATCAGAAATGGTCAACAATTTGACCTATCTTCTTTGCGCAAACTAGTGAGAAGCATTTGTTTAACAAAATGGTATTAAATTCTTCCCATATGCCAGATAATATAATACAGGTTTGAGTCAATTCCTAAAGTGGGAACTCTAATATTGGTGGTGGCATATTATGGGGCAGAATGCAGGAGCTTAGGAAGATGTTTGCATGAGCTGGTACATCTTTAAGTCATATCCCTGCACTCAATGTATAAGAAAAATTCTAAAAGGTGGAGAGGACAAATTGGCCTTTGAAAACACATTAGGCCTTATGCATAATAGAATTCAAATCATTGATCCACAGTTGGGAGCCATACAGACAGGAAGCAATAATGTCAGGAATTCAAATGCTTAAACAAAATTGGATCTAAATGGACCAAAAGTGAATGTTTCTCAGATGGATCTAGAATGCTTCATACTAGACTTTGAGCAAACATTTGGGGAATTGGCAAGAGCAGATAATCTGCAGATGTTTTCCATATACATAGTATATATTAAATAGCTGAGTGAACTCTAGAATTCAGGAAATGTTCAGACATATAGGGAAATTATTAAGTGGATAAAAATCTGTTTGCTTTCCTGACACCCTCCCTCTTGTCTAAATCAATTATGAGCATTCATCTAACCCACCCATATAGGTCACAGAAACTCACACTGATCAGAACTCTGAGAAAATCTGGAAACTGAGAAGTATTAACTAAGCTTTTATCATTAATTGTTATGCTTCCTTTTTTCCCTTCTAAGCTTTTATTGGGAAATTTTCCCCAAAGCTATAATTACACTGAATAATGACAGAACTTACTTAATGAAGCAGAGAGCAGAAACTTTTTGAGATAGCAAAATTTGCAACCAATTAAATATTAATGAAAAATAGTCTGTCTCAGAACCCATTTTTTTCATATTCATTTTATCTCATATTTTCATTTAATCTACAGAAAGTTCAGTCATCACTTATATTAGAATTAATGAAATAAAAAATGTATGAATAATTTCATGATTTTCCCAAGAGCAGTTTTTCTGTACCAATTAAGAATATGAATGAAAAAGAGGTTAAAATCACTGTAAAGAACCATACATTTCTAGATTATTAAAATAAATGCTATCAAATGGTCATCATAATGGAGAGAATAGCTTTATTAGTATGTGTGTCCAGTTGCTGATTTTTTTTTTTAAGTTTTTATCTGGTTTAGTTGTAAAATAAAGTCCTGATGTTATATATGAGTAATATCTCAATCCAAGTGACATTCCAAATATTTATTTCATGGGGTAGGTTTATGCTAGGGTACCAATTCTCTTTTATTTTAGTTCTGCAAATAGCATACATAAAACCCAAACTTTTTTATCTTAGAGTGATATGAAGATTTTTAAGTAACAAAAAGTATACTGTAAGTAATAACAAGTGGGTAGGCGACATACTCTAACCAAAGATTGATGACAAAATGTTATGTGGGAGCTTCGGGTGCCGATTTCCAAATTTCAGGGTGAATGCCAAGACTTATCTGGATTCAGGGATTCCCTCTGTCAGCTCAGTTGAACAGTCATGGTATCTTGGATACTAGCTCCCCTCCTGTTTATTTAGGTATAATTTTTGCACTTCCTGCCTTCTCATGAACCACAGGCCATGCAGCAGCTATGGGCTGCATGATCTCATCCACACCTGGGCCACAAAATCCTTCTTCCTCTATTCCTATCAAGAAGGGAAATAGGACTTTTTAATAGGTGGCAGCCACACTGACTGTCTTCTAATATTTTCTTTTTCTTTTTCCTTTTTTAAAGATTTTATTTATTTATTTATTTTTGAGAGAGAGCACAGACGGTGGGAGAGGCAGAGGGAGAAACAGACACCCCGCTGAGCAGGAAGCCCAATGCAAGGCTTGATCCCAGGACCCCAAGATCATGACCTGAGCCCAAGACAGACACTTAACTGACAGAGCCACCCAGGCATCCCTGTTCTAATATTTTCTAATTAGCCTATTTCACTGGAATCTTAGTTCCTTGGAGGCAGGAATTCTATCTGTCTTGTTTACTATAGGTCCCCTAGTTCACAGAAAATTATGTGGCATAAGGCAAACAAAAGAAGTATTCTTAATGACTTATCCAGAGTTATTTCCTACAACTTTTGGCTTTACAAGGACCCTTCTGCAAACTCAACCTTGCTCATTTCTATGTAGTCTCTATATATCAGTTAGTATTTATTTTTCTTTGTTTATTTTTAAAGATTTTATTTATTTATTTGACAGAGAGGGGGAAAGAGAGAGCGAGAGAACACACGCAGCGGGAGAGGCAGAGGGAGAGGGGGAAGCAGACTCTCCGTTGAGCAGGGAGCCCGACGTGGGGCTCAATCCCAGGACCCTGAGATCATGACCTGAGCTGAAGGCAGATGCTTAACTGACTGCACCACCCAGGCACCCCATATCAGTTAATATTTAATATAGAAATTTCCATAGTTATTTATTTATAAATAACTATAGTTATTTACATTATACTTGAATTTGTCCAAGTGAAACCATTTATCCTTAACCGTAAAGCAATATTCTTATTGAACCATTGATAACACACTAAAAAAGTGGCTAGAATTACACCGATCCAGTCACTGCTGACGTGAGAGAAACAGAACAAAACAATAATGGCTGAATCAGGAAGACAACTGGAATCATATCTTACTAGTTTGGTGGGGCTCCTGGGTGACTCAGTCAGTTTGGTGTCTGACTCCTGATTTCAGCTCAGGTGGTGATCTCAGGGTCATGACATCGAGTCCCATGTTGGGCTCCACACTCAGTGGGGAGTCAGCTTGAGGTTTTCTCTCCCCCCTCTCTTGGCCCCTCCCCCCTCTCAAATAAATAAATAAATCTTAAAAGAAAATATTTTATAGTTTGGGGACTGAAGCAATGGGACATAGAACTTTGAAAACTTTTCTAAATTGCTTTAAAAAAAGAAAAAGTCAAGATTTGTTCCTTTTTAAAAATCTCATGAAGTAGAAGTAGATGTAACTATTCCATGACAATCACAATGTGTTGATAAGAGTACTTTGTTTTAAAAAGTCCCCCAAATATTGTGATGATCTTTCACTGTGCATTGTGGTGTTAGCATCTTATTGTTTCCTGTGCTCACATATTGAAATTATCTTGGCATTTTTAATAGTATCCAGGCCTAGAATCTTCTTTGGGTTCAATCGGTGGTTTTCCTGACTAATACCTGCTTTATTTGTGCTCCTTTTGCCTTTTACTTTTTCTAAAACGATTTACTCCATTCCCTTAAATATCCTTCAAGGTCCTATTTCAAAGCAATTCTTTTATTGTCTGTGTCAAAACTCACTTCCTAAGGTAATTCAGTTCAATTTTATGTAATGAATTGATTTAGTGTATACCCACTATGTGCCAGGCATTTTGCTGGGCATTGAGGATATTATGCTACACAAAGTACACATGATCCCTACCTCCATGGAGCAAAAGAAAACCTTCTCGTAAGATTGAGATCAAGTGTGGGATTAATATAATCACGTACATACATGGCAAAATTACTGCCAGGATCAAATGAGTTTAAAAACGAAACAACAAACACCAGTAATAAAGGAAGTAGGAATGAAAATAAAAAGTTATTCTTTTAATACACACACACCAACACTTCAGGGTGCCCACAGCCCCTCTCCTATGCCCTTCTCTGGCCATTACCTCTTCTTCTGTTCACATAAAAGGTGGACTTTCCTAAGGGGGGTGGTTAGTTCTGAGGTCTGGCCTTAAAAGATGGAGGGGCTGAGGATCAGTGAGAATGGAAGGACGGTGATCTGTAGGAAATGGGTGTGGAGTCTAGGGACCTCATTGCAGTTTCCCTTCACCAAGAGCTCCCAATATCAGTTTAGAAATTCAAGTTGGGGACATACTGAAGGCTCTTTCTGGGTAAGAGTGGGCTCACTTGGATAATCTTACCATCAGCCACAAAAGAAGCCAGAAGAGAAATAAATATTATCTTCAAAAAGGTGAAGGAAAAAATACCTTCAACCCAGAATTTTATTCCCTGCAAAAGTTCACTTAATACTGAAAACACACTAATTATAGTTTCATACATAGGAGGACTTCAAGATTTTACTAGGCACAGTCCTCATTAAAGATATTTCTAAAAGATATACTTTAGGAAGATGACAAGTGAACCCAGGTAAAAGTAACAAGAGTAAGTGGTATTGAAATCAGTAAATCATGTCAGAAGCTATTGGTTATAAAAGAAACTATTTCATATCAAAAATATAAAATTAAAATTCCAGACAGCAGTGATAAATTTGTAATGCTCAGTGACCATTACAAATAAGAAAGTATGTGTGTTCTAGAAAAAGACAAAAACCTAACGTGCTTTAGACATTTTCTAAAAGTATAAATAAAGGTGTACATTTAAAAATTAAGAATAATGAGTGTGAAACTAGAATTGTGATTATAGTTTCCCAAACACTAGAGAAGGAAAAATTTTTAAATCAAAATAAATGAGAAGATACAAAAATTACCATCAATAAAAGTAAGTCTGGAAAGGAGAAAAAAAATGTAAATCTTGATTCACAGAAGAGAGTGTGGTAGAAAACAGTGAAGAGCTTGGACCCCAGGTCTCTGTTGATACCAGGGGGATGGCTAGGGCTTTTCTCTTCTTCTTCTTTTTTTTTTTTTTTAAGATTTATTTATTTATTTGAGGCGGGGAGGGACAGAGGGAGAGGGAGATAAGAGAATCCTCAAGCAGACTCCCACAGAGTGTGGAGCTGGATATGGGGTTTGATCCCAGGACCATGAGATCATGACCTGGACTGAAATCAAGAGTTAGCTGCTTACCTGACTGAGCCACCCAGGAGCCCCAAGCCTCTGGCTTTTCTGTCCGATAAATACTCTAGGCAGTGAAACAGCAGTAGGGGCCAAAGTTCTGCCATATCATATTGCATTGGGTGCTAGCCCCTGCTAATGCTGGGGAAGGGGCTGTGCTTCCCCATTCATGCAATTTAAAAACCTTAGAGCTCAAGAGATGGAGGGACTCGCCTTACCTACTGAGACCCAGACATAACAGATCTCTGTGCACTGTCTTGGGTATTACCGGGAATGGGTACCTGGGAAGGTGAATCTTATGTGTCAGCTTGGCTGGGCCTGGGTGCCTGGATATTTGGTAAAACATCATTATGGTCGTTTCTGTGAAAGTGTTGTACATGAGATTAACATTTAATTCAGTGGACTTTGAGTAAAGCTGACTGCTCTCCATTATGTGATTGGGCCTCGTCTAATCAGTAGAAGGCCTGCATAGAATACAGACTGACTTTCCCTGAGCAAGAAGGAATTTGGCCTGCACTGCAACATTGACTCTTCCCTGAGTCTCCAACCTGCCAGCCCACCCTGTGAATTTTGGACTTGGCAGCCTCCGTAATCATGTGAGCCATTTCCTAAAAATAAATCTCTATCTCTTTCTCTCTCCACACACACACACACACACACACACAATTTGGATTTGATCTTTTGGAGGGCCCTGACCCCCGACTAGTACTGCCCCCAAACTGCCTCTGCTCCTGTTTCCGTGAGTTTCTCCTAGTAAATATTTTCCATAAAGTATGGTGTATTTGCTTTTCTGTTCAAAAATAGGGAAAATATACTTTACCAACAAGAACTAGAGTACAGTTCTTTGTACAAACTAATAAAATATGCATACCTTTAGCAACATTAAGAAAACACTGAGAAATGTCATTGATAGACAATATTAAAAACGAACAAATGGCAGAAAAACAGAAACAGTAAAGATTTAAAATTCTTAAGAAGATAGTCTGAAAAACTTTAGGCCAATGAATTTCAGAATTTCGACAAAGCTGGTATTCTTCTAGAAATAAACCATACACCTATTTTTCTTTTTTTTTTCTTTTTCTTTTCTTTAAATTCAGTTAGCCAACATATTTAGTTTTTGATGTAATGTTCAATGATTCACTAGTTGCATATAATACATCTATTTTTAAGAAGAGAAGACATCTGAGTAAGCCCATAACCATTACTAAATTTCTTGGGTAATCAAAGTTTTTCTTACCAAGAGATTCCAGGCTCACATGATTTCCAGGTAGATTTCACTAAATTTTCAGAGAAGAGGTAATCCCCATGCTAAGTCGGATGAGGCAGAGAATTTCAAAAGAGAAGAGTTTTCTAACTTATTTTATCAGCCAATATAATTTTAGTGCCAAAATAAGAAAGTTTTGATCACTTATGAACATAGATTAAGAATCCTCATCATATATTAACAAGTCAGATCTGTTCGTGTGCACAACAGTGTCAGTTTTATTTTACTTGAGTTGCTGTTTGCATATTCATGTTTCAGTGAACTGTGATGATTTCAATGGTGGGAAAGACAGATGCTGCATAATGCGCCTGTGTTCGAGGGAAAGTGGGCACAGGAAGGTGTCGAGACATGAAGGAATAGCATCTAACCTAGTCCTTGGTGTTCAAGAGGGAATGACAGACCCGTTGTTAAGAATGAAAGGGTTATTCAGGAAGATAGAATCTAAGGACATCTGAGGCCAACGGGGCAGAGAAACACTGTATTGAGAGCTCCCGGCAGCTCTGAGTCACTGGGGCGGCGGGCCTGTGACAAGAGTCGGGCACGAGATGAGCTTGGCTGTTAGACCTGCTCCACGGAAGGTCTCCCGTCCTGGGCCGGTTCTTACCCAGTGTTCTGAATCGACATCCCCATGAATGCTGCTTTGGCTCCCGTGTTCCTTGACCTTCTACCAACTGTCGGTATCCCCTTAGTCAGGGCAGAGGCGATGCTGTTTAATCTGTCTGTGAGTAAGGAGTGATTCCCCATGAATCTGGAACAGTTGTTTTTACTCTCGTCTTCCCTTTGCCTGCTCTGGGCCTTGTCTGTGGTGGGCCCTCAACACCTCTTCGCTGACTGATTAATGGCCAGTTAATTAAGTCAGACACATGGCTCGACTGTTGTGGGGAGGAAACCAGAAACAGATGGAACGTGAAATGCTGGAAGAATTTGCAAGGAAGGATGGGGCATGGAAACAGGCGAATTCACATCTTTAAAGAAGCAATGGGTCAACAGGCGGGTGGGGGCCTCAGCTCTCCTTCCAATGAACAACATTTCCACACAGAGCCCAGGGCCAAGGGACTTGGAGTCAGTGGCCTGCGCTTGAACACAGCGTGTTGCCGGGTGGACGAGTGGCCTTCAACCCCTCGTTGGAAGCCTTCTGAATGACCGTTCCCTCATCTGAAAACGGGGAAAATAGGTACTTCACATGGTTGTCGTAAAGACCACACAAAATACTGCCCCATGACAGTGCCTTAAAATCTGCAAGCCGTTACAGCCTTGGATTTACCAAGCCTGCCTGCTTTCTGCCTGAGAAAGACAAAGCACGCTGAAAAACAAAATCCAAACCAATGCAAAAAAACACAAAAAAACAAAAAAACAAAAATCTAATAGAAAGCAGGAAACGATGTCAGGCATGAAACCCTGGCATCCTTCCCACATGGAGGAGCACTTCCCATAAAGGCATATATATAACGGGGTGACTGGAAAACCTCAGGAAAGTTCCATTTCCTCTCCTTCCTTGCTTCACTCTGCTCGGCGCTCAGGAAGAGTTGCTCGGAGGCCCTGCAAGGACTCATTAGCCCCTGTAAAGAGAACCTGCCCTGAAGTTCATCCTTATTACCCTGGAAGCTGCAGATGTGATGGGCAAAGTCACTGCGTTTCCTGAGAGCAGGTTTGTGCCTTTACGAGTCACCTCCGGGGCACCCCCAGGCCCTCAGAACTCACTCACTGCTCTGTCAGCAAGAATGCAGGGAGCAGCATGCTGCAAGCCAGGTCCCTGGGCCACGTGGGGTTTCTGACACTGCCTGTGAATAGTAATCACCTTTATGGTTCTCTAACTCACACCTGCCCTCCTCCCTAATAAATCAGTAATACACCTAATTTTTTTTTCTTTTTCAACCAATAGAGGGATTGCAAGGTTTTAGAACACACTGATTACTATCGTGATGGCCACAGTTGTTTAATTAGTGCTCAACTCTGGCTTCTATCCGCTTCTAGATCTGGGGCGTCACAGTTCTAATCTCAAGGGCAGGGACATACTTTTCTGTATCTGACTGTGCCTTTAGCTGGATATATGACCTTGGAAATTGTTCTCTCGGTGCTGCTCTTTCTTCACCGAGGGAAAAGTGGAGCGTGGTTTGTGGCTAGATGTCACTACAGTCCCTTTGCATACAACTGTCCTCTTCCCCCTCGTCTTAGCTCACCGAATGCACACTCAGGTGGGAGCCCTCACGGGCACCTGACGGCTGTGTTGTGGCTTTGGCAGAGTTGTGCGACCTTCTAACCCACGGCAGTTGAGCTGATTTCCACTGATTTCCCACAGTAACTGATGGTGTCCCTGTGGGGGGTCAGAGCACCTCTCACTCAGAACAATATTTGATTCTGTTGGCTTTCATAAAGGGCCATTCCCGTATTGAGTGGGGTCAAATCATTTGGTGGACTTCTGCGACCTCCTCCTGCACAGGAAAATAAGAACGCATTGTTGTTCTTTTGCCCTTGAAAGCACCGATAATCAGCATTCTTGTCTGTCCCGGTGACATCAGTCAACCTACCCTCTGCTCTGGGTGTGACTCCCAGGAGCCACAGAGATTACAGGGGGCATGAAGTTTCATGACATTGGCCAGTCCATTCACCTAGGACACCTTCTGCTCACAAATTGCACCCTGTTGCTCTCATCAAATGAGTCAGTGGGTTGGGGATGTATGTGCTTTTTGTTCTTATAATGCAAATTGCAAGTGGCAAGAGGGGTCTTGTAATACCAGAGCTTGATGGGAATTTTGAAATTTTCTATGAAACTAGATGTCCAGTTTTAGTAAAATTTAGTGAACTATGTAACAGATGTTTATAGATATTAAACATGTTTATTATTGATTCTTATCTTTCAAGGGTCTAAATTGATCTAAATTTCTTAAAGAATGGCTAAAAATGAAGAAAAGAACAAGAGGTGCAGGCATGATATTATTGTCAAGATAGGACCTTAGGCACTTCCTGTATTACAAGATGAGTTGATCATAATAATTTTGGGGATAGTTATCATCTACATTTGCGTAGACTGCATAAAAATCTAGAAGATTTACCAAAAACAATTTTCAGTAAATATCTTGCAATACCAGTAAATTCTGAAAAATCAGTAAATATCAGTAAATATTCAGTAAACATTTTGAAATATCTTGATGTAAAAACATAGGTTTCAATTTTGAGACTGTTTTTGTACATGATAAAAAATGGTACCTCTGTATTGCAAGAAAAAGTAACATAAACAATTCTGGGATTTATTGAGGATGCAGGTTGTATGAGTTTCAGTGCCTCTTTTTGGGGGGCCGATCTCCTTTTCTGCCAAGCAAGAACTTGAGATTTAAAGCCAACTTGAAGCAACTCTACTACTTACCAGCTGAGGCTCACAAAAGTTCAAATATCCTCCTTATCTGTAAAATAGGATTCTACAGAACATGCCTCATAGGGTTCAAGAAGAATCAAATGCAGTAGGGCATGCTGAACACCCAGCACATTCATGACACTTGTGAAGCCCTTAATGGGTAACTATGATGAACTTTATCATTCCTGGTGTAGGAAACAGAGTCTTTACTTGAAACTTTGATTCTCACTCTGTTTTTAGGTAGACATAGTAAACTAAAGTCAATGAAATTGTTATGTTCTATATGAAAATAATCAACAACCTGGAAAACATCATCTTGTCTTGAATATGTGAAACATAGGCATAAACTTTGTCTAGTGAGCATGCCATGATTCTTTACTCCAGGGAGGAGATATTGCTAGAAAAAGAGAACATTTCTCTTCAACTCTTGTAGATCAAGAGACACTTGAAAATGAGATACAAGGGGGCAGGGGCACTGTGAACCGCCATGGGATGAAGGGCGTGTGAGAAGGAGGGGGAGGCATTCAGACAGAACTCTGACCTTCTTCCCACCCAGAGTATGAGGAGAATGAGAATGTCCCCCTGCCATGGTAGTTGAGCAGAGGGCATTTGGAGGAGAATGCACAGGAGTCCAGATCCCTGCACATGGTGGCCTTGCGGTACAGCAGTGGGAGTCAAGCAGCTATAGAGACAGAAGCAGTCTGTATATCACCCTGAGAAGGCAACTGGACAGTGAGCGAGACTGAGGACCTGCCAAAGCAGAAATGCTAACACAAAGTAGTGGAGGCAGGCAGAGCATGGGCACAGAGAGCAGGCACACCTTAATGGCTTTATTTGTAGCCTAGAGATGAGATACTGGTGCTTGTCACTAGTGATAACTCAGTATAAGACCAATGGCTCTGTGCACAGTGCGTTGTATAAATAACACTGAGTGTTTTTGCATAGTTCCCCAAATGCGCACACATAGACCTACACACATACATGCACTTTTTGGGGTCTCCTAAAACTTAAAAGTTTCCCATTGCTGTGTTTAAAGAGAGGAATACTAAAGAAATGGTCTCAGTGGCATTTTCACTTTCACCATCCCAGTGTCTGATACAATAGTCCAAGGTGAGGGTCTGTGGACAGACAGTTGTGTTATGTATCTACTACTACATAACAATAATAACACAAACTTAGAAACTTAAAACCACACACATTTATTACCTCAGTTTCTGTGGACCAGGAGTCTGGGCATGGGTCAGCTGGGTCCTCTGTAAAGCTTCAAACTAGGGGTCAGACAGGGCTGAGTTCTCATCTGGGGCTCGACTGAGGAAGGATCCACTTCCAAGCTTACGTGATTGCTGGCAGATTTTAAGTCCTTGCAGGCTGCTGGATGAGGGTCTCAGTGTCTTATTGGCTGTCTGCCAGAGTTTTTCCTCCATTCCTTGCCATGTGGCTCTCTCCTTAGCGCAGCTTACAACATGGCAGCCTGTCGCTTCACAGCCAACAGCAAAAAGAGTCTCTCAGCATGATGATCCTTATAATTTTATGTAATATTATCAAGGAAGTGAAATCCCGTCAACTTGGTTGTATTCTATCAGTTAGAAGCAAATCATGGGTCTCACCCAAGGTCATAAGGAATGAGTTATGCCAGAGCATGAAAACCAGGAGGAGTAGATCATCCAGGTCAACTCAGAGTCTGTCCACCAAAACTTCTATGTGTCAGGAACCTTAAAGACATGGAATACTAGTCTTTTCAGCTTCACTCTGAGATGCATATTATTATTACTTTATGGAGGAAAAATGAGTCTCCCAGAGGTAATTGCCCAAAGGTCACAAGCTAGTAGAAACGCACCTGGGATTCAAATATAGATCAAAGCAGGTGTTTTTCTTCCAAACTACCCTTCTTTGTTGGGAAGACCAGAAGATAATCTCCAAGAATGGGGCAGGGGTGGGCAGCTGAAACGACCTCAGCCTCTGTCTCTGATAGTTCAGCGACACCTCTTCTTCCCCATAGCCATCACTGTCATCTTTTCAAGTAGTGGAGCTACTTCAGGCTCACTGACCTACAAGGGCCAGGACACTCTCAGTGAGGAGTATTCTTTGCAACTCTCACAGAAACCAGTATTTAGAATTCAGTTTAAAAGAATCCCTATGATGACCATGTTCTCTCAACTCACATGGGAATGCTTTGATTTGGAATGGGGAGACATTTATGACTTTTTTGGGTGAAAAAAGTCAGATGATTGTTGGTTTAGAGAATCCTCCACTGTCTCATAGTTGAATCCTATAGGCATGTAAGGAGAGAAGCTGTACTGGACTAAGAAAGTAGATGCCTCTTTGGGTTCCCGCAACTCGTTGTCTCCTTCCTTCTAAAGCACCACTTGCCTCTCAGACTTCATTTATGGGCACAGCCTTTGAAGACGTGCCTGACGTGGCTTGGAAGCCCTGAGCCTGCCTGGCTCTCATCCCCTGCACACCTAGCCCATCTGCCGTGAGATTCCCGGCTACTTCTGGTCATTGATGAAGCACCTTGTGTAGGACTGAGGTCCGGTATCCCACACTGCTGCTGAATTCTGGAGGTATTCACTTTCCACGGGATGAACAGGTCAATGGAAATGAGGATGGGAAAGAGATAGGTTGATAAATCCCTTTCCTTCTTTTCCCCCATATTCTACTCCAAAGCACAGATTTTTATTGCAGGCTTCCTGGAAAAGTCCCGTGTGCCTGGTGAACACAAGCACGGATCTGCCTACTGTATCTTCAAGGTTTGTGGTGAGGCAGAAGCATGATGACGTCACCTGGCTTCACTGGTTTCTTTGCGCTCACTTCCCTTTAATCTCTACCCTGGGTTTGCATCTCCCAAATAAAGCCTTAGGTTTTTGTTTTCTAGATGACTCAGGCTGAGACACAAGCCCAGTGTGAAAGGTACTCTCACTCATACTCTGCTGGGTCGTGGAGCTGAATAACAAAATTGAGATTTAACACGACGGACATTTCAAGGAACGCCACACTCCCAGCACGAGGGAGTGATGAACGCCGCACTCGAACTTTCAAGGCAAATGCTTTTTGTGTCATCATCAAGATGATTAGCTTCACACATTACAAAAAGAAGTGACTCATAAAACATGTATCGATGTTGCATTTGAGAACAGCTGCTGCCAGCCTGCAGGAATACACAAAAAAGACTATCTGCCTCCGATCAATCTTTGCAGTTCTAGAAGAAGAGAGGAGACAGAAATAACTCTTTGTGGGGATGACTGACATGTTCTGGCCAGGCATCCTTTGTTAATATAACACACGAGAATTAGACAAATTGGAGCTGGAAAGCGGTCCTGTCATAATGTGGCTGTCGGGTCTGTGGAAAGGCAGCAGCCGAGATTGCAGGATGTGTTCACTGCTCTCCCGAGCTCTTTTTAAATAATCCAAGCTGTGAAGCTTTCACTGGGAAGCTGATCTCCAAATTAGGCAAAATGTTCGCATGACACGGTATAGTCCATGCGAGAAGTCAGAGAGGTGGAGAGGGCCTTGCTTGGGAGCCTCCTGATGGATTGTGCGTTTCCTTCCTTCCTTCATTGGACCCTGCACTTCGGATAGAATTTTCTGTTCTCATGCAAGTGTTCCGTAGCTGCGCTCTCCGATACTGTAGGCACTGGACTTTTGTGATGATGGAGCACTTGAAATGGGACTAGAGTGGCCAGGAGCTAAAGTTTGAATTTTATTTAATTTCAATTAATTTCAACTTAAATAAGCCCAATGTGGCTAGTGACTACCCCATGCGATAGCACAGCTACACATTCATTCAGTTAAAAATATGTATTGAATAGCTCGTAAGTGAACTCTTAGAAGTTTTGGGGGGATTGTGGGTACTCAATAGTTATCTCCTTTTCTTTTTATATTTTATATAGTTTTTTAAGAAATGATATGAGGAAGATAAGCTGGGTTCAAAAATATTTATAATAAAATAGGAACTACATTCAGTAAGACATGCATACAATGTTGTGGGAATAGATGCACATATATCTGAAGAAAGAATATTTTATTCATTCATGTATAATTGCATTGATTCAAATATAATTTAAAAGGTCAAGGCAAAAATTAAGTATCTCTTCATTGCGAAGATGAATTTGTGTTGATGCTGGAATGGAATTCCGGGCAGAGAGAACAGAAAAGGCTGAGTAAAATGTCCAGAAACAGCTTTTTTGTTCATGATGGATTAGATACGAAGAGCTTGGAGACTGAACAAAGAGGCATAAGGAATTATATATCATCTCCATCCAGGAAATAAAAAGGCAAATTTTCTGTGTGTTTGGATTAGAAAAAAAAATATATTAGAAGAGAAAAAAAAAACCTGCACAGAATTTCTTATCAGAACACAGAATTTTTGATCTGATAATCACAAATTATAATTTAATCATTTGTCATCTTCCAAACAAAACCTAGTGGCTTTTTCTTTTTTCTTTTTTTTTTTTTAAGATTTTATTCATTTGCGAGAGAGACAATGAGAGACAGAGAGCATGAGAGGGGGGAGGGTCAGAGGGAGAAGCAGACTCCCCGCCGAGCAGGGAGCCCGATGTGGGACCCGATCCCGGGACTCCAGGATCATGACCTGAGCTGAAAGCAGTCGCTTAACCAGCTGAGCCACCCAGGCGCCCGCCTAGTGGCTTTTTCAACAGACTAGACTGACTTACTGAATTACAGCAAGAATGCCCCCCTCCCCAAGAAATCATAGAAAGCCCTGGCCACAGAACCCATTTCAAACACCACTTATTTACAACACAGTGTCAAGTTCACCCTGAAGAGCAGACTGCTATATGGCCTGGGTGCTCAAATTTGGGGAGTTACTATTCTGTACTAGTAGCAAGGATGTGCTCTGCCTACAAGTACTGATGATAGCCTCCTTGCTCAGCAAGGATTTCAGTTTTTGGAAACAGAAATTGCAATATGGGGAGAGAATTTCTTTACCTTCAACGCAGAGAAATAGTTGGGAAAAGTCAAGTCATAGAAATCCCATCTAGTAAAAGGAAAATGGAAGCAATTTTCCCGACCTTCCCCTTCTGCTTGCTGAGATTAACAAGAGGGGGGCAAGACGTGAGTTTGTGTCTGGTGGGGGGGCCCAGGCTAACTTTAACCTTCACAACCCTGGGAGGTAGGTAATAATAGTTGGAGTTAATGGGTGAGGAAATCCAGCTCTGTGCGGGCTCATAATGTTTTTAAGGTCATAAGGCACGTCTGTTTCAGACAAAGTTGAGTTGCTCTTACTCCAGAGCTGTTGTCTTTTTCATTACGTCATGCCCTTTTGAAGATACCCATTGCTTTCCATCTCAAGTGCAACAGTGCAAGCTAATGGAATGAGGGGAAAAAGTTAAGACAATTACCCAGCTGATGATTATGTGTGGTAGAATGTGATGGCATCTTTAAAGAAAATGCCATGGGATTCCGATCCAAAGTAGGGTGGGGATCCATGTGGTTGAATAGAACCAGGGGGACTTCATGGAGGAGGTGACACTGGAGATGGGTTTGAATGCAGATAAGCTTTGACAGTGAAGTAGGAGTACAGGAGATGAGGAGGCAGCCTAAAGGATAGAAAACCTTCCTGAATAATCTGTGTCACTTCTGGCTAGAGACTGAGAGAGGGAAATAAATCCTTGGATTAAGTGTTACAGAATGCTCTGGGGCTAAAAAAAAATTCCGAATATATGTAAAATATGTACAGTTAGAGAAAGTGAAATCCTGCCACCTCAAAGCCTCAAGCTAAAAAAATATATATATATTTTATATATATGTTATATATATATATATAATCAACTAAGAAATACAGAATTTACTTCTGTGCCAGAATAACCCGTTGTTTGGGGAAAATCATTTTATTCAAAAGTTTTGGTTAAGTGCATTTGTTTGGGCCCGGCATTAAAGAACAAATAAGAAAGATGTCGTTCCTGCCCTGCTTGAGCTAGGAATCTGTTTGCAAAGACAGGTATGGCATGCATTAGGAAGGAGAAACACACACTTGTGTAAGAGGTACCCATTTGGGAGGAGAAGTCTCAGAAAGGTTTTCCTGGAGGGGTATAAGGGATAGGGTTTGTTAGATTCAGGGATAAGTGGTGGGATGGGGAGGAATAGTGTCCCAGGCAGAGGGAACCGCATGTGCAAAGGCCCTGTTGGAAGGAATCACTTAGCTACTTAGCTTTTTTCAAGGGATACCCATGAAGCTGAAGTCCATGGATAGCCAAGCAGAGAGCCACAAGAGGGGTTTGCTGGAGAATATTCAAAGGCCAGGGTACTCACAGCCTTACGGGGAAAGGGATTTTATTCTGAGCACCCTGAATCTGTTCCACAAAGTCCACCTATAGTTCTTGGGGAAAGGAAAGTTAATGTGAACCTGAATGCATGAAAAAGAAACATTGTTCCAGAAGTGGAAAAAATTTACAGAAATGTGGTTCCCTCTGAAAACACAAAGACTTTGTAAACTGACAGCCTACCTCCTCAATGTACACAGTGGGATTCAGGTCAGTTGTGTTTTGCTCCCGGAATGAGTAGCTTTGGTAGGTTTCTGGCCAGACACCGACTCAAAACTGGGAGCTCAGAACTACAGGACACAGAGAACTGTGTGCACAATTGCTCAGCACTAACTTCTAGCTGGAGACCATGGAGAAGGGCAGAATCAGACTTTTTGCTGCCTACTGTTAACATCCCACTCACCGAATTTAAGACAGAATACAAAATGTACTGGAGTTCAGCCATTATGTTCTGATGCAATTTCATTTGCCTTTGGCTCTATCATTTAGGACCACATGGTTCTGGGTGAAAATAGGGTTCCCCCAAAAGGGAGTGATATTCCCACTATCAGCATCCTAGGTGTGGTGCATTTGGGGATAAAAAATTCGGATGGGGAGCCTGACTTTAGAACAGAGAAGGGTGACCCTCCTTCTCTGAGACCAGATGAGTTCCAGTCTCTGAGAACCTTCACAGTAGGCGAAACCCCTTGCTCCAGTATGTGGAGGCAGGCCAGCACCCCAGAGAGAGCCCTATTTGTGACAGACAGATGGTAGATCTGAGTCTGTGGGCATTGAAAGTTGTCAAATCTTTGCAGGGTTGCATCTTATTATCTGTGATGTTCTTTGGTTCCGTTGTCCTGTCAGGGCATTGCTGCAGTAAAGGGAATGCATGGCGGCCAGAAATGCAGTGGAGTGGAGAAACGTGGGACTCTTGTTCCTGAGGACAAGTTCCCAGGAGCCTGGGGATAGGTTGAGGTCTGAAGGGGGAGCTCTTGCTTTGTAGTGAGAGAATGTAACAGGACTGTGACCTTACACAGTTGTCCCAGGTTGGAGAGGGCTGGCCAAATCAGTAGGAGGGTGGAGAGAAAAGATCCTGGAAGGAATCCTGGAGGGGTAGCCTTGGAAGAAATGGGTGCACAAAACCCTCGTGTAAGTTTCGATGACATACATACGTTGGTGTCCCTGGGCTTTAATCACAGAGGTCTTTGGGAGGTGAGTATGAAATATAAGTAAATATGGAACAGCAGATAATCCTACACAGGAAAATGACATAGTCAGATCTGGATTTGAGAAAGATTGCTCAAGTTTCAGTAAGGGGCATGAAGCCAAGGAGGCTTGTTTGGCGGCATCTGGACAAGGCAAGAAAAGTATATTCTAGGTCTGTGATGGCAGAGCTAGAAAGCAGGAGATACCTGATAGGCAAGGAAACAGAATCCTAGAAACTGGGGAGAGTGAATGTTGGTAGATGGAGAAATGAGGTTTCCAGTTTAGATACTTGCCTGTGGCCATTTCAAATAACTAGCAACATCTCTTTAAATGTGAAGAACAAATACTTCCCTTGGTCAGATTGTCTAATTTCCTGATTAGTATGAGTTTACCCCTGGATGGTTCAAATATTCATGAAGCCATTATTAGAATAAAGAACCAAATTTCATTTCCTATTTCAAAACAGAACACTTAGGAATGGCAGCAGGTGCATAGACAAGCAACATGAGTGTTACGTTAGATAGGAAATTGAGGATTCCCAGTTAGCTTTAGGGAAGTAGGGTCATATTGAGGAAAACTGTCTGGGAGCTGAAAGGGGACTAAGATCTAACTAATAGGAGTGGTTAAGACTTAAGCTCGATCCCTTATATCCAGATGTTTACCATCATAAAGCCAACAAAAACAACTGGTTTCAGATATTTAAAGTATTCCTAGGGGGAGAGAAGGGGAAGATACTGTCTAATTTTCTTTCTCCAAGGAGCATGGAGGAGAATGAATCATCTTACACCACAGCCAGCATGTTTGGTTAGTAGGCAGGAGGAGGGACCCTGCGTTAAGTCTGATGGAACATTGCAGAGAATGGCATTAAGGCAGAAGTAAGGTGGAAGCTCTGGAATATTCCCAGATATTTCCAGTTCTGATGGATGCCTTAAGAACTATCTCATCCAGATGCTGAACATGGGAGCCTATGACATCAGGTATTAATTCAGCTCTGAAATTTGATGTTAGTTTCCCTGCAAGAATTCCTTTATGTTTGCTGGCAAAAAGCCACAGCAGACATTCCATCTCTACCAGGACAACTTGTATCTTGGCTCAAATTAAATGGATCAGCATACAAATACTTCCATCATATTTGTGATGGTCCTTATCTTTTTGGAAAAAACAATCATTTGACATGAGTGATATCAATGGCCTGATAAGGAAAAAAAATATATTAAATTTAGGTCTTGTTAATTTATAACTGTGATTATCTGAAAAGTAGACCGAGACATTACATGTGCACTACTTTATGGGAAAAGCGAGGACTTGATGTATTTGGGGAAACAAGTCTGCTGAGAGATAACTAACCCTTTCTGAAGCAAACTTTTAAATGATCAATAAGGAATCTATAAATGTAATATCAGTACATTTAAGATTGATCTCTTTCATTGCCCTGGAGGATGTATTTTCTGTATCTTTCCTTTATTCTTTGCCTCCCTGTGCCAAGAAGCATGGACTCCCTGCCTGTCGCCTTCTCTTTCTGCACATCTAATGCAGTAGTTGTCACATGACATTAGTGTGATGTTTACGGGTCGGTTTCTCCACCGGACCCAGAGCTCCAGGACACTGTGGGCCAGGACTTACTGCTCTGCAGTCCTGGCCTCCAGCCCTGTGCCATCATAGATGAGAGTCTCAATCAGTATGTGTTGGATAGAAAATTTTTCCATAAGCTGAGGAAGGACCACTGATGGGTCGCAGTATTGATTACGACTATTAGAAGGCTAGAGATATACGCTTAACAAAAGAATGTCACAAATTCAAATGCTTTAAAAAAAACCCAACAACCCATATGTCCATGGATCCAGTGGTCTGGCAGCTAGTCAAACACCGGAAAGGAGTGTGTGGCCCCAGGTTCAGGGGAGAAAGGCAGCTTTCCTTAAGTGGCCTTCCTACTCAATTGAAACAAAGAATGAAAGAAAGTACTAGGGAGTACTTGGCCTACCTCAGGCATTCAAATTCAAAAAAGAAGGCATGTTCCCTGAGGGTAGGCTCTTTTATTTTCTCTGCGGCTGTGTCTTTAGCACTCAGAGCTGTGCCTGGCACTGGGAACAAAGAAGTATTTCTCCTGTGAAGAGTTTTAATCAAGAAAGAATGCGGTCTCTTCAATAAATGGTGCTGGGACAACTGGACAACCACATGCAGAAGAATGAAACTAGACCATTCTCTTACACCATACACAAAGATAAACTCAAAATGGATGAAAGATCTCAATGTGAGACAGGAAGCCATCAAAATTCTAGAGGAGAACATGGGCAGTTACCTCTTCAACATTGGCCACAGCAACTTCTTTCAAGACACATCTCCAAAGGCAAGGGAAACAAATGCAAAAATGAACTTTTGGGACTTAATCAAGATAAAAAGCTTTTGCACAACAAAGGAAACAGTCAACAAAACTAAGAGGACATCCATGGAATGGGAGAAGATATTTGCAAATGACATATCAGATAAAGGGCTAGTATCCAAGGTCTATAAAGAACTTATCAAACTCAACACCCAAAAAACAAATAATCCAGTCAAGAAATGCACAGAAGACATGAACAGACACTTCTCCAAAGAAGACATATACAAATGGCTAACAGACACATGAAAAGATGTTCATCATCACTAGCCATCAGGGAAATACAAATCAAAACCACAATGAAATACCACCTTACACCAGTTAAAATGGCAAAAACTAACAAGACAGGAAACAGCAAACGTTGGTGAGGATGTGGGGAAAGGGGAACCCTCTTACACTGTTGGTGGGGATGCAAGCTGGTACAGCCACACTGGAAAACAGTATGGAGGTTCCTCAAGATGTTAAAAATAGAGCTACTCTATGACCCAGCAATTGCACTACTGGGTATTTACCCCAAAGATACAGATGTAGTGAAAAGAAGGGGCACCTGCACCCTAATGTTCATAGCAGCAATGTCTACAATAGCCAAACTGTGGAAGGAGCCGAGATGCCCTTCAACAGATGAATGGATAAAGAAGATGTAAGACACACACACACACACACACAAAACACACAGTGGAATATTACACAACCATCAAAAATGAAATCTTGCCACTTGCAATGGTGTGGATGGAACTAGAGGGTATTATGCTAAGCGAAATAAGTCAATCAGAGAAAGACAACATTGAGTCTGTTTGTTTCCACTCTTTGGCTAGAAGTTGAGATCAGGGACTCTCCAGTGGGAAGAAGAGGGGAATTCAAGGATCTGAGTCTGGAATACCGAACCGAGGCACTTGGCTTTGATGTGAGACAAAGCAGGGTGGGCACATTGCTGGAGAGGAAGACTGTTCTCCAGGCCAGACCGGACCTGGGGAACTCTGCCAATCTCATGTCATTCAGAGCTCCAGCCCCAAGCCCCACCAACCTCTCGATTTCAGAAGTGGCTGTAGATGTGGAAGGAAGAACAGATAAACTTGCCCAGGCAGAATCCACAATTTTGTGGTTCATTGGGTTTATAGGGTAGGAGGAGGAGAAGAGAGTGGGGAAGGGTCTTTGTTGGTATGGTCTTCAAGTAAATGTTCGCTCCTGCAGGCAAGGACTAATGGTTTCCTGCCCAAATATGGGCAGGTGGTATATGAGACAGAGGCAAAGACAAAACCAAATTTATCCTCATCTAGAAGAATTTAATAACTCATTCAACATCATACACCTCAGATATGTGTACGCACTACTGAACTTGTTCTGACTTAAAAATAAATAGATGCTGCTTATCAACACCACAAAATTAAATATTATCTGTACATATGCTAGCTGAACAACAGCTGTGTTTTGTTGCTTTAGACTAGAACACAGCAGGCATTTTTCTGCACCATTTCAGTTCCAAGGGGGGAAAAAAAACATGACAGAGCAAGAGAAATGGACAATAAGCTACATGCCTGCATTTACTTTGGAAAATCCTGGTTTTTAAAGAACCAGACAGACAAAGATAGAAGCTTGACTGTATCTCCCTACTCCCATTGTCCCTGACTTCTTACAAGGCTTGGCACCAAGCATGTCCAGGGTTCTATTTTATAGGATTTATGTAAATTTCATCATGCCTTCAAATTGGACCAGTCTCTATTTTCCAATATGATTTAGTAAGAGGAGCCCTGGCTTTGGAGTCAGTGAGACTGAAGGTTAAATCCCAAGCTAAATGGGGGCACCTGGATGGCTCAATTGGTTAAGCGTCCTTGACTCTTGGTTTCAGCTCAGGTCGTGATCTTAGGGTCGTAAGATGGAGCCCCACGTGAGGCTCTGTGCTCAGTGTGGAGTCTGCTTCTCCCTCTCCCTCTGCTCCTCCCCCGCCACGTGTGTGCCTCTCTCTCTCTCAAATAAGTAAATAAATCTTTAAAAAAAATCCCAAGCTAGATGACCAGAGGTCACTGACCTGAAGGTATAAGGGAAAAATTATTCATATTTCAGTAGAGCAAATGCTAAAATGCTCATTCTCTAATGTGCCTGGCTTTCTTTAAATTTATTTTTATTTTTTAATTTTTTAAAAAATTTTATTATGTTATGTTAGTCACCATACAATACATCATAGTTTTTCGTGTGGTGATCCATGATTCATTGTTGTCGTATAACACCCAGTGCTCCATGTAGTACGTGCCCTCCTTAATACCCATCACCAGGTTAACCCATCCCCCCACCCCCTCCCCTCTAAGTCTCTGTTTCTCAAAGTACATAGTCTCTCATGGTTCATCTCTCTCTCCGATTTCCCCCCTTCATTTTTCCCTTCCTTCTCCTAATGTCCTCCATGCTATTCCTTATGTTCCACAAATAAGTGAAACCATATGATAATTGACTTTCTCTGCTTGACTTATTTCACTTAGCATAATCTCCTCCAGTCCCATCCATGTTGATGTAAAAGATGGGTATTCATCGTTTCTGATGGCTGAGTAATATTCCATTGTATATATGGACCACATCTTCTTTATGCATTCATTTGTTGAAGGGCATCTCGGCTCTTTCCACAGTTTGGCTATTGTGGACATTGCTGCTATGAACATTGGGATGTGTATGGTCCTTCTTTTCACTACCTCTGTGTCTTTGGGGTAAATACCCACGAGTGCGATTGCTGGTTTTTGATGAGGATTAAACGTCTAGAGGGTCAAGATACTTTGCTTTTGGAACACAAAGAAATATCGACCTGTAGATTCTGAATAAGATTGTACATCCTGGAATCCAGAGCCAGAGTCAGTGTCTCCCACTGGATGGATGCTCAGCGAATATGTGAGTAAAGTGCCTTGGTTAAAGATGAAACTATTTTTATTTGTATCAGCAAGAGGCAAGCCCCTTCTTTTTTTTCCCCTCTGTACATTTCAAGTTTGCTTTATTTCCTGTGCTCCTTATTTCAATTATTGACACTCCCATCTACCTACCCATTTGTAACAATATGAAAACCTTGGAGTTATTTTTCATTTTTCATTTTCTTTTCCACTCTTTTTTTCTCACATTTTTAAATTAACATATAATGTATTATTTGTTTCAGGGGT
Source organism: Mirounga leonina (assembly GCF_011800145.1). Classification (NCBI taxonomy): domain Eukaryota; kingdom Metazoa; phylum Chordata; class Mammalia; order Carnivora; family Phocidae; genus Mirounga; species Mirounga leonina. The sequence continues at coordinate 2,062,021 of NW_023270305.1, forward strand.
ACAGGTCTGTGATTCATCAGTCTTACACAATTCACAGCATTCGCTGTAGCACACATACCCTCCCCAATGTCCATCACCCAGCCACCCCATCCCTCCCACCCTCCTCTACTCCAGCAACCCTCAGCTTGTTTCCTGAGATTAAGAGTCTCTTAAGGTTTGTCTTCCTCTCTGGTTTCATCTTGTTTCATTTTCCCCTCCCTTCCCCTATGATCTTCTGCCTTGTTTCTCAAATTCTACATATCAGTGAGATCATATGATACTTGTCTTTCTCTGATTGACTTATTTCACTTAGCATAATACCCTCTAGTTCCATCCACATCATTGCAAATGGCAAGATTTTGGTTTTTGTTTTTTTGATGGCTGCATAATATTCCATTGTATATATACACCACGTCTTCTTTATCCATTCATCTGTTGATGGACATCTGGGCTCTTTCCATAGTTTGGCTAGCAGCAGTCCCCTTCTATGAGATTCCAGGGATCCAAATATTCATAGCAGACCAATCAGGGTATCTGTTTTGAGAAGCAGGGGTTAATATCAACTTCTAGAAATAAATCCAGACACCAGACTAAATGTATTCACCATGCCAACTTCTGATATGATTGGCAGCAAGGCAGTAATGCACACGTGTCTCTTAAAGCTGCGGTTTCTTTTCAAATGGAAATAGAGGGTTGATTTTTTTTCATGCTTTCCTCCAACAGAAGTGCCCTCTTCTCTTGCTCATGTTCCAACGCCACAAGCACAATAAGTGGGCACAGACCCCCAGCTGGAGGAAAGCCTGCCTGTCATGGCTATCCTGCAGAGGTTAACATTAGCAGGAAGCTTTGGTTCAACCATACACTACAGGCTACAGGTTGCACATACTGTGTTATTGTGAATATTATGTTATTGTATTATTATTATTATAATTATATTATGCTATGATGCACTCTCCAAAGATGGCCATGCCCTACTCCTTTAGTCTGTGGTCCTTACTCATAAGGCTTGAATTTCTGATATTTCATCTGAATGCCAGATTTTAAAAAGATCTCTCCACTATGGCTGGACCTGAATTTCAATATCTGCCAGCACCGTGTGCCATGTAGTACCTTATCCTACCCCCGGCCTCGTAGCAGCTGCCCTCTATTGGCCCTCATCTGGCCTCAGCCTGAGCATGCTCGTCCTGCCTTTGGCCCCAGGCCCACAGGGCACCCTCCAAAGGACTTCTCACTTCTGGGGTCTTCTTTCTGACCACTGCCCCCTGTCTGGTACCCTACCTAGCGACTTCATCCCGCCATTTCAGTTGCTTTGAACTCTGATCTGCAACTCCTGAGCTCTCCAGGACCACAATGCTCACTTGGTCTCCATCTGCCTGGGCTGCATGTAGGAAATTGTCCCTGAACAGAGGGCTGGGTGAAGGTGGGGCTCCCCTCTGGTGTCTTTATTCTCTAAGGGATCATGACCTTGTACCGCTTGTTATCCAATGCCTGAAAATGGTCGTCTCAAAACTGTGCTGTATTTTTTATGGTGGGAAGTCTGAGCTAGTACCAGTGACTCTGTTAAAAGTAAACCCCGAAGCCAAACGTTTTTGAGTAGGATGATGGCACCAGGAGATAGTGTTTTAAAAAGTAACCGAAGAGAAAGAAAGAGGAGAGTAGTTACTGGAATTTTCTGACTACGGTGACAAATTGAATTGAGGGTACAGAATGGGAGGAATTCAGAAGGGCAATGATATTTTAGCCAGAAAATTGTGTATAAAAAAGTGGGAGGAACTCAGGAAGGAGAGAAATTTTGTTTAGTGGAGGCAGTAACATTGGATTGGAGGAAATCTCAGAAATGGGTACAGAATGTTTTTCTACCACTTTCCTGACCCTGACGCTTTGATGTGGAGATTGTTAGACTCTGTGTTTGACTGTCTAGGATGTTTCAAAACAAACACTTCAACCAGACTATCCAACGTCTTTTGTAAAATGCACTGAACTGTTTGAAACATCATTGGATTTTGATTAAGATGATATATTCTAGAACAAGTCCCATTAAACCATTTGGATTCTTGATCAGTGTTCGATGCAGGTCAAAGTTTGAGCTGTTTCCAATATTTTCCATTTTCATTTTTATTTTCCAGAAAACATTTCACCGTAGTCCATTATTTCTCATGCAAATTTTACACTAAATATTTATTTACTATAGTTTTCATCTCTAGAAAATATTAGAGATGACAACTTTTGCTATGTACATTTTTTATATGGGGGCTGTGACTTCCAAGTTCAGTTTTCCCACATAACATTATATAAGTTCAAATTCTATTAGGAATATTTTATTCTCTTATCAGTTTAAATAACTAATGAAGTTTATCATATAGAGTTTTTGTCTCTTAGTTTTACATTATTATTCCTACTACTGATGTTGTAATCTGCTGCATAAAAGACCGACAATTTATATTTGTGTCCCAGCTAATCCATGAAAAAACTGAGAGCAATTCTAAGATCGTCAAAACTCTTTACCTGCACTAAGATGAATTTTTCTACTTCCAGGCATTTAATTTACCCTGATGTGTGATTCTTCCCTGAAGTGGTGCTGCATGGAGCTCATTCTCTTCTGGGATAGTCTTGAGATTCCCCCCAAGGGTAACATGCAACTTGGATAAACTTTTCCCTCATTTCATTACTGTTGGTTGATTTTTCATAGACTGACTTAACCTGGGAGGAAAACAAGCAAATTTCTAGACTGCAAGATTGCCTGGGAGTCATAAATAGGCATATTTGGAGCAACATAAGATTAGCCAAAGCCATCTGGCACATTGACTGCTAACTCTTGAAAGCACGGCAGGTCAAAATGAACTCAGATTTGAAATTGATGGGGTCAAAACATCCTGCTTCACACAGAAACTATTGCTAGATTTAAGAAGTAATTAAAAAGAAAGTAAAAATAAATTCTCACCTTTGGAGTTATAAAGATAAGATAGCGTTCTATGGGGTATCTTGTAAAAAATGGATCAGCTGGCTGCAAGTGCTTTTTATCCTCTGAAAATTAGTTAAGTAAAAAAAGGAAATAGTAGCCAAACCCTTGAGCAGCGTTTTCCATGTTTTGCCATTTTAAGCTTTGTTAAATGAGTCACATAGTCTTACCATTTACTGTCAGTAATTGTGGATATATTGTTTTCAGTCTCTGTCTTCTGAAAACAAAAGATTTGCCTAGAATGGAATTATCTCTCTGACTGGGGAGTGTGTTTCTTGACTCAGTCCATTGCAAAGACGGGCCAACTTTTTCCATGTGGTATAGAAATCAGGAAAGAAAAGAGAAAAACAGTGTACGTAAGAGACATTTGCAGCCATGAGACTCAGGGCTTTGCCACTGGTGATGCAAAGGTGGAGCGTGGTGGGGTGGGGTGGGTACGTGCCAGGAACCCAGTCTGCATTTTTGAAATACATTTTATACTCTTCCACATTTCTCACGTGAAATCTTAGCCTGGGGCTGGCTATGCAAGCTTGGAAAACACGAATATGTTTCTACCTTTCAATCTGCCAGCCAATCTTAGATTTGTAGTAGAAAAATTCAGAACAAATAATACTGCTACCCTGCACATAGATACACAGAAACTTCCAGCTTCAGTCTTGTTTTCAAGCTCAGCACTTTGAGGAACCCTTAGCATAGAAGCTATTCATTGCGTATTAATATTCCTGCTTGAAGGTTCAAGTGAGTAAAGGACTCTCACAAAGTTCCATGGCCATGATCAGAAACCATCTTTTTTCAACTATTCTCCTTTTAACAATTATGCTGTTTTATCTGGATGCGACCTCTGTCCACCCAGTCCAAAGGATGTTTCCTTGATCTGAAATGGCTTTTATCGTTTTCAAGCTTTTTTTCACCAATTTTTATTGATTGCATTAAGGCATGGATTATTTTAAGTGCATGGTTTTATGACAGGGGAAGATCAGCAGTAATACAAACCTTGGTGTCCCCATATCATGTGTCACGAGTGGGACCATCCTCAGTCCTTGAAAAGATTGCCGAGAGCCCTGCCCTACCCATGCCAACTCTGCACCTCCCACCTCAGATAACCTCCACCGTGATGTGATGTCTGTGTCTATCATCACGCCATGACTCTCTTTTGTAGTTTATTCACTGACAAATGTATCTACGGCTAATATGCAATTGTTCAGCACTTGTGTACCTGTTCGTAAAATAGTAAAATATTTTCCAACCACTAAGTAAACATTCACTATCCTCAGCTGCTTTTGGACCCAACGACCATGGATATTCAGGAAGCTTCTGGACTTTCCTATGACCCAGCAAAGAGAAGGTTACCGCCTGGCACTTCAGAGCGTCTCCAGGACACTTCTCCAGTATTATCTTATTATAGTACCAGATGCTGGACATTTATGGCATTTCAACTAAATACGTTGCTCCATTTTTTATGGCTTCTTTATTAATTAGTTGTTTTTAAATGTCATATTAACTCTTATGTGTGTATTATTCCATTACACGACTATATCAAACTCTACTTATCTTGGTAATTATCCAGTTATTTGATAATATGGAAACTACTATTATACTTTCTATGTTTTTGGGTGCACCCATATGAGAGCCACCCTAGGTGAGTCTGGGAGTAGAGAGGTTATTGGAGCTATGGGTCTTGAGTTTTGCTTGAAAACGACATTATTTTTCAAAATGGCTATAACAATATATCCTCCTGCCTGTAGCATAAAAGAGTTCCTGTTATCCACATCACTACCAGTGTTTGACATGGACAGTATTTTAAATTTTTGACAGTTTGTAAGTGGAAAATAGTCTTTCATTGGGTTTTAAGTATTTCCCCAATTACCTACAAGACTGAAAATTTTCATATGCTTATCCTCCCCCATGCATTCTCATCTTTGAAGTTCTTATTCAAGTTCTTATTATTCTGCTGGAGTAGTTTTATTCTTTTTGTCATCAATTCTTAACTTTTCTTATCAGTTTGTGGAATTTATTTACATAGTCTTGATACTAAGGTGTTTGGTTTTGTGTTACAGTTTTTAACCCGGGTTGCGATTTCACAGTTTTTAACCTGTCGTTCACTTTCTATATGGTGTTTTTTGATGAATAGAAGATTTACAGTCTTAATGTAGTCAGATCTATCAATATGTGTCTTGTTTGTATTTTTTTTGTATACTTGAAATTCTTCCCTAACTTTAAACCACAAAGATGTTCACCTATGTTATCTTCTGAGAGTTCTTTTTTTTTTTGCATTTCATATTTAAATCTTTAGTCAACCTATACATATTTAATATGATGTGAAGTAGGAATGAGATTTGTTTTTCTGATGTGGATAACCATTGTTCCACCAGTATTCGCATTCACATTCTTTCCTAACTTAATTGTCGTAGTGTCATGATTGAAATTTCCATATATGATGGGTGTGTTTCTGGGTTTTTCTATCTTGTTCCACTCATCCACATGTCTTAATAACTATTCCTTTATGATAATTCTCAACACTTGGAGTGACAGGTATCAGAGTATTACATCATCATCTTTACAGTGTTTAACAATCAATTTTATTGAGGTATAACTTACATACTGTAGAGTACGCTCATTTTAATAACTTTTGAGTCTGTCTACACCTGGGCGACAACTACTGTAACATTTATGAAACAGGTGTTTTAGACATGGGCACCAAGCAGCTGGGGACTGTCACCCCGAGAGCAGAGAAACACATGGGTCATGCACAGGATTGCTCTGGCTTTCTGCCTAGAGGTTCTTTCGGCGTTATGGAAGCCCGGTGCAGGAATGGGGAAGTTGAGCAGATCAGAGCAATCTCACTGAGCCAAGAAGACCGAGATTGAGAAGCAGGGATCTGAAGCATCCGTAATTTCCGGGACAGAGTATTAGAGGAGAGGAAGGTACATAAAGAAGGAGCTCCAGAAATCTGTATAAGACTCTTCTTGAGTTTGTTGCTGAATATTCAGATATGCATATGAGCCCACCCAGAGCTGGGAGAACAGCACCCTGACTCTAGTTCAAGGACCTCACTGAACACTAGCGATTCAGCAGAGACCCCGAAGGGCCACGGCTTAGTAGCAGAGCTAGACTAGTCTGGGACAAAGGGTGCTCCAGACTTCCCAACAAAGCTTAAAAATGAGCTCTGTAAGTGTCAACATAAACTACAAGTGTCGTCAGAACAATGTCCAAGACTGTTAAAAAGAAGAAAACAAATTTTAACCCTCAGTGATATCACATTTACAAGGACCAGTGTCCTATCCCAAACTACTAGATATAAAAAGAGGAGAAAAATGTAATATGTAATCAGGAGAAATATTTGGCCATAAAAAATATCCAACAATGACAGAAATGATGGAATTAGCAGATAAGAGTTTTAAAACAGTTGTTTTATTTTATTATTATTTTTTAATTTTTTAAAATTTTTTATTCTTATGTTAATCCCCATACATTACATCATTAGTTTTAGATGAAGTGTTCCATGATTCATTGTTTGTGCATAACACCCAGTGCTCCATGCAGGATGTGCCCTCCTCAATACCCACCACCAGGCTAACCCATCCTCCCACCCCCCTCCCCTCTAGAACCCTGTTTGTTTTTCAGAGTCCATCGTCTCTCATGGTTCGTCTACCCCTCCGATTTCCCCCACTTCATTCTTCCCCTCCCGCTACCTTCTTCTTCTTCTTTTTTTTTTTTTCTTAACATATATTGCATTATTTGTTTCAGAGGTACAGATCTGGGATTCAACAGTCTTGCACAATTCACAGCGCTTACCAGAGCACATACCCTCCCCAATGTCTATCACCCAGTCACCCCATCCCTCCCACCCCACCTCCCACTCCAGCAACCCTCAGTTTGTTTCCTGCAATTAAGAACTCCTCATATCAGTGAGATCATATGATACATGTCTTTCTCTAAAACAGTTGTTTTAAATATGATCAAGGATTTAAAGGAAAAAAGTACATATTGCAAGTAGAGAAATGGAAGACAAAAAATAGAGAACTTCTAAAACTTAAAAATATAATATCTGAAGTTAAAAAAAAATACTGTGTAAGGTAAGCAGCAGATAAATAACACTTTTGAAGAAGGGGTGTTTTGTGTTACAGATTTTTAAGATTTTTCTCTGGCTTTCACCAATATTGAGATAGGCAAGTTTTTTTTGTTGTTTTGTTTTTGTTTTTTAGTTTTCCCTTCTATAAGGTGTGTATTCATCATTCATCTTAAAGACAGGGCATAATTATCTAGTTTTCCATATTTACATTGAGATCTATTTGTCCTATGCCTTGGGAGAGCTCTCTCTAAGGTTTATCTCCTGTCCTTTGCACTTTTTGCCTCAAAACAGAAGCTCAAGTTACCATAGTTTGGCATCTATGCTTGTACTGTAAATATTTTTAAATTTTCTGCATATTATGATGTTTTGACCTCTTAAAAAAACCTTCTGGATGGGGAGAGATGACCCCTTCCAGGACTAGCCAATTCTTAGACATAGCAAAGGGTCCAGCCTCCAATATGCAAACTAATCAATCCTCTATCTGACAGTGACCCCAGGAGACAATATTCCTCTGCCTTAATCATCCCAGGGCCAGGTGCCAGGCAATAAGGACCACCCCTATAGCCCAAAGCCCACCAAAATTATTCCAACTAGCTAAACTCTTTACCCAGAATTTCCATAGGAAATTCTGATAAAGTCTCTCTCCCAAACCTTCTCCTCACTCCTGTCTTCTGCCTCCTGACCACCCTGGTGTTTTCCCCATGTGGCTCTGAGTGACATGCTGAGCCTCCTGTCTCCAGAACCTGTGAGTATAATAAACTTTCTTCTGTCCCGAGGCTCTCCTCTGGCCCCCCCCTTTTTTTTTTAAAGATTTTATTTATTTGAAGAGAGAGACACAGCGAGAGAGGGAACACAAGCAGGGGGAGTGGGGAGAGGGAGAAGCAGGCTCCCCGCCAAGCAGGGAGCCCCACGCGGGGCTCGATCCCAGGATCCTGGGATCATGACCTGAGCCGAAGGCAGACGCTTAACGACTGAGCCACCCAGGCGCCCCTCCTCTGGGCCCTTTTATGGCTTCACTAACTGACCATCTCATAAAGGAATACAAAATGATGCTTTTACGCAAAAGCAAATTTTAGTGCTTGCTGACTTACCCTGATTGCTTCTTTCATGATGCTTTTCACCTCTGTAGATTCTTTACTTTCTTGCCAATTTCATGATTCCTTTGAAAACTTTGTTTTAAATATTGTTCTCATCAGTTTAAGTTGCTTTTGCATGGGGAGCATCCATAGTGTCTAATCCATCATATTTGCCAGAAATACAAGAAGCGTGAAAGCTTTTTGAATATCTTGAGTCTTGCCGTCACGTGAAAAACTTAATCTGTAAATAGTAGTGTTATGTTATTATCCTTTGTCTGGTGGGAGCTATGGCCACTCCATTGCTCTGGGTCCTAGGATGTTCAGGGAACAAGGGCACATTCAACTGCCATGCAACAGAGCATATGAATGCAACACAGAGCAATATATAATTCCAAGGTAAGATGGTAGTGTTACTAAGTGTCCTGATGATGAGGGGACAGACACGCTGAGCTAATATGCAGGGCAGAGACTCAGGAGAGGCAGCATATGCATGAGCAGAGCACCATGGAAGGCTTCCAGAGTGGGAAGAATAGATTTGCACCCAGCTGCCTGCTGCATGTGCGAGTTTTGCTCACAATTCTTAACTCTTCTGAGCCTCAGTTGTCTCGTTAACAAAGAAGATACAGATCATATACATGAAAGCTCATCAATATTATCTCATAATCTGTAGATTGCCAGTGGTCTGTATGCCAGGTATGACCAACTTCATGTGGGATTTAAGTAAGACGGTTAATTTTTTTTTTTTAATTAAAAACAGGTCATGTAACCTGTTCACTGTCTCATGTGCCAAATGAGGGAGTCGAACACTTCTCACTTGAGAATTTTTTTTTAAGATTTTATTTATTTATTTGACAGGGAAAGAGAGAGAACACAAGCAAGGGGAGTGGCAGGCAGAGGGAGAGGGAGAAGCAGGCTCCCCGCTGAGCAAGGAGCCCGATGTGGGCCTCGATCCCAGGACCCTGGGATCATGACCTGAGTCGAAGGCAGATGCATAACTGACTGAGCCACCCAGGCGCCCCTCACTTGGGGATTTTTTTTCCCGAAATTTGCCAAGAAACTTATGGACTTATTCAGCCAAAAGAGGTTATTCACTCTTGCCTCCACCTGCCACACAAAGAGAGGACTGAAGACATAGCACACTCCTCAATATTTGGGCAGCCATGACTTCTGTTTTGGCCTGCTGTGTCTCTGTATAAAGCTGTTTTGTTGTGTTGTCCAATAATGCATCTTTGTCTGTTATTGTGATGTCCAGATTCCCATGGTAGCCCCTCTTGGTCTTTGGGGGAAGAACAACTCTCTTCCTCAATGTCAGTCTCGGGCAACCGTGTGCCATGTGTGATGTCCGGGTGAGCATCTTTTGTCCTCACAGTGCCCTGGGCACTTCAGTGACAGCAACACAGTGCAGCCTGCCACACCTTTCTTGCCTTCCTTTACCGGTTTTCCCTTAAAAAGAGATTCTTTTCCAAGGTGAAAAGCTATGAGTTACCAGGAGAACAAATGGCTACCTTCAAATCACGTACTTTTCACCAAGGGTCCACCTGACCTGGAGTTAAGCTGCACTGTGACATGTCCAGTCAATACTGGTAATGGGTTGGGGTCAAAGAGAGGCAGAAAGTGTGATGTCTTGATTACCTGAGCAATTTCTCCAGTTTCCTACAAAATGCTCGACTCAGCTGCCTTGGGACATTCACAGGTCATTATACCCGAGAATCCCTTGGGAAAATCCCCTTAATAGGTAGGGCCTGAGACCCATGACACTGCCATGTAACACTTTTTTTCTTCCTACAAGAAGAGTGGGGGTTAATAGACTGTGGCCCTGTTCTCAATAAGAGCCAAGGTCAGTTGAAGAGTTACATTTTCAGTAGGGTTGGTGAACACGTAATATCTTCATCAGTATTGCTTAAAATCTTTTAATTTGGAAATCATGCTTGCTTGACTACAGTATTCTTATAAAATTGGAAATAAGTTTATTCTTCATTGCCTCCCAAAAAGTTTAATTAAAAAACCCCTGATATGTTGGTTGTGGATCCACAGTTTCTACCCTGAGTGAGTTAATAAAAGGGGTAAGTCTTCCTGAAGACTGGTCCTAGAAACTATGGGAAAATGTCCTCTGTTTTCTCCCCGTATCACCAAATGATCCATGCAGCTCCTTGTGTAACAGAAGAATACTATTTTTAGTGGACTAGAAGCAGCAATTCTTGGCACATTGATCAGAGTAGGCTAACTGCTGTAAAAACAAGCCCCGAGTTTTAACAGTTTAATGTAGCTAAAGTTTCTATCTCCCTTACATCACCCTGAAGGGTAGAAGTTACTGGGACCCAGGAGGTTTGAGCTTCAGCCTTTGCTAGACACTTAACGTTTGCTTCATGCAGCTGGCTGGTGGAGAAAGAAAGGACAGTACAGGAAAGGTATTTCATGAGCCCTGCCTAAAGAAGGACGCACATCGCTTCCCGTGGGCACTTGTCCATATTGTCATGCCTAAGTGCAGGAGAAGGTGGAATATGTAGCTCTGATGGATGGTCAGAGAGGAGAGAACATGGATACTGATGAACACTATAAGTCTGGGCCACAGTTCAGCCCTTAGTCACCAAATATCCCTTCCACTTTTCTTTGCACTCATCCCTTCTGAACTGAGACAGCGTAAGTCCCATCCTGTCACTCTATCCAATGCAAAGTCCAAGATTTCTGGATGGTACACAGTTCTCTTCTTCTTCCAGTTCCCACCAAGGCATCTCGTGTCTTGGCAACCTCTGAACTAAGGAAGTGTCATCTGCCCAACCCAAACCCTATCAAGGGCTATATATAGTCACTATATAATAGTCCATCAAGGGCAAATTATGACAACTGGTACTTATAAAGAGGAAAACTGTGAGAAACACAGCCACCCATGATCCATAGCCATTCTGAAATTCTACTGGACAGGCCTTATGAAGGTGTCCTATGGTGGAAACAGGCAGCTCCTTTAGCAGACCCTGATTCTGCTCCCTAGGAGAACCCCTTGTCCTTTAATCACCATAGCATTTTGTTCTGCCTGTGGGTGCTTCTCCCTTGACTGTTTTTTCTCCATGGTCACATTTGGAGTCTGGTCAGATTTCATAGCTCTCCTCCTGCTTGTGCAATATGGGGGCTTGAGGTCATTTTAATTCTCAAATAGTCAAAGGCATTTATTTAGTGTTGATTGACTGACTGACTGATTGTTCAGGCTCAAGGTTTTTGGCAGTTTCTCCAGAGACTTGGAAGGCGATTCATCTTCTTCTTTACAGTTGTCTCACTAGGGCAACAGCCACAGATAAAGTTTGTTTGTAGACATAATTTTCAAATACATAATATTTCTTTACTTTCTGACCCACAAACATCTTTCTCTAAACTTCATGAACCTGTCCAGAGTCTATCTGGGATAATGAGCTTGAGTGGAAACCATACTCTTACTCTGATTTTTGACACAGGGCTGAGTTCTAATAGATGTTTGTTGTTCAAAATACTTATCATGCTTCTTTTACTGTTTTGAGTCTAGAAGACCAGTTTTTACTGACATTCAAGTTCCAAAATTTTTCTTTATTTCATTCCATTCTCTTTCAAACCAGAGAATTTTCATCCGATCTCATGTTTTTCTTCTCATGCCTGGCTAAGTGTGGTCAGTAACAACCAATCTACAACAACTGACCTGTTTTTGTTTGCCTTTCCTGTCACTGTGAGTCCAAGAGATGATTGTTCTGCCTTCCAAATTGTCGATGTAAACAATTTAATAAAGTGTTCTTTCCAACAAATAAAAAGGCTCTTTAGTTTTCTGATATTGGTTTTCTTTCTACTTACTGCTTGATTGCTAAGTCAATGCCACATTCTTTAGTTTTTGTTGCAATGCCCATTTCTTTATTATTTAGGGTAGGCTAACTTCTGTAATAAACACGCCTTTATCTGTGGCTTTACACAAGAAAAAATTGTCTTTTTTTTTTTAAGATTTTATTTATTTATTTGACAGAGAGATAGCACAAGTAGGCAGCGCGGCAGGCAGAGGGAGAGGGAGAAGCAGGCTCTCCACTGAGCAGGGAGCCCGATGCGGGGCTTGATCCCGGGACCCTGAGATCATGACCTGAGTTGAAGGCAGACACTTAACCGACTGAGCCACCCAGGCACCCCACATTAATTTGAATTTAAATTGAAGCACCCACATGTGTTGGAGAGCACAGAATATCAATCCAACCTTTTTAGAGATAAGGCAGACAATTCTAATCTCTCTGAAAACTTTTCTTAAAACTTTAATAGAAGGGGAGTTGGAGATCAGATGAAAAAGGATTGCCTCTTTCCTGCTGTCAATCCCAGATTTGAAAAAAAAAAAAAATCACTCTTCTTAGAATGTACTTCTCTGCACAAAATACTTCCGCTAAAGACAACAAGTTAATACAAACCTTCCTCTAACTGCATGAGTTTGTACGTACCTGTACTCCAGGTGTGTTGGATTTGATTTGTTCCACTTTTTCTCCAAAATAAAGTCTTTTGAGAGATAGGAGGACTTTTTTTTTTCTTTATTTGAATGGCATCTTCATGCCATAGTCTGGGTTTGAACTTCTCCTCAAACCACTGTGAAATACGCAAAGAATATCCTGCAAAATACCCCCCAGAGTTCACCAAAAGCTCCATATGGTTTGGCTTCATAAAAGGCCATCTGATTGGTCTATGGCTTTGATTCCACTGGGGTTTTCCATAGGCTTGCGGTAGACCCAAGATCTTACATGAGACAGATTAGTCAAAACAATCTTCAGAAATGTAGGAATATCTGTTCAGAAGTGAATTGTCCACTCTTTTAACAGATGTGTAAAAAGGCTGTTTCATTGAGTGTGACCCTGAACAATCCTACACTCAAGTAATCTCCCTGAGCCCTTCAAAAATGTTATATGCTTGGCATAATAGAGATAATAAATGGTGTACTTCGTAGCAATTCACTTAGGAGTGATAAGAGAATGAGAAACTTGAAACTCCTTTTTCCTCCCACTTAGCAGACTAGTTATAAGTTCCAAAATACAAAAGGATATTTTTAGAATTAGATCTGTAAGCACATTGTACCCAAGATGAGATTTGAGTGAACTCCAATACAGAAAAGTCATTTTACAATCTGGAGCCATATCACATGGGGAATGTGTTAAATAATACTTTTCTTTCCAAAATGATTGTATCTTGTATAATGAGTTTCTTACCACACTTCATTTTTAAAAAAATTATCTTCAGCTGCAACTAACAAGTTGTAACTATGGTTAGGTCACATTTCCATGGTAGATTCCAGTTCCCTATGACTTCTGCTCTAACAGACCACTCAATTAGTACCTCTTTCATCCTGCCCTCATGTCTGCACTACTGTGATGTCCATCAAGCTTCAGTTCTATGCAGAGGTCCAGCATGGTACCAATGGCCCCGTGACAGTCACTTGGAATTGCACTGCTCTTGATCCTTGCAAGGGCTCTACCAATGACCCCATGAAGCTCTACTGGGATTGTGTGAATATTCAGTGAGATAATCCACGTAAAGCATAGAGCCTGGAACACAGCAACAAACTTATAAAGGGTAGCAGTTCTGTCATCATCTCTGCCATATTCATCAGAGTTCAAGGTGCATATGCAGCCGATCAACTGTAGAGTCAAGTTTCCATATGGCCCCTGCCTGCACACACCCTAAGGGTATGCTTTCCTTGACTTATGTTTCATTCTTTTGTGGTCTCTTCGAAACAAATTCCAACCAACAGCTCAACAATAAACTATGTTACTTTGAATATTGTCTTCTTTCCCTTAATAACTTATTATTTAAGAGCCTGGGGCTCTGAGTTCAATAAACATTTGTCAGATAAGGAGAGGAACATCGCTTTAGGGTAAAACAGAGAATCTAAGGAGGAAATGTTACCACATTTATTGTGGAAACTAATTTCACTCAAGTTAAAGTCAAAGTATCTGTTAACCAGATCTGCTGATACCTTTGATGTCTGCAATCAAACACTCAGAAGACTCTTGGTGAAGTGAGTCATAAATGCAGAAGTAGAATCTACATGGGAAGAGGAAATCATTCAGAAGGAAGTGCCCCAGACCGGACCCTCAACCAGACACTGCTTTCAGAATTGTGCATTTGTAAAATATTTATAGTTCAGTTATTTATTTATTTTGTAGCTTAGTTATTGTAGTTTTCTATTTGGAATTCGTCACTCCTCACATCCGAATCTCAGCATCTGATTTTAAATTGGAGATGATGAAATGCACTACTATATTCTGGAATATTGATTAAATGAATCTTTGAAAAAGCTATTTACAAACGCAGTACAAAAGTATGCCATCATTCAGATTGGTTTCCTACAACTTACCATAAAGTAATTCACTATCATGATTTATAATGTGACATTTAAAAAGAAAGGCAGGTTCTTTTCTGTCTGTCATGTTTGCTGGGGCAAAGAGGATATAATCTGTGGAATGACTGAGTTGGCTGACCCTAACTTTGGCCATGAGTTATTCAATGCTCTTGAATGAGTGCTCTGCAGGCCCAGCTCCCCTGAGCTCCAAAGTTGTAGAAATCAGTGGACCAGAGGGCTTGGTTGTTCCATGGTTGAATGAGGTGATGCGAAGTCCTTATTGTCCTTCTGAACTTGCTCCTTGAGTTGCCTCCATGGATACCTTTGGGAACTTTGGAAATGGTACCTTTGAATTCTGTGGAAGTGCCCAAATTTATATCACTCAGATGCTTGTTAAAAATTAGGGAATAAAGGGGGCACCTGGGTGGCTCAGCTGGTTAAGCATCTGCCTTTGGCTCAGGTCATAATCTCAGGGTCCTGGGATCGAGCCCCACATCGGGCTCCCTCCTCAGTGGGGAGCCTGCTTCTCCCTCTCCCCCTGCCCCTCCTCCCAGCCCTCCCCCTGCTCGTGCTCTCTCTCTCTCTCTCAAATAAATAAATAAAATATTTTTAAAAAATTAGGAAAAAAAGACCTTGTGTTTTAAAAAGGAAAAAATTGGGGGTGCCTGGGTGGCTCAGTTGATTAAGTATCTAACTCATGATTTCAGCTCAGTTCATGATCTCAGGGTCATGAGATCCAGCCCCATGTAGGCTTTTCACCCAGTGGGGAGTCTGCTTGAGATTATTTCTGCATCTTCCCCTCCTCCCACTCTCTCTCCCCCTACTCTCTTTCTCTCTCTCTTTCTTTAATAAGCAAATAAATCTTGGGGCACCTGGGTGGCTCAGTCGTTAAGCGTCTGCCTTCGGCTCAGGTCGTGATCCTGGGGTCCTGGGATCGAGTCCCGCATCGGGCTCCCTGCTCGGCTGGAAGCCTGCTTCTCCCTCTCCCACTCCCCCCTGCTTGTGTTCCCTCTCTCGCTGTGTCTCTCTCTGTCAAATAAATAAAAATAAAATCTTTAAAAAAAATAAGCAAATAAATCTTTAAAAAATAAAAAGGAAAAAAATGTACAAATTTTATGACAAATTATAAAAAAAGTCAAAAGATGAGACAACACAGGTGACAAAATATGTTTTAATATACACAGGGCTCCTAGAAGCTCATAAAAGAGACAAACAAAAAATTGGACAAAATACATATACACAAATAAGTTTTAGAAGAGAAAATAAAAGTGGTCAGTAAATATGTAATGTGATATTATTTCTCCCTCATAGATAAATACAATTAAAGAAATTATATGATGTTCTTCAACCTTCAGACTAACAAAAATACAGAAAGGTTGCATAGGGCTGGACGCGGGACCGGTGAGAGGGTAAATGGCTAAATCTGTAAAAATTTATCTTGACCTGTCTACTAAAATTAAAAACACAAAGATACTTCTTCCCAGGAATCCCACTTTTGGGAATTTAACAGCAGCTAAGCAGAGGAGTGAAATAAAAGTGAATGGGGGAGGTGATTATTAACTTTGCGTATTTTTTCATTCTGTTGCTTGATGGAATAAGTCAGTAATGCTCATGTGATGTAAATATATATATGTGTGTATGTGTGTATGTATGTATATATTTTTTCTGATTATATATATATAAAATGTTGAGAATGAGATGTTCTCAAATCTTTAGGGCAGACTCAGGCTGCTTCAGTAAAAGCTCAGACTATGGTAAGTTATGGTCTTTCCCATTCTCTGGTGGACAAACTACCTATGGTGTCATCTGGTCAGTTCTGAATGCTGGAGGATAACGAGGATATTCACAAACTGAAGAAGCTCCAGAAAGGGGAAAACAGGGTGGTGAAAGACTGAAAGTTGCACCTCATGCACAAATATAATGACCCAAGTGATCTCATCACAGCTCTCTGCCTTCCACTCTTCGACCCTCTGCAAACAGGCATCAGGTCTTGCTAATCCGTGTCCTCTTTATCAAATCCAAAGACTATTTTTCTTATTTGAGTTGTTTCTGGCATGTGATTATATCCGATGGAGTATTCCTTCTTTATTTGTAACATTTTACTTTTTAAATATAGATGTTGATATGCTTCTAATGAAAAGCACTCATTAGATACTCTTGACTCACCTTTTCTTACCCCAAATGCCATGTACTGGTGGCAATTTTTAAAAGCAATTTCTCTTTTCAGTTTTTCTAGGGGTCACCTCCATACTCGCTTCTCCTGAGACGTCAGCTTTGTGCAGGCTTTGCTGAATTAGTTCTAGGAAAGCTGAGAATATCACTTACACTATGCTATTAGTTCTTTTCCCAATTTCATTTATTTATTTTTAGTCATTTTATTGGTGAGATGGATACTGCCCAGTGTGCCCAAATATCATCAGAGCATAATCTAGGCTTATTTAATTTTTTTAAGTGAAATGAACAGAATGAGTACATTTCCCAGTTTCCTTGCACTTTGGTATGATCATGTGACTAAGTTTTGGCCAACACTTATGAATCAGAGTGGTATGTTAGCTTCTAGGGACTTCTTTTAAAATCATTTGATGAGCACCTTCAGTTACTTCTTTATCTCCCTCTCCTTGTTGCTGGCTGGAATGGGTCTTTCATAGATAGCAGATAGTTAGATTATTTTTTTTAAATAATTCTGCCATTCTCTGCCTTCTTCTCTTCTCCCTCCCTCCCTCCCTCCCTTCCTCCCTCCCTCCCTTCTTTCCTTCATTTTTTAAACACATAATGACAATCTTGGTTGCCCACTCTGAAGACCACGCAAGATGATTGGAGAATAAGTAGTTTATTTAAGAAGTGAATCTAAAAAGTTATCAGGGAAGAAACCAGGAGGGGAAGGCAGCTAATGGCAACAAATACATAAATTAGTTGCCACCGTGAGGAATCAGAGATCAATCCCACTGGGAACTGTGGGTGTCAGTGTAGAAATAATCTCAGGTTTATCCACTGACCCACTTGAGTGTCGAGGGAGCTGGGACATTTATATACAGATCGTATTAGCTGTTGGGTGAGGGAGTATTGTTTCTACTCTTTTCTGGATTGTCATCAGGAAGGAAAAGTAAACTATCATTGTTTGTGAATGTCCCTATGTAGTCAGTCATCGCACAATGGTTGGACTTGACAAGATATGGGTGATACTCTGACGCTGTCTACTCCACCGTCTCACAGTCATTGAGGAACAATTTCAACTTTTTCTCACTGACTTTCTACACCAATTCTGTCATGTATCAGTTATTCATTGTATGTGGGGGTATGTTTCTGAGCTTTCTGTCCTGATCCATTTGCTATCTCAGAGCAAAGTATACACTGTGTCCTCTCTCATTCTTGAAATCGGTAACGTGTGTCTTCTCTCTCATTTTGTCTTATCTGTCTGACAAGCACTCTATCAACTTGACTGGTGTCTTCAGAGAATAAGCTTTGTGACATTGATTTTCTCCATTGATTTTCATTTTCCATTTAATGTATTTCTGCTCTTGAATTTATTATTTACATTTTTCTGTTTTCTTTGGACTTAATTTATTCCTTTTTTCTCTTTATTTTTATTATTTATTTTTTAATTTATTTTTTTTAGAGAAAGAGAGAGCATGAGCGGTGGGAGGATGCAGAAGGAGAGGGAGAGAGATCTTTTTTTTTTTGAGAGAGAATCTTAAGCAGGCTCCATGCCCAACATTGAACTCGACATGGGGTTCCATCTCACAACCCGGAGATCATGATCTGAGCGAAAATCAAGAGTCACACACTTAACCGACTGAGCCACCCAGGTGCCCTTCTCTTTATTTTTAGGTGGAAACTTAGTCAATTAACTTGTTACCTCTTTCCTAATGCAAGCATATCACAATGTACATCTCCCTCTAGGTGCTTCTTAACTGTGTCCTATAAATTTTGGTATGTTAGGTTTCTTCATTTGGCCTTAACTACATTCTAATTTTCCTTGTTATTTCTTTTTTGATCTGTAGATGATTCTGAAATTGTTCAATTTCCAAATATTTGGATTTCTCCATAGCTTTTCATTAGTGATCAGTAGGTTAATGATGTTGTGGTTATAGACTAGACTTTCCTATTTTCATCTCCTTTGTTTTCCTTTTGATTACACAGTATCAATTATTTTGTGTCATTTGATTTGATTATTTTTCTTTGATTTTTTAACAATCCAACTGTATAGCCTCTGCATTGCAAGTGCAAATTCACTTAATTTTTTTCTGGTGGTTATTTATATAATTGAATGTATACCTGCTCTCCTATATTTGTCTTCTGCTCTTTCTTTTTTTTCTGATTATATTTCTCTTAAATGATTGAAGACTTAAGGTTCTATTTGTATTTGTCTACTAGTTTTGAAGTTATAACCGCTGTTTGTATTAGTCTAGTGGTTCCTATTGAAATAGTAATGTGTGTACTGATCTTACAAAATATATAGTTAATTACTCTCTCTGCCTTCTTCCTAAACACAGACTTTAGAACATTTTGCCTCTGGTCACTGTCCCTTGTCCACGTACCATAATATTTTCTATGGTTATGAATTCTTAGAGGAGACCTTTTCTCCTTTGAAGACAACAATCAAGACTGAGAAGTGCCCTGGTTGTCTGTCCCTACTGGTAGTTGGGTGTTATCTAGATCATCATTTCTGTTGAGTTTTGGTCAGTGAGAGTATTGACCTATGATTGTGGGTCCCAGCTTCAGCTCCCCATCTTTTACCCACTTGTGAGTTCTTTCCTTTTTCCTGGAGTTGTAGCTCCTCCAGCTACCTTGATGGGGTTAGCAGTTGCTGCTTCAGAAGCCTTGGATTCTGCAAAACACAGAACAAAACAAAACGAAACCCCCCAAACATAGCACTTTACTTGTATCTCTCTGTTTACTTTTGTTCTTTTGGAATTTTTCTTATTTTTTTTCACAGATCCAGCTATCCATTAAAAAGACGCTTTAGAACTTGTATCCTTTACTCTTAGTGTTCGAATTAAGAGGGATTTTTTTCAGTGAATTTTTTTTTGGTCATATTGCCAGAAATAAAAACCTTGTATTTACATTTTACTGCCTTGATTTCTTTTATCTTTATTCATGATTCCATTCTGATAGCTTAACTGTAGTTTCTGGTGCTATCTGACTTCATCATATGGCAATGGAGATACAAACTGGTGGTGAGCAGAAGTAATGCATAAAGTGCCATGTAGACTCTGCAGTATTATGTAATATTTTTCTCTGAAGCGTTTACTGAGAGTTCCCTCTGGGTCAAACACTTCCCTGGGTTCTTTGCATATGCTAACCTTCCTCTTCACCATAGCATTCCTTCATCACCGAGGGTTGTAACAGAGGAGGAAGGAGGTCAATTTTTCCAACAATGCCTAGCCATGTGGGTGTCACAATGGGGTTCCCACTCATGTCCACCCCACTCTAAAATATGGCATTTTCCCCCCTGTCCTTCAGAGTCTACAAAAAGGTCTTAAGTGCTCTGAGCCATTTGGAAGGGGTTACTCTGTTAATCCCAAACCAGGTTGCTAACAAGTAAAACCATGGAAGAGCATTTCTGTCTGAGGACTTGGCAAAAGAATCAGTCCAAGTGGCCATAGTTTTCTGAATAGTAACAGCTAGATAAGCATTTCTGATTTTTGCCCAGAATTCTTTCATTGAACAAATTTAGCCACCTGCTGATAATATGTGGGAGGCATATTGGATAATTCAGATACATTTTCGATAATTCAGAGTCATGTACTTTAATTTTTATAGTAGGCATCCAGCCTACACATGAGTAAATACTCAGACAAGGGAGACAAAATTTAAAATACAGGTGCTAGGGTTTAACAGAGGTACCTGTTGTAAACAACTTTTCTAATGAAAGATCAGTTATCTGGTCATACCTAAGGAAGTTTGAGGTGCTTCTTTTTTTTTTTTTTTTTTTAAAGATTTTATTTATTTATTTTAGAGACAGAGCACAAGAGAGGGGAGCGGGAGAGGGAGAAGCAGACTCCCTGCTGAGCAGGGAGCCCGATGCGGGACTTGATCCTGGGACTCCAGGATCATGACCTGAGCCGGAGGCAGTTGCTTAACCAACTGAGCCACCCAGGCGCCCCAGTTTGAGGTGCTTCTTAAAATGTGTCTAAATTAAACAGTTTTCCATTTTGTTAAAAATAAACTCCATTCCATAAAAACCTACTTGCACAGCCTCATTTGATAAAGCAATGTGGACCCAAGCAGGGCAGAGCTGAGAACCATAGGTTTTGTTAATTTTTTTCTGAAGTTGATTAAGGGACCAGGTTCAATACGCTCTTGATTGAAATCATTGATAAGCTAACTAAAATTTCATTGTATCAGCTCTTCCATGAATAGACTGTTTTCAAACCAGAAGTGCAGCTTCCTCTTTTTTTTTTTCAAGATTAACTTTAAGGTTACTGAAATACATGTTTTCTGATCAGACGTTCACTCTTCAGCAATAAAAGATGATTCTAGCATGTTTTTTGCTCCTTTCCACACTCCCACCTCTAATAGCCCCTTGACATACACCTTCTCTCTGTCTGTTTCTGAACTGTTGCTAAAATAAAAGGATGAATCATTCTAGTGGTGCTTGGATGGAAAACTCATGTGGATTTTCCAAATATTGAAAAACACCCCCAGTAAATTATTAGCGAACTTTAGAGCTTAATGGAATACTTTTTGGTGACTGGGAATCATTGCTTAATCAGCTCTAATGGAAAGAGGAAGGCCTTTTTTATGCCACTGCCAAAGGTTGCATCTGCTGGGGATTTGACAGTATATTATTTGCCATTCTAGTTTATTTGAATTCAAAAACAAAGCAAAAAAGCGAAAACAAAATCCTTACCAGCCATTTTTTACTTACAAATGAGTATCACATCCAAATGGCTTATTTCAGGGATCTTCAGGAGCAAGAGTGAAGTTTTACTTTCTGGCAAAGTCTACTGTGTGAATACAAAGCCTTCTGGGGCTAGTGTTTAAGCCTGACATCTTTCTTATCTAAAGACTTTGTGCCCAAATCGTGTAATATTCAGTTGCTACTTTTGTTGATCTGTGTCTAAGGTCGGTGGACTCTGGAAAGGGCAGATGGGAGAGTAGGACAGTCATTTAATTATAATGATGGAAAGAGGGGTAGATTCGGACTCAGGGAATCTCAACTAAAGGTCTTACAAGATTTCTATCTGGTAAGAAATGTATCCTTGGAACATCTCTGAACCTTATTTTTCTAATCTATAACATGTGGCAAATAGCACCTGCCAGATTGCCCTGTATATTAAATAATAGTATACACAGGGGTTGGAAAAGCTAATGGCATCTGGGCCAGAAATGGTAAAAGATAATTTAGGGAAAGACTATGAGCAAAGAGAGCCATTAAGTACACTCAGTTATTTTACATGTTTTAAAGAAATGTAAACATTTAATTTATGTTCTTGATAGTACAAATAACTTATTTTTAATGTTAGTGTGTATCTTAGAACAGTTGTCTATTTGCACCTTACCCATACCACACCTAATATCCATAGCAAGCTTTCAGATATCTGATCTTACATATGACGTCATTACATCCAAACATCTTCCAGAAACAAAACACGAATCCTGGGAGTCCCTGGAAAGTTCCCCCAAGATAACTCACCCACATTTTTTGTTCTTCAGTGACAAGGAGTTCATGTGAAGAGCAACTCTAATTCACTGGCAATTCCTTCTTGGGTTGAGTCAAGACAGAGTTCTTGTAATTCTCAAGTGTTACATTTTCTTATTATACAGAATATTTAAAAATTTTAAAACATATTTAGCACATCTTTGCACTTGTAATTCTTTGCCTTTTGTAATTCTTATAACATTGCTCTTATGCAGGATTTCCAAGTAAAATATTTCATGGGACATACTTATACTAATTTTTTTGGTTTTGTTTATCTGAAATTAAAATTCAATGGATTTTCTTGTATTTTTATTGCTAAATCTGACAAATTTGGAATACGAAAAGTGTAAAGTTTAGGAATGCTATCAAAGTTAAGTTTTTATCAGTTTAAAGTAGGGTGTTATAGTTTTAAGCTATTTTACATAAGCTTCATGGGCTTGTTTCCAGAATATCAAGCATCCTACTAGTCTCCTCTGGTTTGTTTTAGGAGTCAGACATACATGGATTCAAGTGTCAGTTCTATCTTGCATAAACTTTGTGATCTTGGGCAAGTCAAATGATCTTTTTGACCACTCCATTTTATCATCTAATAAAATAGGCATCTATAAAATATCTCTAATGGCATAGACTACACCTGCTGACCCAAATCTGTGCCTCCTCTTCTCTCTGGGCATACAGCTAGGCTACATTTCTAGGAATGGCCATTTGGTTGACTTCGAGATAGCAGAACGGGAGCAGAAGTCATATGTGCCCTTGGTGTCAAGGCTTTAGAGAGGTAGCTACACCTTCTTCCCACTCTGTGTTCTCCCTCCTGCCGGAGAGTTGCAGAGGCAATGAGGTCTTAGGGATTCATGGAGCCTGAGCCTGAGAGGACCCTGGGTCTCGGAGTTGCAACATGAAACAAACAAACAAACAAACAACTGTACCCATTAGGAACACTTGTATGCATGCATCCTTCATGTGAGAAAAAAAAAAACTTTTATTGTGCTATGTTCCTGAGCTTTAGGGGTTATTTTGTCATAGCTGCTACTATTACCATAACTAACATAAAAGTTGTTACTGGAAATAAAATACTTAAAATAAGTGGCACTGACTTAGCTGTTAGGAGTAATGACAAAGAAAGCTATTTCTGCCTGGAATACCATTCTACTCATGTGATCAAACTGTTGCCCGGAAACACACCACATTTCTATTGACAGGATTCTCTAAGGACAGCAGTTTAAAAGAACCCTAGTGTTAGAGTGTTTTAACCATTATGTTGAAGGAAGATCTTACAAGAAAGAGATGGGCTCAGGAAAGGACTGACTGGTTTGTGAGCAAAAGCGTAAGGAACTCGATTTCAGAAATGTGTGCTCTTGCTAAGTTGAAAAGAGAGTGGCATCAGAACACAAATGGTAAGAGAGAATTCTAGGAAAAGCTGTCAGCAGAAAAGGATCCATTAAGTCTACCCAGATAAACAAAGGGAATCAGCCATATGACAAAAATCAGATTAAGAATAAATAAAATCTTTTTCCTCAAGTCTATTGTTTCAGGTAGCTCCATGATATCAAACATTAAGTTGACAGGTATAGGAATGAGAATCAGGAAACAGAAAAAAAAGGAAAAATAGATTATTATGCCTGGGGGAAAAAAAAACTCTAAGTCTTATACATGGAACTGATTTAGAAAATAGGTCAGAAACTTCAGAAAACTCTATCAGTTTCCTAGGTTTGCCATAACAAAGTACCAATGGGATGCTTCAGTAACAGAAATTTGTTCTCGCAATTCTGGAGGCAAGAAGTCCAAAATATATGTCAGCAGGGTTGGTTCCTTCTGAGGAAGTTGAGGGAAGGATCCCCCCAGGTCTTTCCTCTTGGCTTGTCGCTGGCCATCTTCTTCCTCACATGGAGTCTGCCACAAATTTCCCCTTTATATAAGGACACCACCTCTATTGGATTAGGACCCACCCTAATGACCTTAATTTAACTTGTAAAGACCCTGTCTCTAAATAAAGTCACATTCTGAGATATTGGTGGTTGGAACTTCAACATATGAATTTTGGGTGATAAAATTCAACCCATAACAGAAATTTTATGAGGAAATTATACTGTCAAAGGAACAATTATCCTGGGCACCTGGGTGGCTCAGTTGGTTAAGCGACTGCCTTCGGCTCAGGTCATGATCCTGGAGTCCTGGGATCAAGTCGCGCATCAGGCTCCCTGCTCAGCGGGGAGTCTGCTTCTCCCTCTGACCCTCCCCCTCTCATGTGCTCCCTCTCATGTGCTCTCTCTCAAATAAATAAAATCTTAAAAAAAAAAAAAAGAAACAATTATCCTGGATGTTAAAAACAAAATAGAAAACAAACAAGCAAACCGAAAACTCCTGTGACTGTAAAACAAGTCTTGGGTTCCCAAATTTGCAAAAGCTCTTCAGTCTCCAACACTGATGTGACTCATTATCCACCCATGGATAATAATGGACAATGAACCACTTCCTCCAAGCCAGATCCAGGGTCGTGGAGAACAACAGAAAAAAAGAAATTCTTCTAGGGAGAATATCCAGGGTCTAATGCCAAAGAATTTCCTTCCGGGCCAGAACGGGACACTTCACCTACCCAGCAGGATTTCATCTTGACTGTGGACCAGTGAATGCCCATGTTCCTCTTGTCTTTCTAAGTGGGAGTTTCACTGGTGGTACGGGATCTGCTATGCTCGGGTATATTGGATGTGTTTGGAGGACAGAGGCCTGTTCTTCTTAGTTCGCAGGTCACCAGGTCATGAGGAGCCACCCCTGAACTTGCTGGAGAGGTCACTGACTGGAGATCATGGGCTTGAGCTGCTGAAAGCTGGTGTGTCTCTGGGTAGGAAGGAATGTGCATTACAGATGTGCTTGTCAAGAGTGGATGGGAGCAGATATTGCTTACTGTTCACCAATATAATATCACTGTTTTCCTTTATATTTTCCAGCCTCTTTTCCAGCCAAACAGCCATGTGAGAGTTTTAGCCAATGAAATGTAAAGGGAAGCTGTGTGTACTATTTCTGGGCCATAGCTTTGAAGAAACAGGAGCAGCTCTTATGCTCCCATTCCCCCTTCCACAAGGAATGTACTGAAAGTGACCTGGTGCTCAGGTACTTTTAAAACAGAAGGAGCTTGGGTTCTTGAGGCAGACCCCGGGAGAAAGTTGTCCTCAAACCAAGACCATAGTATTGGACTGTAATTTGAAAGAGAAATAAAGTTCTATTTTAAGTTGCTGAAATTGGGGATTTATTTGTTATAGTATATAGTGTTTCTCTGACCAATACTTCTGTCTAATTTTAAGTCTCCTCCAGGCATAACATTATATAATTCTGCAGTAAAGTTCAAGATCTCTGCCACACCTGGAAAAAAAATAAAACAAAACAGCCCTGCCATTTGCTGTAGAAGAAATTTTCTACCTGTTCCACATATTATTTATTCTTAAAAATGAAAAGATAACAGTGACATCTGACCATCTAAAAGTTGGTTGCTGCTGCTATTGATTTTTCTGGGTATTAAAAACTCAACACAGCCCAAGGAAACACAGAATTATAGAGTTTTCAGACAAGAAAGGACGTATACGCTATCAGACATTATTTTCATTTTACAGATGAGGGAAGTAGACTCACAGAGGTTAAATAAATTTGCCCAAGTTCAAACTATTAGTTCATGATAAAGATTGAATTTTGACCCAGCTTTTACTTCAAAGAGCCTATGTTTTCAACTATACAACTCTAAGTACACGATTTTTCAAATATTATTATCTGCATTGCTAATCTTTCTCCTTCAGTCTCATCTTGCAGTAGGGAAAAATCACCTGTTATGTGGATCTAATAATAATAGCTAATATATAAAGTTGTTCTGGGGATAAAAATGTGGTAATGGTCACGAAACACAAAATACTCTGCTTTCCAGGCAGAAAGTGTCCAATGATAATTACTGTTATTGTAAAGAAGATGGTTTTAACTAGGCATATTTTTGTTGTATGTTGTCTGGTCTAGGGGAGATAGAGAAAAGACTCAGAAGATTATCACCCATCTTTACAATGTGTAGTAGAAACTTCATACTACTGTCATAGGGGCAGCCTCTATCTGTTTCACTTTAACTGCAACAACAGGATTAACTAGAGAAACTTTCCTTGACAAGAACCCTACCCTAAAATGGAAGTAGTAGAGTTCATCCCTGGTAGCTTTGAAAACAGGAAGATTAGGGACATAGTGTTACCAGGAGCCGCCATGATAGAGACTAGGAGGTCTTATAATTTCGTCTTACAAAAAATTATAAATGAGTAAAGCTCAAAAGAATTAATGTAGCAAAGACATTGACACAAACAGCATGTAGATTCTCTTTTCAAGCCATGAGAGATAAGTTACAAAATTAAAGGAACTACATATGATATTTCACAGTCCCCAAAGCATTTTTCACATTCACCATCTCGTCTAGACCACCTACAACTCTGTAAAATTGGGATTGATTCTCACTTCTATTTTACACATGAAGATTTTGCACTCACAGGTTTCAAATGACTAGTCCGAAGTTACCGGCCCACTAAATCCTACAGCTGGGATACAGCTCAGAATTGATTTCAAGAACCCTACGTATTTTCTATTAATAGATCATCATCTCTCTAGATATAAGATTTATTTCAATAGATGAGAAAGCTTTGCTGAAATGCAGATTTGAACAGCAGTTGAAGCACTTGATGGAAGATGAACATTTATTTAAGAAATCGATCCATGAATAAAAATGAAGCAAACCCTGTGGACAGAGGGAAGACATTAAGAGATTTGCTTGTTAAGAAGAAAATTCTAATCAAAAGTGTGTGGTTGCTTATAAGACAGTTATGAGCAAAAAGTGTCACAGAGAACTAATCATAGGATAACATGCAGTGCTCTTTAGAATAGGTAGGTTCTAGAACACTACCCATCTTCCACATTCCTCTTTTTTAATACTGCAAATGATTATGAGAACTAGCTCTTGTGAAGATACTGTCCTTTACCTACTTCTCTATCTCCCTCCTCTCCACTCACCCATCTAGAGGCTGGACCTTGTAGATACTATTCTCACTTGCCTTAGCACCCTACCATCAGCGCCCCCCCACACACACTTCTGTGCTCATGTGTACTCTGCTTCCAATACCCTTCCTCACCTGTTCTATGTGCTTAAGCAAGGCTTGATTTAGACATGATCTAATCTATTTTCCCAGCTCCTGCTAAATTAGATATTCCTCTTCTCAGCTCAGCTTCTGTGACACTCTGTTTTCTCACCTATAATGGATCTATAGAATCGTCTGTTAACTGGTCTGTCCCTTTTGTTGTCTTCAAGATCAGATAAACTGCACTTTTTTTTAACCAACTGAGCCACCCAGGCACCCCAAACTGCACTTTTTTTTTAAAGGCAAAGACAAATGTTTATTTGGAATGAAAAATCACAAATTAAGGAGCTAAAAAGCTGAAATACACCACAAATAACACAAATCCAGGAAACAAATACCACATTTTAATTTATTTATGTTTATTTTTCTTTTGGGGGGTCCACCGAAACATCATCTCCTCCTCAGACCACCCTCTAGAAAAGAGCCAGCACCCTTTCAATAGTTCCCATCCCCACAGTCTGCTTTCTTCTATTCCACAGCATTTGTCCCTCTGGCTGTCATATCTATTCTTATTTATCTCCTTATTGTCTCTCTTCCCCACTGGAATATAGACCCTATGAAGGCATAGACACTTTCTTTTTCTTTTTTAAAGATTTTATTGATTTGTTTGAGAGAGAGAGAGAGAGAGATGGAGAGAAAGAGAGCACAAGCAGGGGGGAGAGGGAGAAATAGGTTCCCTGCTGAGCAGGGAGCTGGATGCGGGGCTCAAACCCAGGGCCCTGGGATCATGACCTGAGCTGAAGGCAGATGCTTAAACAACTGAGCCACCCAGGCGCCCTGACATTTTCTGACTAGTTCATCATGTTGCCCAACACTCAGAAGAAGTACTTAATGAATGCTTGTTGAGTAAATGTTGGAAATTTTCACACAGAATTCCATATTTTACAAAATGCACATAGAATATGATCCAGTTTTTGTTTGAAAACAGTTGTAATGTGCATAGAAAAAAAGATCAGAAATAGATCAAATTATTAAAAGGGATTATCTCTGGATGAGGAAATTATTAGTGATTTTCATTTTCTTCATCTTGTTTTGCTAGGCACAGACCTGTTCTTCAAGGCTGTGTCATTAGACTTCATCTCTCGTTCTCTGAATTATTTTCCTGTGAGATCTTATCCATATCTTCAAACATCACCTACCTGCCATTGGTTCTCAAAATTTTTATTTCTAATCCCTAACTTTCCATGAACAACAGACCCCTCTTCTACAAGGGTAACAAATCAAGGCATTCAAAGTGTACTTCAAATACAAGTTGGTGTAGCTCTTACTCATTTTCATAAGTAGCTGAAAGCCTGGCACCATGATCAATGCTTTGTGTAGCCTATTCATAGCCACACTATTAAACACATGAGAAAATTGGGGCTAAAGAAAGTTAAGGGACTCACAGTGGTACTAAAGAATATAATTCCGTGCAGCTGGAGAGGCTCAGTTGGCCCAGAATCCTTTGGGGCACAAGGGGCAGCCAAGTCCAAGGATCCAGGTCAGAGGTACTGCTGGCCCCACCCTGGGCAAACAGCTTTCTATGAAATGGTCACCCTGGCACAAAAGGCTTTCTTAGCAGTACAAGTGGAGGGATAGATATTTTAATTGGTCTATATCACTTTCCATTTTGTCCGTGCTTAGTAGACTCACGGGGTCCATGCTGTGACTCAGGTGTTGGCTCTACTTGGAATGTTCCTTCAATTACAACCCTCCTTATCTTTCAAGTCCAAACTAAAGGACATTGCCTACATCAGTCCTACTCCAATTCTTACAGCAGGAATAGACACCCCCTTTCTATTTTCTTACACAGTACTCTCCTTCCAATCCCCTTAAAGCTCTGCCACCTTGCCAGTCCCTGAAGTTAGCTGCCAGTGGACTTGCCTTGTGAGCTTCCCGCAGGAAGCGTCTCCCATTCATTTCGGGATCTTTCATATGCCCAGCATGGCTGTGACAATTATTCTTTGGAGTTATAATGTTCTTTTTTTTTTTAAATTTTTGCTTTAGTCTATTCTTTTTTTAAAATTTATTTTATTATGTTATGTTACCATACATTACATTACATCATTAGTTTTTGATGTAGTGTTCCATGATTCATTGTTTGCATATAACTCCCAGTGTTCCATGCAGAACGTGCCCTCTTTAATACCCATCACCGGACTAACCCATCCCCCCACCCCCCTCCCCTCTAGAACCCTCAGTTTGTTTTTTCAGAGTCCATCGTCTCTCATGGTTCATCTCCCCCTCCGATTTCCCCCCCTTCATTCTTCCCCTCCTGCTATCTTCTCTTTTTTTTCTTTTTTGACATATAATGTATTATTTGTTTCAGAGGTACAGGTCTGTGATTCATCAGTCTTACACAATTCACAGCACTCACCATAGCATGTACCCTTCCCAATGTCTATCACCCAACCACCCCATCCGTCCCACCCCCACCACTCCAGCAACCCTCAATTTGTTTCCTGAGATTAAGAATTCCTCATATCAGTGAGACTATATGATACATGTCTTTCTCTGACTGACTTATTTCGCTTAGCATAATACCCTCTAGTTCCATCCACATCATCGCAAATGGCAAGATTTCATTTTTTTGATGGCTGCATAATATTCCATTGTATATATGTGTATATATATATATATATATATATATACACATATATACACCACATCTTCTTTATTCATTCATCTATTGATGGACATCTTGGCTCTTTCCATAGTTTGGCTATTGTGGACATTGCTGCTATAAACATCGGGGTACATGTACCCTTTCAGATCCCTACATTTGTATCTTTGGGATAAATACCCGGTTGTGCAATTCCTGGGTCGTACAGTAGCTCTATTTTCAATTTTCTGAGGAACTTCCATACTGTTTTCCAGAGTGGCTGCACCAGCTTGCATTCCCACCAACAGTGTAAGGAGGGTTCCCCTTTCTCCGCATCCTTGCCAACATCTGTCATTTCCTGACTTGTTAATTTTAGCCATTCTGACTGGTGTGAGGTGGTATCTCATTGACGTTTTGATTTGGATTTCCCTGATGCCGGTCAATGTTGAGCACTTTTTCATGTGTCTGTTGGCCATTTGGATGTCTTCTTTGGAAAAATATCTGTTCATGTCTTCTGCCCATTTCTTGATTGGATTGTTTGTTCTTTGGGTGTTGAGTTTGATAAGTTTATAGATTTTGGATACTAGCTCTTTATCTGATATGTCATTTGCAAATATCTTCTCCCATTCTGTCGGTTGTCTTTTGGTTTTGTTGACTGTTTCTTTTGCTGTGCAAAAGCTTTTTATCTTGATGAGGTCCCAATAGTTCATTTTTGCCCTTACTTCCCTTGCCTTTGGCGATGTTTCTAAGAAGAAGTCACTGCGGTTGAGGTCGAAGAGGCTGCTGCCTGTGTTCTTCTTTAGGATTTTGATGGACTCCTGTCTCACATTGAGGTCTTTCAACCATTTGGAGTCTATTTTTGTGTGTGGTTTAAGGAAATGGTCCAGTTTCATTCTTTTGCATGTGGCTGTCCAATTTTCCCACACCATTTGTTGAAGAGACTGTCTTTTTTCCGTTGGACATTCTTTCCTGCTTTGTCAAAGGTTAGTTGACCACAGAGTTGAGGGTCCATTTCTGGGCTCTCTATTCTGTTCCTTTGATCTATGTGTCTGTTTTTGTGCCAGTACCATACTGTCTTAATGATGACAGCTTTGTAATAGAGCTTGAAGTCCGGAATTGTGATGCCACCAGCTTTGCTTTGCTTTTTCAACATTCCTCTGGCTATTCGGGGTCTTTTCTGGTTCCATACAAATTTTAGGATTATTTGTTCCATTTCTTTGAAAAAAGCTGATGGTATTTTCATAGGGATTGCATTAAATGTGTAGATTGCTCTAGGTAGCATTGACATCTTCACAATATTTGTTCTTCCAATCCATGAGCATGGAACGTTTTTCCATTTCTTTGTGTCTTCTTCAATTTCTTTCATGAGTATTTTATAGTTTTCTGAGTACAGATTCTTTGCCTCTTTGGTTAGATTTATTCCTAGGTATCTTATGGTTTTGGGTGTAATTGTAAATGGAACAGACCAATATCCCTGATGAACATGGATGCAAAAATTCTCACCCAAATACTAGCCAATAGGATCCAACAGTACATTAAAAGGATTATTCACCATGACTAAGTGGGATTTATTCCAGGGCTTCAAGGTTGGTTCAACATCCACAAATCAATCAATGTGATACAATACATTAATAAAAGAAAGAACAAGAACCATGATCCTCTCAATAGATGCAGAAAAAGCATTTGACAAAGTACAGCATCCTTTCTTGATTAAAACTCTTCAGAGTGTAAGGATAGAGTGTATATACCTCAATATCGTAAAAGCCATCTATGAAAAACCCACAGTGAATATCATTCTCAATGGAGAAAAACTGAGAGCTTTTCCCCTAAGGTCAGAAACAAGGCAGGGATGTCCACTATCACCACTGCTATTCGACATAGTACTAGAAGTCCTAGCCACAGCAATCAGACAACAAAAAGAAATAAAAAGCATTCGAATCGGCAAAGAAAAAGTCAAACTCTCACTCTTTGCAGATGATATGATACTTTATGTGGAAAACCCAAACGACT
Organism: Mirounga leonina; assembly: GCF_011800145.1. Lineage (NCBI taxonomy): Eukaryota > Metazoa > Chordata > Mammalia > Carnivora > Phocidae > Mirounga > Mirounga leonina. Next base: position 2,093,818 of record NW_023270305.1, read on the forward strand.
CCACCCCAAAACTGCTAGAACTCATACAAGAATTCAGTAAAGTGGCAGGATATAAAATCAATGCACAGAAATCAGTTGCATTTATATATACTAACAACAAGACAGAAGAAAGAGAAATATAATAGTTCTTTATTCAGTACACAAAACTTAGATATTGAAATAAATGAAGTAATTCAACAAGGCTTTCAACAACAATAGAGATAAAATTTGCAGAGTCCCTAACCCATACTAGGGTAATTGACATTAATTTCTACCCTCAAAACAATTCCGAGAACAGTGGAGGGGCGGGGAAAATATAACAAAAGGAATGACAGAGATAGTTGAATCCATTTAACTAGAAAACTAAGGCTATAATAAACTTGAAAATTATGATTGCAGAACACAAAGAATTATCCCATAAATAGTGTAGGGAAAACTGGGTAACCATCTGGAAAAAGTAATGCTGATAGTTCTTTCACAACTTACATTAAAATAAATTTTGGATGGATCCAAGGTTTAGACATAAAAAGTGAAACTCTACACTAGAAGAAAACAAGATAATTAAAAATAAATCTTGGAGTGGGAAGGCCTTTACAAGTAAAAAAAAAAAAATCCATAAGACATACATTTTACTATATGAACAAATAAAAAAAACCAAGAAAAATATTTTTGTATAGACATCATAGACAAGATGTCCTAAATATATAAAGAGTTTCTATATATTGATAAGAAAAGATCAACAATGCAGTAGTTTAGGGGGAAAATGGTATAATTCATAGAAACAATACATATGAATGCCTGGTAAACTCAGAGAAACATATTCAACTTTATGCATGATAAGGGAAATGCAAATAGAAATTATGGCATCATATTTTCTAACTATCAGAGTGGCAAAGACCAAACACAATTTCAATGTCATATTACATTGGTGAGTGAGTGCAACAACATACTCTTATCAGTTGTTGGCAGGGATTTAAATAGTACAACTCTACGAAGAATAATTCGGCAGCATATGTCAAAATGAAAAATGCATATACTTTTTGATTTGGTAATTCTACTTCTAGAATTTATCTTCCCGATTGATTTGCTATAGGCCTCATACACATTCAAGGCTATTAGTTGCAGCATCTTTACTTTGGAATTATAGAAGAATGAAAATAACTTAAAAGCCTGTGGATAGGAAACCAGTTAGTAATTACCATAATCCATAATATCAAATAACATATAACCATCAAAAAGAATGATATGGATATGGAAAGATCTTTAAATTAAATTACAAGGGGGGGCTACTGGGTGGTGCAGTCAGTTAAAGGTCCGACTCTTGGTTTCAGCTCAGGTCATGATCTCAGGATCCTGGGATTGAGGCCTGCATCTGGTGTGTGGGGGGTCTGCTTGAGGATCCTCTCCTTCTCCCTCTGCCCCTTCCCCTGCTCGTGCTCTCTCTCGCTAAAATAAATAAATAAATCTTTTAAAAAATAAATTAAATTACAATAAATTGTTAAGTGAAAGAAGCAGTGAGCAAGCTAATATGCTTAGAATGTTTCCATTTGTGCAGAAATAAAAGAAATACATACATGCTTATAAAAACAAAAACAACTCCCAAAGAAAATTATATTGTGAAGCTTGTCCCTAACCTTCCATCTTAAGTAAGGAGATGAAGAATCAGGATGTAATGAATCACCTTCAAAGTCCACCAGTTAGCTAAATAAGAAAGTCAAACCCAAGTCACCTGACGCTGATCATCTTGCCTCTCTCCCTCATTAGGGTGCCAGTTTTCCTGATGAGTAATGGGAATTCAGAGGTAGGGGGATTCAGGGCTCCTACCCTGGAAGAATTTATAGTGGAGAAGAAATAAGAAAGCACAATCACCTAGAAGTGTAGTGACAAAGCCTAAGCTTGGGATTCTGTGGGATCACAGATGAGAGAGAGCACTAGGAAGCAATACAGAGATTAATGCTTGAGTTGTGTTTGGAAGGAGCCTTATGCATTTGTGACTTATGAGTCACATCACAAAGAGAAGACCAGAAGGATAGGCCTGAGAGAAAAATCAGCATGACTGGAGGCTCAGAATTCATTCCTTTAGTTATTCATTCATCCAGAAGACATTTATGGAACATCTATTAAGTGCTGAGTATGAAGTGATGACCAAGTCAGACAAGGTCTGCAGCCTATGGTCACATCCTAGAGAGGGAAGACACGTGATCAGATAAGATAATCTCAGAATAGTAAGTGCCAGATAAATAAAGAAAATTAAAAATGGTGATATGACAGTATATGAATGGAGGTGGTCAAAGGTCTCTCCAAGAAGGTGGCCTTGAGGCAGAGATTTGAATCTCCTTCTCTTCCTCTTCCTCCTTTTCCCCCACCTCCTCCTCTTCCTTCATCATCAACTACCGTCTGTGGGTCTTTCTATCATCTCTCTATCCATCTGTCTGTAATGTAAACCACATATGTAATTAGAAAATTTTAGTTATCACATTAAGGAAGTAAAAAGAAGCAGTGTGATGATAAATTCTATGTGTCAACTTGACGGCCATGGGGTGCCCAGATTAAGTGTTGTTCCTGGGTGTGTTTGTGGGGGTGTTTCAAGATGAGATTAGCACTTGAATCGGTGGATTTAGTAAAGCAGATTGCCCTCCCCAGTGTGTGTGTGTGTGGGGGGGGTGGGGGTGCCATTCAATCCACGGAGGTCTCAAATAGAACAAAAGCCAGAGAAAGGAGGAATTTGCTTTTGTTTTTTTTTCTGCCTTCCCCTAGAGCTGGGACATCTCATCTCATCTGCTGCCTTCAGACTTGGATTTACACATTAGTTCCCCTGGTTCTCAGGCCTTTGGACTAAAATATATCACTGGCTCTCCTGGGTCTCCAGCTTGCAGATGGCAGGTGGTGGGACTTCTCAGCTTCCATAATTTCATGAGCCAATTCCTATAATATCTCTCTCTTTCTATCTCATATATATGTCTGTATATATGTATGTAAATACATATATATTCTATTTGTTTCTCTCTCTCTCTCTCTCTATATATACATACATGTTCTATTTGTTCTGTTTCTTTGGAGAACCCTGACAACTATAAGCAGTAACCACATTAAAAAGGTAAAAAGAAGCAGGTGAAATTAATTTAAATAACATATTTTATTTAGATAAATATATCCAAAATATTTTCATTTCAGCATATAATCAATATAAAAATTATGAATGCAATGTTTTCGACTATTTTTCCTATGAGATCTTCAAAATCCGGTGTGTATTAAATATACTTACAGCCTCTCTTTTCCTCCAGCCACTTGCAAGTGCTCGGCAGCCACAAGGGGCTCACAGCTGCCCTGCTGGATACCTGAGGTCGAGAGCGTGTGCTTCTTACCAGTCCAGTTGTCAACGGAAACTTCTCAAGGCAAATGTCAGGATCATCGCTTGCAAAAAACTCGTATAGCTGACTATAGAACTGTGGTGGGTATAGAGTAAGCATAACAAAATTAAGAATTGGGGCAGGACGAAGAGAGAGAAAGGACTTGGGGATTTCTTGATTCCAGACTATTTCCAGAGAGGTAAAAAGCTCTTCCTGAGGCTTAACCATTTCTTGCCCCAAATATCTTCCCTACCCCCTCCTCAGCTCTCCATTTCCTTGTTTTCTTGTGAATGGATAGAGGTGGTAGAAGGTGGAGGACTATGAATATGGATCACAGTGTTCACTTTGCACCGCAGAGCTGACGAGCACCGGCCTTCTCTATATACAGCCTGAATCCCAAACATGCGACCAGATGGCAATGAGGAACGTTTATTGTCATCTTGTACAAGGACGGTATTAGAAATGGCACGAGCTCTTACAATCTTCACAAGTTAGGAGCCTTTTCAAACTTTCTAAAATCCCCATGGAGCAAATCCACAGCCAGCATTTCTAAATATCTCCCTGAATAAAATAGAAGGTTGCTTCCTTTCCAACACGAATAATATTTATGCTTACATGTAGGTCAGAGTCAGCCAAACAGCTCTCGTGTCTGGAAGTCTATTTTAGACTTGGCTGTCATGACAACCATGGGATTGGGCCCAGGTGTCTTCTCTCTCCTGACACAGACAGCAAGCTTGAGGGCCTGGCTGTGATTGCTGCTGAGAGGCACTTAGGAAGCGCCATAGGACGGGTCAGCCTGCTTGGTCTTGGCAGGGGTGCTGGCCTGACAGACTGAAGAAAGATTCTGTTTCTCGTGGATCCTTAATTTATCAATTTAGAATAGAAGAGGGCACAGTGGGGGAGGTTTGGGATTACTAATGGATAAAATTCCCGCAGTGCTAGATGCACAAGGAAGGCTGAGCCACGGTATGGGCAGGTCCCACAGGACGCTTGCTCCCAGAAACCAGATTTGAGGTTTTAGACCGTTGGGTTCACCTCCCAGGCCAAGGGCACAGCTTCTGAAGGAATTCCCTGGGAAGACAGCCCTAGAACAGCTCACACTCCCCAATCTTAACAGCCTGGCTCCGCTTGAGTTCAGCCCCACAGTGGGGAGATGACTGTCTCTTCCTTTCTTGCCCATCAGAGAGCTTGTTCACCCATCCAACAACGTGGTTCTCCAACTTTGCTGCCTAACAGAGTCATCTGGGGAGCTTTTAAAATTCCTGATCCCCTGGCAAAATCCCATATCCATTAAATCAGAATGTCTGGTGGAGGGGGCTGTGGATTTAGGGCATCTGTAGTTTTTTAAAAGCTCCCCAGTGATTACAATGTATAATCATAGCTGAGACACACGGACCTAGATTGAACCGGCCAGGCGTGGGTAGGGGAGGGCATGTGGTGACCTATAGAAGCTTGGCTTATAGATTTTTTTTTACAACCTTCTAAAATGTATACTAGCGTGGACTTTATTTGATGATCTAGAACAGGGATCATCAAACCTTTTGCTTTTAGAACTCTTTCCAGTCTTAAAAGTTACTAGAGATTCCAAAGTGCCTTGTTTATATGAGCTACATCTATTGATACTTATGGAGCCAGAAATAAAAGCTGAGAAGTTTTTTAAGACACAAGAATACATAAGCACACATTCCATTGGCTACCACAGCAAGGCGGTCATCGAGTAGGTGACCCCGCAAGAGAATGAGAGTGAAAAAAGCATATGGGGAAGGGGGTGGGGGGGGTCCCAGTGTTGTCATGGCAACAGGTTTGACCGGGGGGCCCCCCTGAAAAGGAACTAAGGATCCCAGGATATTTCCAGACCACATCTTGAGAACTGTTGGGCTGAATTTTCTCATGATTTTGAGAAAACTCAAGACTTTTTACTGTGAATCATTTCTCTTTCTTACTCATGTTTTGAATTTTGGGAATTGCAAATACACTGAGTAAACATATTTCTTAGCGGAGAAGGTAGATTGATTAATTCTTGGTGTCTTTGGCAAAACATAGATAAGAGAAGATTTTCTAGCAAACTGCTCTCTGCCTGGGTCACGCTGTCACTTCTCACCTCTGTGTCCTCATAACCAGTCCTGGGATGTCAGGTACACTGACTTACGAAGTTCACATAATAATAACAAAGTTACTGAATGCATACGATGGCGTTAGGCATTAGACTGAACAGTTTCTAACCTGTTAGATTCTCGTGCTATTCTCAGGAATGATTGTGATCCCCATGTTATAGGTGAGGAATCAGAATCTAGGAGAGGTTCAAACCTGGCATGATCGTGCTGTTGTTATATGTTAGATCAGAGGCGCATGTGCACCTGTATGATCTAGAGCCTGTGTCTTTATAGGGCATGTATGTAGGCTCCACGCCAGAACTGCAAGGGCTCTTGGGTCCTTTTCCTCTTCTGTGTAAAATGTAGACAAAACCAAAGAAAACACACACACACACACACACACAATACTATCCAAATATATTTTCAACAATAAATATTTTCTAAAACATTTCCCATGTATTTAACTGTCTGCAATACCTCTATATCATATCTATATGATATCAATATTCAATATTAAGGTATGGAATTATCAGAAATTCAGAGCTGGGAAAGACCTTAATGATTATTAACGTCAACCTTCTAATTTTACAGAGTAGGCAATTTAAACTGATGAGGCAGATTAGTCCCAGGATCACACAAATTGTTAGTAACAGATCCTGGTCAAGAAAAAAAGCACGGATCCCTGACGAACTAGTTTTATTTATTTATTTTTTAACAATACAGGAGACTGCTTTATAAGCTCCGCTTGGACTAGAAACTGTGGAAACGAGGAAAGGAATGGAGGTGATCCGGCTTCTAGGAAAATGCGCGTGTGTGTCTGTATGAGTGTGTGCCTCCCTAAAGAGCCTCTCAAAGAGTAGCGGGGACTAAGAATGCTAACACGTGCAAATTCCATCATCTGCATCCCTCAAACACCCCTTCGGATCGTCTTCTCCAGGAACTTCTGAAGCTGTTACATTCTCATGGTCACACGGCCTGAAGGGAACATTTTCAACCTCAGCTTCATATCAGAACCATCTGGAGAGCTTTAAAAAGCAAAATAACAAAATGACACCAAACCCCCAAACCCAATTCTGAATCCCTGCCCTCAGAGATCCTGATTAATTGGTCTGGAGTGAGGTCTGGTGGGACTTTTTCAAAGCTCCCTGGGGGTGACAACCCCCAGCAGGGCCCGCGGAGAGAGTCAGGCTTCTTGGTCCTCATGTCTAGGTCCAGTCCTGGATCGCATCCCCTGCGTGGGGCACGACCGCACACCAGCCCTTGAGCCAAGTCTCCTCCACTGAAAGGGGAGCTACCACGGCATCCTTAGAGGTCTGTAGGGTGAGCCCATGGCTGGGCGTTGGAAGAAACTGGTTCCAGTCCCCACAGCTGTCCCATGGGAAGGGGTCACCTGCTTTCTGTTCCTGTGGCATGGAAGTCTGTGAGGGTCAGAGGGTCTGGTTTTCACTCTCCTGCTTCCTTTTCTTAACACAAAACTCTCCTCAAGCACAGGAGTCAGGTCTCTCTCCATGATACAGTTACCAGCATGAAGCCCACCCAACCCTCTCCTCGACTTCCATTCTCCTGCCTTTCTCGAGAATCTGGCGCTTCACCTCTCTGTCAACTTTTGCTTTTTATTGTCCTGTGATACCAATCCTTTCTTTAAGTCTCTTCCTGTTACATTTCCCACATCTTTTTTGTAGGAAGAATACCAGGCACCGCAGTATTCCCACCCGCGACCGTCACTCCATTCCTATGGAAGAAGGACTCCAAGAAGAATTTTCCAACATCACATGGCATGCCAAATGTCCACTTCATTTCATCAATATAGTCTTTCTACTTGAGATGTTTATTTAATTTCAATTAAGTTTATTTTAGAAGCAATTTATAATAATTTATAACAAAGACTAGGGTGTAATTTATAATAAAGACTGGGGTGGAAGGATGCAATCAGCTTTTTTTTTTTTTTTAAGATTTTATTTATTTATTTGAGAGAGGGAGAGTGCCCACAGGAGCAGGGGGGAGTGGCAGAAGGGGAGGGAGAAGCAGACTCCCCACTGAACAGGGAACCGGTCTCGGGGCTTGATCCTAAGACCCTGGGATCATGATCTGAGCCAAAGGCAGACACTTAACCAACTGAGCCACCCAGGTGCCCTTGCAATCAATCAGCTTTGTAAAGATCCTTCTTGGCCTGGACATTATCCTGTGGTTAATGAAAACCCACCTAAGGGATAAGAAGAGTGACATGATCAGGTGTGTGTATTAGAAAGTCCATCTAGTAAGTGTGAGGATGTTGGCTAGAAATGAGTGAGGATGGACGACAGGAGGGTGAGCTGGAATACCGGGTAGGGGACGGTCACCATGGATGCTCAAAGAGGCGACTCTGTGTCCTCCTCTTCACTCTGTCCCCACCTTTGGGCTGCTCTGGATGGGTATTAGCTGTTCTCCTTGCATGTGAATAATACTCCTTTCCTTTCTCATATTCAAGACCCTCATTTCTCTTACTCCTCAGGTGACTTCTGTCCTATGGCTAATTCTTTACAAAACATGAGATTGTGAGAGGATCTCTGAGAGTTACTTGTAGCGATGTCCTTGGAGCTCTGTAGTGAGAGTCCCTGGACCCCAGTTACTTCAGTACCATAAGCTATCCACATAGATTAAGTAACGATCCTGTGCACGAGTCTCAGAACAAACAACAAATTGCACACAAGTAAGTATTTCCTCCCAAACACACAATTATGTTGATGTTTATTGGCAGGTTTTGGGGGTCCTACTAGTCATCCCTATGCTCATGAAAGACATCAAGATGAGCAGAATTATACTGGATTATACTGCATTTTAAATCAAGGCCCTGCTGCCAGGATACTGTCTTAAATAAATAAATAAATAAATAAATAAATAAATAAATAAATAAATAAATAAAT
>NW_023270305.1:2102152-2163202 GCF_011800145.1 Mirounga leonina
AATAAATAAATAAATAAATAAATAAATAAATAAATAAATAAATAAATCTGGCCCACAAGGTCCTGACTATACAGCATGCCAAGGGAAAGAGAATGAGATTTGAGATCAGCTTGTTCTGATAGTTTCTCCACTTCTTTATTCTCTCACTTTATTTCTCTCACTTCTCATGTTTTTAACCTGTCGTGCCTTGTGAAGAGCATGGCGGAGACTGGGGAGTCCCTTCCACAGTTTACATCAGAGTCCTTTCTAGGGGGCTGTAGCCCACGGTGATCAGACAGGTCCCCTTTGTGTCTCATCCTATGTCCCACGTTCATTGCCAAAGGGCTGCTATGCCTTGAACCCTTTTCCAGATGAGGTACAGACGGGAGCTGACTATTCTTGAGAAAGCAGGAGAGAATGCCAGCGATAAACTCCTTTGCCTATGCAGAAAGAAAAAGCAAACCAAGGGAAACAGGCAGAGAAGAAACTGGCTGACATTTCTTTGAAATTAACCCACTTGGGCACCCACAGCAATGAATTGCTTCTCCAACACCCACTGTTTCCTAGTTTCACGGGATCGGCAGCTTTGATCCGGAAATCCCAGGTGCCTCAGTGAGGGGCAGAACTATGAAAATTCAAGCAGAATGACATTTTCCAAGAGGAGTTGGATTAGCAGAGGGGAAAATACTGCCAAGCTGAAAATCTTTCCGGATAGAGGAATGATAAACTTCATAAGCAGCATCATACCTTAAACATGCTCTTATTCACACTGAAGTGATGGTAACCTTTGTGTTAAGCAAAACTTGGGCTCGGTAGGCAACACTTCCCTGTGTCTCATGCTAATGTTCCTCCACCCAGCTGCAAAACCCATCTGCACTTTTCTAATGCTTTTTCTCTCTTTCCTGCTCTGGTTAGTTTTCCGGACACACTTCTTAAACTGTTAGAACTTAGTCTTATTTTATAGCCCTGAGCCAAACCTTGGTAGCTTGAAAAATAGCTGAGAGGCAGACGCAAGTGTGAACGGACCCCTTTCAACACACACATGCTCATAAGATAAGGGAGAAAAAAAAATCCAGTCTCTGCTATTGCTGTGGGAAATGGTTTATCCTTATCAGAACTCACTTTGTGTCCTTGGGGTCTTTAGAAGCTCTCCTTGTTGAGTCAAGCTCTCAAGGACATCCTAACTGTGATTAACTCAGAGCACCCGAGACAGGGGAGCACAAAAGAAAAAAAAGAAGAGAAGAGAAGAGAAAGAAAAGAAAAGAAAAGAAAAAAGAAAAAAGAAAAAGACTCCATTAAGTCCGTGAAGGCTGCCGGCTTTCATTATGTTCTCTTGTTTTTGTAACTATCCCATGGGATTAATATCATTAATTCCATTTTACAGATGAAAAAAACCAGGGGCTCAGAAAAAGTTTCATTACCAAAGTCCCAGGGCTAGTAATTAAGAAGTCAGAGTTCATGTCCAGAATTGCTCACTTCAACACCATAATGATACTAATTGCCACTTCTTGAGTATTGAACATGTCCCAAACACTTAAAGGAGCTAATATACTTGATCCTAGCTATTCCTCATAATTCTATCATTAGACCTATTTTAAGATGAACAAATTGGGGCTTAGAGATGTTTTGTTACTTGCTCCTGTATGCCAGAAGCAGGACTTTGTAATGGAAACAAAATTTAAAGCAAATGTGAGTAAATGGTCATATTGCCCACACCTCAGGGGTTAGGATAGTATAGTCTTCAATTACTATGTTTGCTTTTGAAGAGTTTCATACTAACCCAATAAAATGGATGCGATTGAAGAGCAATTTTAAGCCCTTTCAGATCACCAGGCGATACTTCTGCCAACAAAAGATTGCACCGTGGGGCTAATGGACCCTTTACAGTTATTAAACTGTGCACACCCAAGTCAGATGACCTGTTCTAATTGTCATTGTCACTCTTGTCACAGCTCCCTCGGCAAGCTTCATGGGGTGAATGGATGAAAGCTGCTGAGCAGAAGAGTAGCTATTCCAGGAGAAGAGGTATATAATCAGTTTCGGTAAATTTGAATTTAGCTCACATTTATTGAGATTGAATAGTCACTCACTTACCACAGAGTAGGTATTATGCTTAAATGTTTCAAAGGTAATTATTTTATTTAATATTCACAATCATTTGTGGCATGTGTTTTTCTCTCTCTCTCTTTTTTTTTTTCAGATAAAGAAATTGAAACCCAGTGAGGTGTACACGAAAAATGGTTAAATGGTTCAACAGGTATTTGAACCTGGGGCTCTGATGCTACCTGAAACGCTTGTGGTAGAGCACCATAATACAAACTCATGACTTTCTAATTCTGATATTTCAGTCATAAGATCGTTCGTGGAGGGCTTGTATGTGTCCAGCACATGTCCAGTGCACCCCAGTCTGTGAGTGTGGAAGCTCTGTTCCCATAATCCCTGCAGGGTCCTTAAATACGTACAGTGATCAGGCTTGCTTCACCTCCTACTTAGACTGGAAGAAAAACAGCCTTTTAAGCCTGTAATTCTGTTTTCATAGCACTCTGGTGGGGAATGAAGGGGATAAAAAGAGGGCACGCAGATCTGTTTCCAAGGCTTCCAACTGCGTCCATGAGGTAGTAGGCTGGAAGGAAATTCGGAGAGGTATTATGGTATGATTTTAACAAGAGAAACACCTTTTTAAGTTCATTTCTGCTGGATTTCTACAGAAACCAACCCTGAGGTTCCCGGAGACCCATTTGTGGCAGAAGCCATTTGGGATTGCTTCATCATGAGGCTTGCACCTTCCCTCCGGAGCACCTTCCCTCCTTTCTGTGATGTCCGCAGAACTTGGGCTGCAGGTCCCTTCAGCAGGCGTGGGCTCTGCTCTCAGTCAACATCAAGCATCTGTCATGCGGTCAGTACTCATTATGTCTTCAGTAAAATATTATATTTAGAGTATCCTGGTTTTAAAACACACCACCATTCTATTTTTCAGCAGGCAAGAGTGGGCAAATGTTTTCTCCATTGGTTTATAGATATTTCATTTTCCATTATTCGCCTTGGATCAGACTGGCTTTTCAATAACCACCATTTACAAACTGATTGATTACAGATGAATTTGAGGCAAAGGCTTTCCTGACTTAAGAGTTGTTGGTATTTCATTTGGAATAACTTTAAAAAGAGAATAATTTCAAGAGTGCTAGGTACACACCAGAACTTTTGGTGTATACACCCTGATTTCCCACTAGCTTCGACCAGAGAGAGGCACTTTTCCCCTACAGTGGTTATAGGAAGTTGAATCATATGGAATGGTTAAAAAATTGTCTAATATCAGCAACTGTCGTATGATTCAACTTATTTTTTATTTTTATTATTTTTTAAAAATATTTTATTTATTTATTTCACAGAGAGAGAGAGACAGCCAGAGAGGGAACTCAAACAGGGGGAGTGGGAGAGGGAGAAGCAGTCTTCCCGCTGAGCAGGGAACCCTATGCGGGGCTTGATCCCGGGACCCTGGGATCACGACCTGAGCCGAAGGCAGACACTTAACGAATGAGTCACCCAGGCGCCCCGTGTATGATTTAATTTAATAACACATGTGGAACAGAGCAGGTAACAAATATTTCTTGGATGAATGAATAGATGAAGTACAGACATCTAGGTGTGAATTCAGCCAACTAAAATTTCAAAGGAGGTGAGGTTGTTAACCTGGTAAGAAAAAGCCACTCCTCTTCTTCACTTCTGTGTCCCATGGGCATAAAGACAAATCGATATATTTTTGTTGCTTTGATTCATTCACTAGTTTGTTCCTTGACCTCTTTAGTAGCTATTTAGCATCTGCTATGTGGCAGCCCTGGGCCCGCTACCGTGCAGGGAGAGGACAGTGAGCCAATGCTGATGGTGCAGAGAGACAGACAGCACATGGTGTGGTCAAATTCAGTACGGACACCGTGAGCCCACAGAGGATGAGCTCCCCAAAATGCTTTGTGTGGAGGTGACACCTGAGCTGGGTTCTGAGAGACCAGTGAGGACATCTCAGGCAAGGGGGTTGGGTACAAAGAAGATGCTCCAGAAAGAAGCGATCATATCTACAAAAGCCTGAAGGTGCCACTCCCTGGTAGCAGGAGGGTGGGCTAAGGCTGAAGCCAGGGGAGCCGTTCTGAGGAGTTTGTACTGTACCCGGAGGGAAGTTGGGAGGCATTGCAAGATGTTGAGTAGGACAGTAGCTAGTCAGCTTTAGGTGTTAGAACAGATCATCTGAAGCATGGTCGGAAAATCAGTGTCTCAATTAAAAAAAAAATGGAGTTTTTGCTGGAATTAAATGAAATTTGTAGATAATTTTGGTAAGTGTGGTGACATCTTTACATCTTTACTATATGGAGCTTTTCATTTATATACATCATTATCTCATCATTGTGGGTGTTTTCATGTTTGCAAAGATGTTTCCTATTTTTCAGCTCGTCCTTGGTGGGAGAGTTGGTTCCAATAACCTGTACTGACATACCTGCAAATAGACGTCTTCTTCACCAGGAATTCGGTGACAGAAATGTGTAAGTTTTGTAAAACTTCCTTGTTGTGTCTTGTTCTCCTTAAGAGCGAGGTGTGAGCAAAGGGATTTGGGGAGTGATCACCCCGAGTGGCTTATACATCTCTGCTGAAAATATAAAAATCCTCTTTCCTTCAACAAGAAGTCACTGCCAGCACAGTGTTCTAGAAACGTTCTTTCCCAGCACACACCTGTGTCCCAAATGTGCAGCTTTCTCCTGCCTGTCCCAGCTGGTGCACGGCTATCTATGGTTGACCATTTGGGGTGTCCTTCCCTACCACTCACAGGTTAAAGTTAAAAGACTTTTGCAGAAAAGCTTTTTAAGTGAAAGGCAGAAAAAAATATCTCCACTTTCTTATTCTCTTGGAGTATTCACTTAATTTTGAATGGCTTTTGTTTGTTATGGAAATATTCGAATCATGTCTCATTATGGAAGTGTGTCTGCATTAAATTAGCATATATTTAGGAGCACCTACTAGGCAGAGAGAACGCTACAGACATGTTGACAGGATGGCCAGAGTACAGAGCAAGTTGAAGGGGAAGTCACGTGGGCTCTTTGATTTCAGTTGTCTTTTGATAAGATAGCTTAGTAAGAGTGAAAATGATTCCTTTACTGAGGGTTGGTAGCTGGGTAGTCAATCACTCCTTGCAGATCATGCAACAGTCATGCATTTATTTCCTCATTTGTTCGACAGATAATTACCCATCATTTGCCATGTGCAAGATACTCTACCATGTGCTGCAGAGGATTGAAAAAAGAATCAGAAATGAAAACTGAGTCCTTCGATTTTAAGGTCTGATAGTAGAGATAAATTATAAACATAAATGTCTCTGGCAATGGTCTCTAAGCCTTTTGATCATTCAACACTATTAAGCAGGAATATTTGAACCTATACCCCAATATACTATTGTACTTATTTGGAACTAACTTTCATTTGTTTTGTAAATATGCATTTTAAAAATAAGATACATAGTTTTAAAATGATCTATTTTTTCAATTCAATAAAGTATTTTAACTAAAATTATTTATTAATACCTATCTTAGCAAGAACAGTATGATTAACGATTCTTTTTTTTAAGTCTTGGCTTAATTCATGGCAATACAGTGATTAGAAATCTGGTTTTAAGCTTATTTGATTAGCTTGTTAGTTTAAAAAAGTTATCACAACTGAAAAGTATCCTTATAAAAACACAGCTCAAAATGGAAAAATTTCATGCTTGGCTTTTGATATACATTTTGATATACATATTTTAGTCCCAAATACCTGGTAAAGCTTTCTTTTTTTCCTATTTTCATTTTTGAAATTTGCCTCAAAAATGTCAGCCTTTCCCAGTGTCAATTAATTGTTACTGCAAACATCTGAAGATGTGGCGATTTTTATATATTTTAACAAATGAATTAAGAATTCACCCAAACTCTTCCTGAGGAAGATTTCTAACTGTTAGAACTGTGTCCAAAAGTCAGTGGGCATGCAGGAAAGGACCTGCACTAAGTATTACAGGCCATAGCAACTTGCAATGCTCTAGAGCCCTGAGTCCAGCTCTGCAACATTGTGCTGGAAGTCTAGCCAGAGAAGTTAGGCAAGAAAAACAAATAAAAGTATTCCACATCAGAAAGGAAGAAGTTAAACTATCTCTATTCATAGATGACATGTTCTATACAGGAAATTCCAAAGCTCTCACAAAAAAATCTTACTAAAGCTAATAAAAAAATTCAGCAAAGTTGCTAGGTACAAGGTTGACACACAAAGATCAGTCGCATTTCTCTACATCAGCAATAGATATTTCAAAAAAAATTTGAAACAATTCCATTTAAAATACCACCCCAAAGAATAAAATACCTAGGGGTAAATTTAACAGAGGAGGTAAAAGACTTATACACTGAAAACTGTAAGACATTTCTGGAAGAAGTGAAAGAAGACCTAAATAAGTGGAAAGACATCCTATGTTCACGGAGCAAAAGATTTAATATTGTGAAGGAGACTGTTCCCCAAAGAAATCTACAGAATCAATGCAATGCTATAAAAATTCCAAGGACTTTTGTTGTTGTTTTTAAGAAAGGGAAAAGCTGATCCTCAAATTCATATGGAATTTCAAGGGGTCCCAAATAGCCAAAATAAAATTTAATAAAAAAGTTGGAGGCCTCACACATTTACAATTTCAAAACTTATTATAAAACTATAGTAATCAAAACAGTATGGTAGTGGCATAAGGATAGACATAGAGATCAATGGAATAGAAATGAGACCCCAGAAAAAGCCCAAACATTCATGGTGAATTGATTTTCAGCAAGGGTACCAAGACCTTTCAATGGGGTAAAGAACAATCTCTTAAATAAATGGTGTTGAGACAAATAGGAAACCATTGGTGAAAGAATGAAGTTGGATCCCTACTTCTCTCCATATACAAAAATTAGCTCAAAATGGATCAATGGCCTAAATATAAGAATTGAAACCATTAATAGGAACAAATATAATTAATAAAAGAAAACGTAGGGGTAAATCTTTATGACCTCTGATTTGACAATGGGTTCTTAGATTTAATATCAAAAGCATCAGCAACAAAAGAAAAATAGATAAATTGGACTTCATAAAAATCAAAAACATTTATGCATCAAAGGACATTATCTAGAAAGTGAAAAGGCAACCTACAGAATGAGAGAAAGTAATCACAAATCATAAATCTGATATAAAGTTTTAGTATCCAGAATGTATAAAGAACCCCCTTACAGCTCAACAATAAGAAGACAATCTCCCTCAGGTGGACAGAAAGGCTTGCATAGACATTTCTCCACAGATTGGATCTCCAAATATCCAACAAGAACATGAAAAATGTTCAACAGCTATGGCCCTAAGGAAATGCAAATTGAAACTACACTGAAGACTACTTCACCAGGATCGCTATTAAAAAAACAAAACAAAACAAAACAAAACACACACACACACACACACACACACCAGAAAATAACAAATGTTGACAAGCATGTGAAAAAATAGGAACTCTTGCTGGGGGAATGTAAAACAGTTCAGCCCCTCTGGAAAATAGTTTAGTGGTTCCTCAAAAAGTTGAACATAGGAGTGCCTGGGTGGCTCAGTTGGTTAAGCGTCCAACTTTTGATTTCAGCTCAGGTCATGATCTCGGGGTCTTGAGATTGAGCCCTAGCTTCAGGCTCAGTGCTGGGCATGGAGCCTACTTAAGATTCTCTTTCTCTCTCTTTCCCTCTGCCCCTCCCCCAGCTCATGCTCATTCTTTCTCTCTCTTTCAAAAAAAAAAAAAAAAGTTGAACATAGAATTACTGTACGGCCCTGCAATTCTATCCATAGGTATATATCAAAACAGAATTGAAAACAGGCACTCAAACAAATACTTTTTCACAACTATGGATAGCAGGACTATTTACAAAGATGAAAAAGTGGGAACAAGCCAATGTTCATCATGGATGAATGGATAAACGAAGTGTGGTACACACATACAATTGTTCAGCCAGTAGAAGGAATGAAGCACTCACACATGATACAACTTGGATGGACTTTGAAAACACTATATGAAGTGAAAGAAGCCAGGCGCAAAAGGTCACATGTTGTATAATTCCTTTCATATGGAGTATCCGGAATAGGTAAATTCACACAGACAGAAAACAGATTGATAATTTCCAGCATATAAGGGTGGGGAAATAAGAATGAATGCTTAATACATATGAGGTGTATAGAAAGTCTAGAAAGGTGGTGGTTTCACAACATTGTGAGTTGTACCAAATGCTACTGAATTGTGTAATTTCAAATAGTTAATTATATGTTATGTGAATTTCACTTCAGTGTATATGTGAACATTGTGTATATGTGAACATTGCAATAAGACATAGAAGGCATTTATTAGAACTCTTCAAAGAGTTTAAAATCTCGTTTTGAAAATTGTGGCAATAGAACAAAGCAAATATCCATAGGCCTAGAAATAGAGATTAAATTTGCTGACTACTATATTTGATGAAAAAGAACACTATTGTTATGGGAAGCTTCAGATGAATGCATTTTTGATGAGTAAGATAATTTTAAAATTAATTTTATTACAATTACAGATAGAGTGATAGAATGCATGAATAGATATTTTAAATTATACACAAATTGTAAAGCCACTTTCAGTTTCTTGTATGACCAGCACAAGTTGTAGAAAATGTCAGAGGAAATATTCAAATGACATCGTATTATCTTGTATTTTAAATTAAATTCATTTTAAAAATCTAATAGAATTATGCTTATTTTAACAGGATTCCACTAGAAAAATCTCTTTGAGATACATCAAAAAAGCTGTCAAGGTAGAACCATTATGTTGTTTACTAAGATTACCAAAAAATTCCGTTTGTCAGAACAGAGAGGTGCACGACTGAATCTTGGATGGTCTTGGACAAACCAGGACAGGCTGGTGGTCATCCTTGTCTACTGGTCCATTTTATGAAGTCATTGAAATGGCCAACAATACCTTCCCATAAATGATCTCTCCACATAGGAGTAATATTCCTATATTGTTTAAAATTAACTATTCTATTTCGCTTTTTTTCATTTGACAATCTTGTTGCAATATCTTTGACATAAAAATTGTTTATATTTAACTTGCTTTAAAAAATGTATACATTGTGAAAAGATCACTACTATTAAATGAATAATCACTCACTTCTACATAGTTACCATTGTATGTGTATGTGTATGTGTGTGTATGTGTGTGTGTATAGATTTAAGATTTCAAGTATGCAATACAATATTGTTAACTATCCTCACCATGGTGGACACTAGATCTCCAGAACTCATTCATCTTGCATAACTAAACCTTTGTATCCTTTGACCAATGTCTTCTCATTCCCCCTCTCCACCACCCCTGCCCCCCGCCCCAACCACACGCACACCGTCTCCAGCAACTACCATTCTATTCTCTGCTTCTATGAGTGGTTATTTTAGATTCCCTGTTTAAGTGAAATTATGCTGTATCTGTCTTTCTGTGCATGGATTATTTCACTTTGCATAATGTCCTCTAGTTTCATCTATGCTGTTGCAAATGGCAAAAATTCCTTCCTTTTTAAAACTAGATAATATTCCAGTGTGTGTGTGTGTGTGTGTGTGTGTGTGTACGTATTTTTTTCTTTAGCCATTCACCTGTTGATGGACCCTTAGGTTGTGTCCCAATCTTGGCCTTTGTGAATAATGTTGCAATAAACATGGGAGTGCAGATATCTCTTAGACATAACTGATTTCATTTCCTTTGGAAATATACTCAGAAGTAGGATTGCTGGATCATATGGTAGTTCTATTTTTAATTTCCTAAGGAACCTCCATACTGTTTTCCATAATTGCTACACCAGCGTGCATTCCCATCAACAGTGCATAATGGCTCCTTTTCCTCCACATCCTTGCCAACACTTGTTATCTCTTTTCTTTTTGATACTAGTCATCCTAATACATGTGAGGTGATATCTCTTGGGGTTTTGATTTTGCATTTTCCTGATGATTAGTGAAAACTGATTATAGAAAGAGTTAAATATTCCTTGAAAAACTGTGTGTAAGAATCATCAGATCTAGAGGTATTATAATTTATATTTAAATTATAAATTATAAAAACTAATTTATCAGTATTTTCACAAACCATAAAGTCCCTTTAAAGCTCTAATCACAGTTGCATCTGCAGAAATATCCTTCTGAGAAGTAAAAATGATAAAAAATCATTTGTGATTTTGCATTTGCCAAGAGTGACTGTTGTCACTTTCAGTTATATAAATTAAAAATGAAGTTAAAATGAAGTATAAATTGTGATGACCTAATCAGAAAAACAAGGCATAAAAATGTTATGATCAATCAAGAGATCACATTAATAAATTATTATTCATTCTATTACATATAATTGGGACACTGAAATTTTTTATTGTAGTTTATAAGTTTATGTTATTAGTAATGTATCACTATTATCGTGGACTTGACGCTGTATTCAATTCTTGAGCCAAAGAGAGAGGAGGGATTTGGTCACAACCAATCCTTTATATATCAAGCATTCTTTACAGTTTTCTTTTTTTTTATACCTTGTCTCATTTCCTCTTCACAACGACCATATGAAGACATTATTCTACTTTTAAGTTAGGAAATGGATGTTCCAAAGAAGTCAGATTAGATGCTTAATTCAGTTGAATGTTTTTTTCTGATACCCAGGGCCCCTCCTGGGCCCTCCTGCTAAGAATATGCACATCAGTCCAAAAGTAGCAGGATTTTCCCTTTAGATCATTGCCAAAGGCACCAGGAACACTTCAATATATTTGCTCTTTGCCCTTTAAGAAAACAGGTCTCTTGGAACCAAGGCTACTTATTTTAGCCTTCAGAACCCCAGAATGAAAGGAAACAAGCTCTCTATGATAAAGATCTTTCCTGAGATGCTCCCCTTTTAGTATTTAACCTTGCCTTCCAGCGTGTTTCCTGTTACTCCTCTGTTATGTGTCCTGCCAATTAAGGAAGGTTTTTTTTTACCCCCTGTATTCCCCTTTCTTCACTTTTGCTATTTGTTCTCCATTTGTAAACCATATGAAAGTTTGTACTTGCAGCCAACATAAGGCTTTCTGTAACTTTTGACATGATTCATGCCTTGAGCCAATTTCTGTGTCATTCCTCATAGAAAAATAAACCAACAGTTATGGCAGTAAAGTTCGGAGTCACCATGCTGAGGTAGAGGATCTGGGGGGTGTCCAGCTGGCCTGGACCGTCACCAGCAGTCAATGTGGGCTGTTGAAGCAAGCACCAACTCTTCTGGGCCTTCCTGGCACAGATAGAGCAGATTTGAGAACCCAGGAAACCACTACCTACCCAAGGAGGATTTGTCTGTGTAACTATCAACTTACACTTGATATTTATGGCACAATGGTCAAGAGCAGAAGTGGTCCCAGCAAATGCCTCAAGGAAGTAGGTTTTTTGTCTTCTTATCCATTCAACTGTGGTTGGTGAACATCTCCATGGGCAAAGGAACTAGACTTAAGTGGCTATAAAAGTTGAAAGGTGGCTCTCCTCCCTGGTTTCCTGCATTTGAATAGAGCCCAACGGTATCAAGACAATGATCTTGCTGTCCTGTTCACATCCATTTTTGAGGATGTTAATGTTGGAGGAGAGGAGGACTTGCTGGTATAACCCTCCTTAAATCAGCGCAGGTATGTTTGATTATAGGTTGATGTTGCCCAGGCAGAATTCATACTAGTGGCAAACAAGATTTGGGCTTATTAGAGGTCACAGATATTTGCCTAGTGCTTGATGAATTCAGAATAATTTCTGAACACACTTCATGTGGTTTTCCCAACATCAGTGTCGGCCGATAGGGCATCTTGGTGCAGGGCCCGGGGCACGAGATTTGGCTTCAGAAGTCCTGGCTCCTACCTCATCTCTATCATTCCCTGTCTTTGTAAGCTTAGAAAAATGGTTTCCCTCACAAAGTCTCTGTTCGCAACCTAGGAAATTGCCATACCTCATAAAGTTTTTGAGAGGGTTGAATGGGACAAAGCCATTGACGATATTTGTCCCTTCCCCGGAAATCTGCTGTTGAGGAAGCTGAGGATAATAGAAGTCAGAATGGAAATCAGAATGTTGCTCTTGGAGTCTAGAGCTTTTCCCCAGCCCTGCCTCAGAAAACTGTTCTGATGCCCTGGGGCAGAGCTGGGACTTGGGTGTGCTGGGGGCTGACGCACAGTCTACAGAGAGGTCTCTGGGCACAGTGACAGCCAGGTCGGGGTCTTGGTAGAGCAGTCGCTCACTCAGCACAGCCAAGTTTTGTCTCCCAGGGGACAGATCATAAAAGCCACGACTGCTGGCATCTGTAGGGGGAAGCAAAGAAGGAGGGAGTCTGTGAAATTTCGGCAGAGAGGAAATGAAGCATCAAGTGCATTTCAAGATAGTGTGAGGTCAGCTTTAATAGTGATAGAAGAACTGAAGCCTCACATGAAGATGTCAGTTAAGAAAAAGAGATCACCACGAACACAGGGCTCTGAGCGATAAGAACGCTTCTTTTGGGGGCAAAATGACTGAGCAGAAAAATTGCAGAATTCAGGCTCAGCGTAAACAAATTCAGGGGCTTCACGTTCTGTGTTCAGACCAGTTTTCTCTTTTTCTTATTTTAAAAGATACCTTTTTTATAAATAGAAGTATTTCTGTATGTTTGTATCTTAGGTAGAACCCCGGAATATATGTGTGTTTTATTATTCAATTATTCTCTAATAATTTTTGTATTTTCATGTTATTATCAATAAGCTTCAAGTAATTTTGTAAAATCTATTTATTTCTTGCATTCTACTGCCACATTTTTTCCTATTAAAAATTTTTTTTCTTGCTTTCCTTTGGAAATTAAGTATTTTTTCTAGACTAGGTATTATTTCTCATCCTCTTTTCTATTGATTTGGAAACTAAATAGTCGACCTCTTCTTATTGATTAGCCTAGAAATTACAATATGGCTCATTAAATTGGCAGACTATAAAGTTAATTAAGGACCTTAACTTTCTCCGAAACAATAAAAAACTCTTATTTTTTTCATTTCCATTATTCCCCTTCTCAATACAATTGTTAACAGTGTTTTGGTTTCTCTTCTCTCCCCCCCATTTTTTTAACCTTATGAATTACCGTCAGTATCAGCTTAGATGTAGCCACACCATTTTCCCTGGTCACCATCTCTGTGTCTTTTTCAGACCTTCCTTCTGGCATCTTTTTTTTTTTCTTTCTGAAGAATATATTTTGAAATTATTTAGTGCATGTATGTGGGTTATAAAGATTATTAGGCTTATGCATATTAGGTTTTTAAATTTTGCTCTTTTTCTCAAAAGATATTTTGCTGGCAGTTAGTATCTTTTACCATCAGGTACTTCTTTCCTAGTTTTGGTTTCCATTGTTGGTAGTGAGTCACTGTCAGTACAATTACCCTTCCTCCTCCAAGAAATGTGTCCTTTCCTTCTGATACTTTTAATTTCTTTTCTTTCTCCCCAGAGGCTTTTAGTTTTACTAAAATGTATCTAGATGATAAGACTGCTTCTTTAAATTTATCCTTCTTGAGCTATGTTGGACTGTCTGAATAGGAAGACTCAGTTTTTCATCAGTCCTGAAAAATTTAAGTTACTATGATTCTAAGTTTTAACTCTTCCTTTTTTCTCAATTAAAAAAAAAAAAAACTTTTTGGAACTCTGATCTATGTTGGATCTCTTCAATCTGTGTCTTTCACCATTTATTTCATAATTTGTCTGTCTTGCTGTGCTGCATTATGGATAATTACTGGTGATCAGTCTTCAGCTTGTTAAATCTGCTGGCCAGCTTACTTTGAATTATTATAGTGTTAATTTCTAGAAAATTTATTTGGTTATTTTTCAAACCTACCTGGTCATTTTTAAAAATTGTCTCTTAATTCTATCTTTGATTCCTTTTTATTTTAGCATGTCTGTATATATTTATACTCATATGAATCTTAGTGTCTGAATTTTTTGCATAATTTAATACAATATATTGTTGGCTTCTTTGGCTGACTCTCATCATGGTGCCAAGTTCCCTTGTGTGTGTGTTGTTCCTGCTGTTTTTACTATTCCCTGAAATGTTATCTATTCAACTTATTTGAAGTTGGTTTGAGTTCTCTAATTATTCCAGGAAATGTCTGTTTTTGTTTCTGCTAGGAGCCTAAGTAGACTACCTACAAGAATCACATAAAATTCCTGCTTGGACCTTTGTGGAATACACAGGTATTTCAGACCCCAAAGATACCTGAGGTCCAACTCTTGGTTAATAATTCTCTGGGAATATTTCTTCCTTTCTCTCCACATCCCACCCCATGAACCCCCCCGCCCACCCCCCCCCCCCCCCCCCCCACCCCCGCCAAGCATTCAAAACCAAAGGTGGATAGACAGGTGGTTTCATTTTATTCTTCACTGTAGGGTAATTTTTCTATCCTACCCTTTTTTTGATGAAGGATGTATTTATTGGTTATCCTGGCTTCATGCAGGAGTTTTCAGTCCAGCTACTTTCCTTGTGCAGGCCCTAGGCATTGCCTCTGTCCCCTTGAGCCTATGTAGACGTGTGTGCTCTTTCCAGAAGAGGAACACAGATGCCCCCAGGGGGAGCTGATGTTTTACTTCTTATCTCTGGATTCTTGTTCCACTTGGCACTTGGCCTCTAGGTTTTTACTTAGAATCTTTTCAGAGTTGCCACTCCTTTAAGCTATATATATAAAATTATATAGAAGTAACATATACATAAACATACTATAATTATATAATATGTACCACATATAAATATATAATTTATAATAATAAATATATAATAAACATTTATATATATAATAAACATTCATGATATATGCTTAACCATTTTGTTTTGTTTAACCCTATTTTCTACCCTTGCTTTCTTACCACTTTTGCAAAATTCCTCTCTTATTTCCTGCCCTCAATCCAAAGGAGTTTGTATCTAACTAGAGTATCTACATATTTCTTCATGCAATCATGTATTTAGCAAACCCTGACTGTCTCTTACTATGAATCAAACCCTGTACTTGACATTTGGGACCCATGGATGAACAAGACTTGTTTTCTGTTGGCAAAGAACTCACAGTTGACAGAGGGAAATAGACTGGTAATGATGGTAACCCAGAGTGTGATAACTCAGATTAGTACTGGTTGAAATGGGAATGCAGAGGAAAGGACCCTAACCCATACTGGAATGGGAGAATTTGTCCAGCCTTCTAGGAGACATGATGCCTGAGATGCTTTACGAGGTAAGAAGAAAGAGAGGAGGACTTTGCAGGTAGCATATGATTACTGACCATCTAAACCTGTCTGACATTCTTCTGGCCCTGTGCTTTGGTCATTATTTTCTCCCTGTATGATTTTTATACTCAGTACACATTTTGAAATTCTTATAGTACTTTAAGGTTAGGGTCTAATGTTTCTTCTTTGAAGGCTACCCTGGAGCTCAGTAAAAATCATTTCCCATTTGTCCTCAGTGCTTCCCGTCAAGTGGCTCCTAACTCACTCAGGGAAACTTTCTCAAATTGTAGTGACTTACCAGAGGGATGTGACCTTCTGAACAGCAAAGTACTTACATTACTTTCCTCTGTAACCTCATGGCCTTGAACTTTCACTTTTACTGTCCCACATCTCTGCTTCATTAAATTAGAAAATAACAAGATCAAATGATTTTAAACACAACAGGATGGAGCTGGGTTAGGCACACAGTAGGGTTGCTTGGTAGGCATGGTTGTTAAAGGAGGGATAAGTCAAAAAGGGGTAGCACAAAATAGTAGATGGTCTGTTGTGAGTTTTTCCTGATTCCAACTCACTGTGTGATATTGTAATTCAAACTTCGACTGTAGACTGGCCGATGTCTTGGAACTGGATTGTTTGGAGAGACAGTGGAGAATGGGGCAGAAGATTTGTAGATTTCTGGCTTGGCCATTGGCTCCGTCCTCTGAGTGAGATCTGGCCTAGTGGTGGTGTGGTACGGAGATAGTGACTAAGACTGGGACATGTCCATGAAATCTGCAGGTGGAAATGAGTAGTAGGCAGTTGACTAGATAGATCTGAAGTGAGTGTATTCTGGTCAGGAGATATAAAAACAGAAAGGAGAAAGTTCACATTTGCCTAACGCATTTTTTTCATGACTGTCAACTTCATCTGTTAATTTTTAGCTTTCAAAGGAAAGACCCCAAATATTTTACTATCACCCCATCTGGAATATACACCAATTACTTCTAAATTCTCCCTGTCATTTTTATTGTTATTTTTGGACATAGGACATGAGGGAAAGAGACATGAGTTTGTGTCTCCATAATTCCCTGGCTAACATGGCTGTATTGCCCGGGTCATGACACTGCCCCTCTCTATCTGCAAAAGAAGAGGAATAAATTATCTGTCACACAACATTTTCATCTAAATTCTTCTGCTTCTCAGTCTAGTTTGACAGGAAAATAAGGATTGAAGTTAGGAGCAGAACTTTATCTAGAACTTTCTTTGACTCTTACCCGGATCAGTAAAATCAAAAGCACTGTCAGTGCTGCCCAGCCCCAGAGCAACTGTCCTGGTCCAGACCACGGAATCAAAGAAGAGAACTGGCAAATGAAGAAAATAACCTAAATGTGGGATCATAGATCAATTTTTTTGTTACCTTATTTTTCTTTTCTGTAATAAACAAACAACAACGAAAACAAAATTCTAATAAGTTAAAACAAAATGATTGAAAGGATTGCATTCAAATCTTCATAAGCAAGGTTTCTCTTTGGTCATGATGCTCCAGGGTCTGCAGTTTAGTAAAACAATGACATATAAGAGAACAGATTGTTAGGCTCTAATAATAGAGCTATATATTTGATCTGGGGGAACTGCTCTCATCTTCCTTTAATGTAATTCTTTTTTTTTTTTCTTTTTTGTTGAAGGCTCTCTCCTCTGGTAGGCACTCTAAGACCAAAACCTGGATCTACTTCATCTTTGTACCTTCAATTTCTGATGGCATGTTTGACACTCAGATGGTGTTTGTTGATTGAATGAAAGATAGTCATTATTACACTGGAATTATTTAGCACAAAATCTATAACTGCAAATGGCTCGGAAAAAAAAAAGAGACATTAGAAAGTGAACTTCTTATTTACAGGTTCTTCTTTCAGAGTAAATCCCTTAAAAGCTATTATAGTACAATATGGGCCTGTAGGGAACGAAGCCCAGTAATATTTATGAATAGATTGAGGATAATCTTGAGGAGAGAAGAGGAGCAGTTCCATACTGTAGGCTTTTGGGAAGTAGGGGGATTGACTTATTATTTACATACCCACCATATTTTAATGAAATGCTACCATAAACAGCGGGGTTGAGAGTCTCAAATCAAGGAAAGATCTAATAGTGGGGGAAGTGATGCAAATGCATAGTCAGAGCTGAGTTGAGGTTTGAGTTGCCCAAGAAACAAGTTTATTGCTTGAATCTGCAAATTAAAAATATAACTTGGGGTAGACATGAGTCATCAGGTGATAGGAACCCGTGTGTTTCCCACAGCTTTCAGGGTCTGAAATTATGAGATATCTTGATCTGCTGAGCCCTGACTTGTTGCGTTATACAGACACAATGAGCCATAAGAACATGACGCTGTGTAGCAAACATGCACCAAGATCACATACCCGCTCATTTATTCCAGAAAACAATTGTTCTGGGGGCCTTGTTTTATGCATAGGACTTATAACTATGAATGAAATCCAGCCTCCCCTGAGCTCGGGGGAAGCCAAGAGGAATAAATGGATCATTAAAAAAGAGTGTGCTAAATGTTGTGATAAATATAAGCACAGGGCACCACGGGAGCGCACAAGGAAAGTATTTATTGGCCCTTGGGGGAGGAAGGAGAGGTCTAGGGAGGCTTCTCAGAGGAAGCGATATCTAAACTGAGATTTGAAGGATATCTGCCAGCAGCTAAGAAAAGGCAGGTGGGAGGATTCAAGTAACGAGAACAACATGTGCTAGAAAGTACAAGTGTGGGAGCCTGGCAAAGTCATGAACTGCCAGAAGTCTGGAATGTCTGGAAACTAAGCTGCAGGTGAGGAGTCAGAAAAGATCAAGCTGGAAAGGGGAGAGGGCAGATCACGAAGGGATGTGAGCTCCCGTGAGAGGTTTGCATCCCTCATGCACTTGGTGGCCACTGGTACCTGAGAACAGGGAAGAGACGTGACCAGAGGTCACAGCTTATGGAGCAGGGAGGGCACCGAAGTAGAGCAGGAAGGAAGGCAAGGAAGCCCATTCAAAGACTGCTGTAATGAAGTTGGTAGGAGACAATGGTAGTATGAACGACTTGGAGGCAGTGAGGATGGAGAGAAGAGGAAAGAGTCTGGAAAACTTCAGAATAGAAGCCACAGGACCTCCTATGTGATAGAAAATAAAGGCCAAAGGAGAAGGAGGAGACCAGGATACACCTTGGTTTCCAGGTAGACTTCTCAACTGATATGTCACCTTTCATCATGGGACAGAGGAGGAAGAAGAGGCTCAGGTACTAAGAGGAGTTTAGCTGAGTTGAAATAAAAGCAACTTCAAGACGCCCAAGTGGGGAGATGTCCTCCAGGTAACTGGAATTTAGGCAAGAGATTTGGGCTAGAATTACAGAGTTGAGAGCCATTGCTGTAGAGTAATCAGTTATAGTTCTGGGAATGGATGAAATTGCAAAGGGAAATTTCACAGAGCACAAAAGGGGGATAAGAAAGAAACCATAAAAGAAATTGACATTTAAGGGATGACGTTCAGTAATGGAGATACCTAAGGAGCACATACGGAAGTGGGAGGAAAACGAGAGAAAACAAGTGTTAAAGATCAGGGAAAAACCTGATTTTTGAGAAGGAGGTGAACAGGGGATGGATAAGGAAGACCAAGGTCTAGATAGTGTCCAGTGGCTTGAGTAACACAGACATCGGTGGTGACCACGTGTGAAAGTCATCCCAGTGTCCTGGTAGAGAGGAAGCCAGGTGACTGGAGGTGAGTGTGGGGAGGGACCCAGGGTTGACGTGTCTCCCATGAAGCACTGCCTTGGCTGTTCATCAGTGAAAAATAAGTAGATATCCCTGAACCTGTCTTTTTTTTTTCTAATCCTTTAATCATTAATAAAACTCCACTCCACCTTTTAGACCGTTGCTATGCCTAGAGAGGAAGATATATTAATTTAAAGTATGGGTCTGAATGGCCTGATAACAGTGGATGCCTAGCCCTGAGTTTTAATCCTTGCTTCCCATAATACCAATGCTATTTTGCTCAGCTCTCTTCATTTCCCTGGATTTCAATTTCCTCATTTGTCAATCAGGAATAATAATATGTACCTTATAGATGTGTTGAGAACTACATGAGTGTATGTATGTGAACATCTGGCATGGTGTTGGGCAAAATGTGGGGAGGCAGCATGCTGAAGGAGACACAGGTAACTGGTTCGAGGGCTGGGGCTGGACCCAGATCTCCTTATTCCAACATCCAGGCTCATCCTCAACATCAAAAGTCTGAGACAAAAATGGAAATGTGACCATGCCTTCTCTCTCTCATTATTCTCTCCATGCTCTGCCAATTTCCTAGACCAAAAGGAGCAAGCTGACTTGTAAGAGTTTATAAGAATTAGCCCAGGATCTGGTTTAGTGTCAGGACCAAGCTACAACCCTACTACGTACCAGGCTCTAAACTACTCTGTGGCAGGTTAGTCAGCAGGATCACCGCACCTTCACCTCTCCAAGACCAGCACACAGGGTGCTCTGTCTCCTCCCTCCTCTCCTCCCCTCTACTTTGTTGACTCTGGGATAAAGCCAGACAGATATGGGTTAAGGTCAAGCTCTACTGCCACCTCTGTGACCTTGCATTTGGTATATAACTTCTGTAAGCCTCAGTTTCCTTAACTGTCTGTGCTGAATGACTATACATTCCAATTCCACCGCATGGAGCTGAAGTTAAAATGAGAAAATATGTATGCGTTACAAACTATAGTATACGAGGCAAGTGTGCAATATGATTATTAAGAAATCTGATTATTTTGTCAAATTTCAAATTTAGGCTTTCTTATTGTTGGTGCTTTTGCTGACCAGGGTGAGTAAGAGGGGGACAGGGTGCTGCCTTTCAACATTTAAGTGTCTGCCATCCATTGCAAACTTTGCTCGAACCAGCCTGGAAGCCCTCAGCTCCTCCAGCTATAAAATGGAGATTAAAATACCTCCCTTGTAAGGTTATTAAAACCCCAAGATGAAATAATAATCTTGGAACCAAACCTCAAAGGTAAGTATCCATGTCAATCTTTGTGTCTTCATTTCCTGGTGTTGAAGGAGACCTGAGCAAAGTAAGCAAATGTGGTTTTAAAACAAACAAACTGAATGGAAAACAGAATCTCTTTCCAAAAAGAAAATGTTAAAACACCTGAGTGAGCTGAATCACAGAGCTCTTGATGCTGAGTTTGTAGTGAGGAGTGATTTAGCTCATCCTCCTCCAGAGAAAACAGTATCTAGCCTGAGAAACAGCAGGTAGGCGATAGAGGGGGCCACTGAGGGAATGTGGGTTAGAAAGGATAAAGGGTGACAACATGGTGGAAGCTGCTTGCTCAGGAGTGTCCTCAAATGTCTAAATGTCGCAGGACTCCAGGCACCGCACAGAGCATGGGAGAAATGTGGTGAGGCAGAGCAGAGCCTGGAGAGAAGGAAGCAGGTCTCCGCAGTGCCTGCTCCTCATCCCCCTACAGTAGGAAGCCATCTTTAAGAACGACACCTTCCAGCCCATGAGGATCAGTGTGTCACCCAGAGTGATGACTAGTTCCTCACATGGGGTTGGCTTTGTCCTCCAGGAAGGCCACCTCAAGAAAGGCCACAGGCAGAGGCTCCAGGGACTTGCCATGCTCTGAGAGTCTCAAGCAGAACAGTGGCTTGCAGACAGCCTTCACTCCTGGCATTGTTCCTTCGATTTTAGTCTCTGGTTTGATGTTTGCTGGGAACATACTACATCGTCCCTCACCCAGCCCCAAAGAATTTTATGGATGGATCCTTACCTAGAGGTAGCTCTGAGCAGATATTCACAAGCTAAGTGGACAACTCTTGCCTTTCTCTGTAGGTGGAAACTGAAACCCTATAAACAGATTACAGTTCAGATGACAGGAATGTGGTGAGGAGGAAAGAATGTACCTCTGAAACAAATAATGCAATATATGTTAAGAAAAAAAAAAAAAAGAAGAAGAAGAAGAAGAAGAAGAAGGTAGCGGGAGGGGAAGAATGAAGCGGGGGAAATCGGAGGGGTAGACGAACCATGAGAGACGATGGACTCTGAAAAACAAACAGGGTTCTAGAGGGGAGGGGGGTGGGAGGATGGGTTAGCCTGGTGGTGGGTATTTAGGAGGGCACATTCTGCATGGAGCACTGGGTGTTGTGCACAAACAATGAATCATGGAACACTTCATCTAAAACTAATGTTGTAATGTAAGGGGATTAACATAAGAATAAAAAAAAAAAAAAAAGAAAGACAGTGGACTTTATTTATTTGCTTAACAAGTATTTATAAATGCCTGTTGTGTGCCAGGAAGCTGGAGATGTGATGATCCTGTCCTTATGGAGATGATAGATGACTGGAAGTTTCTGGCATTGATCAAATCATCCTGCTCAGTGAGCATAGGATGACACACTGACATGTGTTATGAAGTAGAGGTGCACAGTTTTATAAGAACATGTGACAAGGTACCTGGCCTGGACTAGGGGTCAAGTATGATGTCCTTCAACATGAGTCAGGTCAAAGAAGAGTATGTTGGGGAAAGCGTCCCAAGAGGGGGACAAGCATGCACCCAGCTGCTGCAGTTGGAGAGAGAGTAGCGCATTTGAGGAGCCTCAAAGATGGCCATGCAGCAGTCTCTTCTCACCTGAGTGCAGACCATGCTGTGGTGGGGTGGGTACTGGGGAGTGCTGCAAGATGAGACTTGAGGTGTTGAGAAGAGCCAGATCACACAAGGTCATCCAAGTTGTGTTGAGAACCTGGTCTTGATGGGAATGCAATGGAAATCCTAGAGTATCTGTCTGGGTTTTCCAGAGAAACATAACCAATAGAATCCATTCATATATGGTCCAAGAAGTACGAGATCTACACGTAGCAAAGTGAAGACCCAGGAGAACTGATGCTATGAAACCAGTTTAACTCTAAGTCCAAAAGGCAGGGGAAGATGGATGTACTCACTTGAGGATAATCAGGCAGAGAGAAATCTTTCTTGCTCAGTCTTTTATTCTATTCAGGCTTTCAACAGATTGGATGAGGCTCACTCCCATTAGGAAGGATAATGTGCTCTTTACCCAGTCTACCAATTCAAATGCTAATCTCATCCGGAAACACCCTCACAGACACACCCAGAAATAATGCTCACCAAATATCTCAGTACCTGTGGCCCAGCCAAGTTGACATACTGTATTAACCAGCACACTTGGTTCCTCCATTTACTGGCTTTGTGATGGTTACAAATAGGTCACTAACCCCTTGATTCCTTGCTTTTCACATTTGTTAAATGCATGTGGTCATGTGAAGCTCATGGGGGACACACATAAGGCTTGTGAGTGCCATGAGGATGAAACTGGAAGGTATTATGCTGAGTGAAATAAGTCAAACAGAGAAAGACAATTATCATATGGTTTCACTCATAGGTGGAATATAAGAAATAGCCCTGGAAGTTTCTGGCATTGATCAAATCATCCTGCTCAGTGAGCATAGGATGACACTCTGACATGTGTTATGAAGTAGAGGTGCACAGTTTTATAAGAACATGTGACAAGGTACCTGGCCTGGACTAGGGGTCAAGTGCACCTAGGGAAGGGAAGGAGAACTGAAGGGGAAGTCATCAGAGAGGGAGAAAAGCCATAAGAGACTCTTAACTCTAGAAAACAAACTGAGGGTTGCTGGAGGGAAGGTGGGTGGGGGGATGGGGTAATTGGGTGAAGGGCATTAAAGAGGGCATGTGATGTGATGTGATGAGCACTGGATGTTATATGCAACTGATGAATTATTGCACACTACATCTGAAACTAATGATGTACTATATGTTGGCTAATTGAATTTAAATAAAAAGTTTTTTTAAATGAAATAATGATGAGAATGAGGAGAATAATATTTAAAGCTAAGCTTTATTGGGCACTTTTTCTGTTTTGGGCTCTGCTAACCACTTTATCAGGATACACTATTTTTGCCAATGTAGCTTTATAAAGGTAAAGTTGTACTTACATAATATACTAGTTTATTCAAACTATTTTTTATTTTTTATATTTTTTAAGATTTTTATTTATTTATTTGACAGAGACACAGCAAAAGAGGGAACACAGCAGGGGGAGTGGGAGAGGGAGAAGCAGACTCCCCGCTGAGCAGGGAGCCCAATGCGGGGCTCGATCCCAGGACCCTGGGATCATGGGATCATGACCTGAGCTGAAGGCAGACGCTTAACGACTGAGCCACCCAGGCGCCCCATATTCAAACTATTTTTTAAAGTCATGTCACAGTCCTTTCCAATTAAGTTTTTTTAAAAAGATTTATTTATTTATTTGAGAGAGTGCATGTGCACATGCATGCAGGCACATTTGGAAGGGGGGAGCAGAGGGAGAGGGAGAGGGACAAGCAGCCTCCACACTGAATGTGGGGCTCGATACCATGACCCTGAGATCAGGAACAGAGTGGAAACCAAGAGGTGGACTCTCAACCGACTGAGCCACCCCCAGGCACCCCTCCAATGAAGTCTTAGCCAGTAGTCTGAGTTACCACACAAATATGAATAGAGATGGTCAGGTCAAAGGAGGGCCAAGAAGTGGTGTGTCCTCATGTTTCAAAACCCCCTCCACTCTATGTGGCCATGAAACGCAGCCTGATGACCTGGTGGTGATGGCTCCATTTTGCTTACGTCCCAAAGGCAAAAGCAAATTTCTCTGAATCTCATATGAAGAGGGATTTAACTCAGAATATTGTTACATTCCCTGAAAAGACCAGCAGTCTTAGGGAAATTCTTGAGTTCTCTCTATTTCAGATTTTTTTTTCTTGGAGGGTTGCTGTAAAGCTGAAATTAGACCCTAACCACACAGAAGTAAGTCAGAGGTGTAAATCACATAGAAGATGTTGAGTACAGAGGGTGATGGTGAAATGTTAGGTCTTATTGTTACTATGATAGTTGCTGTTTCTGGATCTAACAACCCACGTATGGCAGTGTCTACAGTCTAAGTGCAGTATTTTGAAGTTGCTCACAAGGGATTGAAAGCAGCCCAGGAATTCTGGATTCACATCATAACTTCCTGGCCTCATGGTTTTCTTAGAGGATGGTCTCTGTACTTATTCTTGTTTTTCATTATCATGTGCTTGCTCATATTCTCTTTATCTTGTGCAGTTAGCATCAATTCGCCATCTCTCGTAGTAGAAATGATTACACATTTTCTGTGAAATAATCACTTCACTGCTCCAGGATACTTACTCAGCTAGAACTGGGTAAAAACTCCTCCCAAGCACTGGCCATCCCCTTCCAGGGATTCTGGGACCCTGTTTGTGCTGGATTTACTTTCAGATAATTATTTTAAAACTATATAGTCATTTATTTATTCATTTCCTTTTACTGAATTACAAATTAAGTGAAATAAAGGATGAAACCTCTGGGGGGTTAAAATAATAAAATATCCTACTCTTAGGGGGCTCAGGGTCTAACAAGAAAAATAAGATATGTACATAGATGATCATAATATAAGGCAAAAAAAAAAATCATCATTATCCTACAAAAGTTTTAAATAAGTTCCCTTGGGTTGTCAAAGGAAGGACTGATGGAAGGCTTTGCAGAGATGGTGGTGATTCTGGCAGATGGTGAAGAGCATTCCTGCATAAAGAATTGGCGAGAGAATGTATGGAAAGCAGAGAGAGAATGGTTTTGGAGGGCAGGATATGTAAGGCGGACTATAGGAAATGAGGCTGGCTGGCAGGATTGATGATAGCCTATGGAGGCCCTTGGGTGGTTAAGTCCAGAAATGGTGCTTTGTCTGCTAGGTAAAGAGCAACTGGAGTCGTTTTGAGTAGGAGGTTACCATAATCATACCTGTACTTCAGAAAAAAAATCTGTTGGTGACCTTTAGGATGGGCTGTGGCTAGGTGCTGCATGTCAGGTGGTTTGCATCAGTGGCCCGGATGACAGGCAAGGATGGTGGAAAGGGGGAGCAGGGGGCTCAAGGGCTATTTCAAATGTTTAATCAGTAGTCATTGGGGCACCAGTTGGCTCAGTTGGTTAAGTGTTGGACTCTCGATTTTGGCTCAGGTCATCATCTCAGGATGCTGGGATTGAGCCCCACGTCGGGCTCTGTGCCCAGCGGGGAGTCTGCTTGAGAATTTTCTCTCTCCCTCTCCCTCTGCCCTTCTCCTGTTTTCTCTCTCACTCTCTCTCTAAAATAAATAAATATTAAAAAAAAAAAAGGTAATTGACAACTGGTTGAGTAGAGACAATCAGGGAGAGAGGTGTCCAGGGTGCTCTGTGATTTTCCCTGCCCGGACAACTGGAGGGTTGTTGCACGATTCCTGGAGCTCTGATGGCCAAGTTGCCACCACTCGCGCTCCAGCTTTTGCAGCGAGCTTAGACGCCCCCCTCTACACAGTGTACATGCCTCCACCTGGGTTTTCCTCCCCAGTGTCCGCGCCACTCCCCAGGTGTGGGGCTTGGCTGGCCCCAGCTCTGAGGCTCAACTATTATGGACTGCTCTTTGTTCTTTATCTGTCATGTCCATTCAACCCATGGAGACAGTTCTTCCAAATGGGTCTTCCCTATGTTGACAGTCACCTCCCTTTTACTAAAAAGCTCAAAATCCCTTCAAGTCCCCTGTAAGAGTAGCTACAAAATTTGATATTTATTGAGCACTATTTGTCCCAGGTGCAAAAAACAGAGCAGTGAGTAAGAGCAATATGTTTCTGCCCTCAAGGAGTTGTAGTCTAGTGAGGAATATAGCCCCCTCAATGTCCCTTCCTCTCCCCCCACCCACCTCCTCTTCACGTGTTTAATTCACCCCTGTGGTCTCCCTGCAGAGCTCTCCTCCACACTGCTATTTCACTAGAACAGAGCAGATCGTGTGCCTGCCCCTCTCAAAAGGTTTCAGTGGATCCCTATTTCCTATTGGATAAAATCATCTCTCAGAAAGAGACATCCTAACATTCACTGTAATTAAATGGTCTGCTCTTGCCTCTGGAAAAGTTATACTGCCCAGCGATTAGGAGGGAAAAAAAGGTCCAAACTTTTATACAAAGAGGACTGAATTAATCAAAGTTCAGTAGATTATTATCTCTGTCATTAAGCATCACCTGGATATACCCAGACACATGAGAGATGTTGCCATCATTATGGAGATGCCAGTGAAGATGTGCGTTCGGATGGAATGGGAGGGAGTTTCAAATTTCCTCTGGATCAGGGCTAATGAAACATTGCAGCGACTCTAATCATGCATGGAGGAAAGTGGTTTAGTGGGACAAGCACTGGCTTTGGAGTGAGCGAGGCTTGGGGTCAGATCTAGCTATGTGACCTTGGCAAGTCCCCACTGTGAACTTCAGCTCCTCAGCTGTGATGTGGAGTGGTGGCACCAACATCCTGGCATTATGAGATGCTGGCTTTGCCAGGGTGCCATGAGTTGAAGTTGTCCCAGGGGATTGCAGCCTCATTGCCCTCGTCTGGTGTGGGGCACGTGTCAGGTTTTGCAAAAGAAGGAGGCAAGGAAGAGGTGACTAGCAGTGCAAAACAGCGACCACTCTGCTGCCAAAGGAAGAAGACATGCTTGGCTGGGAGTGGATGGGGCACTCGACTAGCAGAACTAAAGTGGGGCTGGCTCCCTGACTGTGTGGGGGTCTTGGGTGGTGCCCAGCTTCACTGTCCTCCTTCACAAGGCTCTATCTGTTCATTCATGTGCTCCCTGAGTGAGTAGTTTTGGATCCCTACTATGTGCTAAGTGCTGGGCTGTGAGGGCCTGACTTCATTAGTGAGCAAATAGCAGGAGTCAAAGGGGCTTCTAGGGGAGCAGAGCACCTGAAGGGAGGGCAGGAGGTGACAAGCAGGGAGGGGGCAAAACAAAGAGCCTAACAGCAGGCAGCAGATGAGGGACCCAGAGTGAAAACCTCAGATAATCAGATAAAGGGCTAGTGTCCGAAATCTATAAAGAACTTATCAAACTCAACACCCAAAGAACAAAGAATCCAATCAAGAAATGGGCAGAAGACATGAACAGACATTTCTGCAAAAAAGACATCCAAATGGCCAACACACACAAGAAGAAGTGCTCAACATTGCTCGGCATCAGGGAAATGCAAATCAAAACCTCAATGAGATACCACCTCACTCCAGTCAGAATGGCTAAAATTAACAAGTCAGGAAACGACAGATGTTGGCGGGGATGCGGAGAAAGGGGAACCCTCCTACACTGTTGGTGGGAATGCAAGCTGGTGCAGCCACTCTGGAAAACAGTATGGAAGTTCCAAAAAAAGTTGAAAATAGAGCTACCATATGACCCAGCAATTGCACTACTGGGTATTTATCCTAAAGATACAAATGTAGTGATCCAAAGGGGTACGTGCACCCCGATGTTTATAGCAGCAATGTCCACAATAGCCAAACTGTGGAAAGAGCCAAGATGTCCATCAACAGATGAATGGATAAAGAAGAGTGGTATATATACACAGTGGAATATTATGCAGCCATCAAAAAATGAAATCTTGCCCTTTGCAATGATGTGGATGGAACTAGAGGGTATTAAGCTAAGAGAAATAAGTCAATCAGAGAAAGATAATTATCATATGATCTCACTGATATGTAGAATTTGAGAAACAAGGCAGAGGATCATAGGGGAAGGGAGGGAAAAATGAAACAAGATGAGACCAGACAGGGAGACAAACCATAAGAGACTCTTAATCTCAGGAAACAAACTGAGGGTTGCTGGAGTGGAGGGGGTGGGAGGGATGGGGTGAATGGGTGAGGGACATTGGGGAGGGAATGTGCTATAGTGAGTGCTGTGAATTGTGTAAGACTGATGAATCACAGACCTGTACCCCTGAAACAAATAAGACATTATATGTTAATAAAAAATAAAATAAAAAAACTAAAAAAAAAAACCCTCAGCTAATGAAGACCTGTAACTCTGATAGTTAAAAAAAAATAAGGAAAAGAAAAATGGATCGATTAAGAAGTGACAGCAGGACTGCCATGTCCTTGTCCTCCACATGGTCAGGGGCACCATGTACTGGAGAGGGAAGGCCTTTCCACCCGAGGAACTAGGGAGGTAGGGTGTAAACATGCAAGAATGGCAGCATCCACCAGGCTGCTCGGGTTTCCATTTCTACTCAGATGCTGAGGACCAGCGCATACTAAGCACTGGGGGAAAGGCTTTCAAGGGCGTAGATAGGGTCACCATCATCAAGACACTCCCTGCTATTGGCCCACAATGTAACTGGGGATGTGATGTCACTAGGATACAAACTCGACCCCCAAGACAAGAGTTGAGACTCCATCTGACCCAGTGACAGCAGGCTGTCCCATGCCGTCTGGCAGGATGTTCCCCGCACAACTCCAGGGAGCGATGTGCACAGGGGACCACAGTGGTCTGGGATGGCAGTGGGTACAGTGAGGGGGGTTGCATCTTATTTATCCCGCTATCCCCAGTGCCTGCGCCTAATAGGTGCTCAGTAAATATTTATCAAATGTGAAGAAAAGGTTGTTGCTTAGGCCATAATTATTATTTTAATATCTATGCATTTGAGAATTTCCATTTATGTGGCATGCCAAATAGATTGAGTAAAATGCAGATTTAGTCATGCAAGCATTTCTTTCCTGAAATTTCAATCCCAGAGTTGGAGCAGAAGGGGAGAAAGGTGATGGGGGTGCCAGGCATGTTTGAAACTTTCTTATGTATGAGAAGGAAAATCAGGGATGACTTCAGGGGTCCCTCCCAGGCCTGGTGAAGCCCGACCAGCCCAGCAATTTCTCATGGCAGGATTTCTGAGGAAATCAGAATGTCGGGGTCCTGACCTAATGTTCCATAAAATAGGCGATGCTGAAACTGGAGAACTTTGAAGGGGGTGTTTTTCTTGAGGCAATATCGGGAAAACATGTTTGCCTATGACTAATTCCCCTCCTGCGAACTGTTGGTATTATCTTTGAGGGTTTTCAAGATAAATAGATTTAGGCTGTAGTTAAGTTTCACCAGACAAAAGCAAACAGACCCGGGGTCTTTTAATGTGTCTGCCCTTCCCCAGCGTCACCCCCCACTGCCTTGTTGCTTTGTGGTTTGGTGGTGCTGTGGGTGGTGGGGAGGTGAGGGAGGTGTGCAGAGAGCAGGCGGGCGCGTACTCGGGAGGGGAGAGCAGGTCATGGTTGAGCATGGGGCTACCAGAGGAATCCCCGTGACTAGTGCATTCTAATCAGTGCAGCAATTAAGGAGCACCCCTCTGTGACTCACCTCGTGCCAGGTACTGAGGACACAGATGCAAATAGATGGTGTCCTTGCACTTGACCTTGAGAAGTTACTTACGCTAAAAACACATATGCAGAGCAAAGTTGACGTATTGCTCTGTTGGCACATGACAAAATTACCTGCTGGCAAAAGCTCACTCCATCAGTGGTCAGAAATGACAGCCCTAGCCCCGGCACTGTCGTGTGCGGTCCATGTGACCGTGGGTACCTTTCTTCCCACCCCGGGCTTGGGTTTCCTCACCTGTAAATAGGAACTTCTTCTTCCTTATAAATTGGACTGTACGGATCTTCTAGCTCAGCTCATTAGACTTTCAAAGAAGCTAGAAATTGTTGGGTAAAAAGAATTCATTTTCCGGCCAGGGAGTGCTAGGGGTCCCTTTGCTTTTGTGTAATTATGTCATTACACAAGAGCAAGCAAACAATTTAAGGATGCTTCTCATATTTTTGGTGTTGGCATGGCCCTGACTCTGACAATGAGACAATAATTTGTGGTCAGTGCCAGATGCAGCATCTTTTCCATGGACTGTGTCACAAAATCAAAACAGCTGTTCGGGATTAAAAGCAACTTTCACTGAGTGCCAGATGTTACTCGAGATCTCCTGGGTTACCTGCTCCAGCTCTCCTGGAAAGACTCACGCGTTTCAATAATCAAGTGAGTAATCAAGGGACGCAGCTCCCCCACCTGCCCCTGAAAATATGTGGGTGGTGTCCATACAGTACATTGGTGACATTTTCTCTTTATATTTATAAATCTGAGAAGATGACTATCTGTAGAATATTCTAGTGTCAGATACGAGATTCTGCTGCAGGCAAACACCTCATCTCCAATAGAAGTCACCTCCCGGTTGTCAGTTTATACCAGCTGTATCTTTCTCTCCTGTCCCAGCCTTCCTGGCAGCTGTGTGCTGTGGACATACTGCTCGGGATTGAAGCCCCCAACTTTTGTATGTTGTACCTGATTTGGGAATCACCCACCCATGATCCACGATTCCGTGCTGGAGTCAAGAATATTGCTACACCCAGTGGTGGGCTGGGCTTCATCACCGTGAACACATGGAGAAACCCAGGGGTAGCATGTTGTGTGTGCTGTGAGAAATCCCAAATCAGGAGAGACATTCCTTTCTCTTTTGCTTCTCTCCTATCTAGGCTCGATGGTGTGGGCTAGTCCTATCCAGAGGTAGGGGCATGAATAAGATGGATAACCCCTTAGAAAGCTGGAAGGTGGCTAATAAACACATGAAGGAACTTTCTTCCCATATTAGTGAGTATGAAAATACAACCAAAAACAAGCAGGGCTTTTCATGCTGGCATATTACCAAAGAAATTAAATCCTTAAGGCAGACCAGAGTTCATAAATGCTAGTGGGAATGTATACTGGTAGAATGTAAATAAAAACCTTTTAGCAAGTAGGCATCAACAGCCTTAGAAAGTTTAGACGTAATTCCTTTTTAATGATTAAATGTTCATAACCAATTCTTATACTTTTTGTGTAATTGAAAGGTGAATTGCCACATTTTTTATCTTAAAAAATAAGGTATCTTCCTTGGGTGAGATTCATTTTAAAATAGATTTTCCAAGAAGACTATATGGTTCCTATTTTTCCTGTCCCCTTATACCTCCAAGAACATGGCTATGGATGGGATTCTAGGATTACAAGTCATTTTATTCAAAAGCTCATGAGCAGCTGTTTTATTGTTTTCTACAGTCTAACATTGCTGTGGTGAATTCTATCCATTCTTTGCAGCTTTGTAGGTGAACTTTCTATACCAGGATGCTTGAGGGTCTCACTCTTCCTCTTCAAGATTTAGTAATCTCACCAAAGGACAGCATAATGTTAGTCTTTCTGGAACAAACCATACCCTTTTGGGCTTCAGAGCCAGGTCTTCACTTCCAGAAAATTTTCATTTACATATTTGGATATTTTTCCTATTTGCTATATTCTGTTTTCTATACTAGCAATCCTAATTATCCAAAATTGATAGCTACATTGCCTATAACCCATATCTACTCATTTTTAATTCTTTATCCTTTTCCTCCTTATCCTATGGAATTTTTCTCCTTCTACTCTCTATGTCTCTGTCCGATTTTCTGTAGGGTCAGTTCTATTTTTTGATGTTTCTTTTTTAAATTTTTTAAATTAATTAATTTTTTAAAGTAAGCTCCATGCCCAATGTGGAGCCCAACACGGGGCTTGAACTCATGACCCTGAGAGCAAGACCTGACCTGAGATCAAGAGTCAGATGCTTAACCGACTGAGACACCGAGGCACCTCTATTTTTTGAGGTTTCTGATGGCCTTTTATAAATTCTGCAGTGGTATTATATTTTCTTCTCCTTGTTATTTGCTCTATCGCTACTAACACCATGTATCATTCATTCTGGTATCTTATCTCTCATCTGATTCTTAACGTTCATCATTCTCTTTCGTTGTCTTAAAAATTAAAAAAAGCACTAAATCTAAAATTTGTTTCTGTTCTCTGGGGAAAAAAAAAAAAAAGATTCTTTTTTTTTCCCAAAGAGTACTCATAATCTGTGATAATAATTTTATCTTTGACATAATTTTTACATTGGCTTCATATTGTTTTACTTTCCCTCTGAATTCTCTCTGATCAGAGGCTATTATAATTAGGGCAGCTAAGAGCCAGAAATGGTGTGAATGTGGTTGTATCAGGCCCAGACTGGAGGGCTAGACAGGATGGAGTAAATTCTCTTCAGTCCTTCAGCTGCCGTCTCGGGATGGGATTTCAACAGATGGCACTGGCTCCTTTTTCTTGATCTATAATTTTATTAAAATCTCTTCAGAGTGGAAACTGATCACCAGCGTGAGATTTAGGGCACATTCTGCTTTTACTCTGTTTTCCCTTGTTGGGTGGCTAATCCAACCTCATCAATGTAAGGGCTTGTGATCAATGATCTTTTGGCTTGTGGCATCTACATATGTTTAATGCCCCACCTTTCTGAACTTTTGGTTACCACCAGTCTATCCTTCTTACACAGCATGTTTTCGCCTGTTGGGTTTTCAGAGGGAAAAAAAAATATTCCAGTTGAATTGACTGAAAGATTTGAGTTCAAGAGACTAAACATAAGTCAATAAGCACATAAAATATCCCTGCTGATTTTCATGACATAAAATAATAATGTATAAACATGGACTATAGTAGGAGAGCATAATTTACTGAACATTCCGATCCACGGTGAAAGGGGACTTTAATTTTTGCTATAAATTAGTAGCACAAGCATCAGACCAGAACATATTCATCCATTTTCCTATGTGGTAGGAGAGCCTTGGTGAAGGTATTTGGCAACATTGAAAAGAAATCTCCCTCTTTCTTGAGCTTTAATGCTGCCTACTTACTTATGTCAATGCCTCGAATACCATATGTAGATATGTGTAGATGAGAGGCAATTTAAAATAAGGAAGAATATAGCAGATTTCAAACAGTTCTTTCTATGCCATTACATATACTATAGTATTAAAACGTAACAAAAAGGAAAATTAAAAAATCTGTTCTAACAATCTGCTTCATGAATCTTGAAAGATACACAAAACAAATCACCCCAAATGAGATGTATATCTCAGTTCCTACCACGTCAACCAAATAAAGACAATCTCATGGGCCCCGGGGATGGAGAAGTCACAAGATGTCAGCTCATACATCCCTTCCCTTAGACAGGACTGCAATGAAATCATCATTGACTGAGGGCTATTAATGGCTCTGGATGACCAAAGCACAATGATCATTTCCATGATTCTCCATAGAATGACTTATTAATTGTCACCTCCTTCAAGTCTTATGGCCTAGAAACTGAACCAAATTACGTCCAAGTGTCTGGTTAGTTCTGAGTGTGATGGCAGGTGACCTCCCAATTCCTAGAAGACAGTGACTCTGAGTTGGCATAATATGTCCGAGATGGGACATTCTTTCATCTTTCTGTTAAGGGATGAGGAGTTGGGATCTTCCACAG
Organism: Mirounga leonina; assembly: GCF_011800145.1. Lineage (NCBI taxonomy): Eukaryota > Metazoa > Chordata > Mammalia > Carnivora > Phocidae > Mirounga > Mirounga leonina. The sequence continues at coordinate 2,135,573 of NW_023270305.1, forward strand.
TCTCCAGCTTCCATCCCATAGGCTGGTTGACTTGTTCACTGACCTCTGCAGAAGTCAGCTCCAAGACGGACAGGCCTGGGTTCAAATCCTGAGTCTGTCACTCTGTGGTTGACTGTGTTTCCTCTATCCTATATAATGAGGCTCACACATACCTCATCTGGCTTTCATGAGGACTGGGGGATGAAATAGACACATCATTCATTTACAGTCTTCCTTGGTGTTTCACCCACGTGGCTTGAGAAATGGCACAGGGATTAACCTCAGCAGCCCCATGTCCTATTATTGACAGTAACCCCCATGTGATCTTGTCAGTTCCCCTCTTGGTTAGATGAGATCCAATCAAAATTGATCTCAAAGTCACTTTCAGTTTTAAAAAAACAAAGTTCTACAGATCATTCTAACATCAGCCCCAAGAGTACCCATTGGCACCTCCTTGTCTCTCCATTCAGTCTTAGAGTTCCCTTCTCTGGTTTCTTACTTAACTCTATAAGGCTGGATGACCATTCTAGCAGTATCATCCCTCATGCTGTTTTATAATTGCCTGCTTTGTACCCCTAGATTATGAACTCCCTGATGATGGCAATTATTCACCTTGATATTTCTTGTGGCTTGTCAGGGCTTAGTACATAGTAGTTTCTCATTAAATGTTGTTTTGAATTATTCAATTTATTTACCACAACATTATTGAAACATTTATTGGCAGCCATAGTCTCTTTTTTATGGACATTGAAAAGAGAGTACTTCTTAATTATTTCTAATGGTATAATTTCAAATAAAGGTAGGCTTCTCAGGAAACCTCAACCTTCAACTTCAGTGAAATAGGTAGACAGATGCTTACTCTACTTATGTATTAAGATAGGAATGATTTTAACATTCTTATGAGGGTAGATTTTCTAACTTGAAGTTTGTTCATTCATTATAAAGTTTACTAGGTGCCAACTATTTGTTACATATAACACTAGGCACTGGGGAGACAGATAATGGAGTAGAATAAAAAACTTGTCTCAGTTTTAGATTTAGCTGCCATTTGAACTTGGAATTTAGTAAACTTAAATTTAGTAAACCCCCTCCTTTATCTGTTGAAGGTAATAATAACTGCTTTGTATATCTCAAGAGAACATTATGGGGGGATGCCTGGGTGGCTCAGTTGGTTAAGTATCTGCCTTCGGCTCAGCTCATGATCCAGGATCCTGGGATCAAGTCCTGCATCGTGCTCCTTGCTCACTGGGGGAGCCAGCCTCTCCCTCTGCCTGTTGCTCCCCTTGCTTGTGCTCTCTCTCACTCTCTGACAAATAAATAAATAAATAATCTTAAAAAAAAGAGGACATTACGGGTATTCCAGGAGATTTTGGACGTGAACCTTACTGATAAACTACAAAATGCCAGGTTAAATAAATGCAATTATAGTCTTTACTTTCCTTCTCTTAATTAACATGGTTTAGAGTCAATAGATGCTTGAAAACCTAATACGTGCATAGTTTTTTCTATATTTCAGGACAATAGAATACTTTCAGAAGACAGGTTTAAAAGCAAGTTTCGATGGCCTCACTTTTCTTTAATTAATTGCTACCTCCCTTAGACCATCATGTTCTGTCCACCCTTAGAAAAGCAAAGACTATGAGCTACCTTGTTCATATTTGTGATGTCTCAAGTGTAAATTCTCAATCACTAACTTTTTTCCTTTATATATGCTTGGCACTCAAATTCTTTGTATTTTAAAAATGCTTGATCAGCATTTTATGTCTCTTCTGCATCTTTCTAGAGAAATATTAGTGTTAATGAAAATCCTCACACTCAACTTCTTTTGAAACTGAAAGAGACTGTAGAAATAGCATGATCCTCTCCTCATTCAGTTGGGAAAGCCAAGGCCTTGAGAAAAGACATGTCCTTAAGAGGGATTTGCAGTACAAGGACCTTGGTATCTGATGTCAGATAGTTCTATGTGACATTGGGACTGTTCCTTAATCTCTCTGATTTGTGTATCTTATCTGAAAAATAAAATTAATTCCCAATCACAAAACTATTGTATAACTGGTATGAAATGGGAGCCAACACTCTTCTAGGCCCTGGGGCCCGGTTCCCCATGCTAGTACATGGCAGAGTCAGGGCAGGGATCCAGGACTCTTGGGTCCCAGGCTGCTTTCTACTCCCCTGCTCTTTTCCCGCTCCCCTCTCCCCAGCATGCCTGGAAATACTCAGCACAGGTTTGGAGCAAGCAACAATCTCCCTGCTTTGTCTCCCTCAGAGGGACACTCAGTCAGAAGAATCCTGGGAACATCTGGATGAGGAGGCACTGTCATTTGCAAACACATTTCTTTTTCATTTAAATGTCTTGCACAAAGATTAGTTTAAAAAAACACATCTGGAATAACTGCATAATAAGAGGCAAATGCATTTTACCAACCCAGAAAGTCTTGCCATGGTGAGTACAAGTTGATGTGCAAGAATTTAGAGATGGAAAGGCCTTGACCTTTTATTAGGGGTCAGATTAAATAAACCCTCCTGCCCACCTTCTAAAACCTTCAATTCCGTCTCTGTCTAGGGATGTGTAGCCATTTCTTTTCTGAGCTGATCTTCTGAATAGTCTTTCTGAGGGCTCTAACTTCGCCTTTTGCTTTTTCTATGGTTTTACATGAAGTCTTCTGTGTAGAAAATTAACATGAGTCTCTTTACATTGAAAGATTCTTGGGGTGGGGCATTTCAATTGCTTAGTTAAGTATATCAAAACAGTTCTTTGTATAGGATAGCTGTGGGTACAGCTTCTTTATCTGGGGTTTGGAATGCTCACTGTATCAACCTGCCTCGCAGGCTGATTTTGCTTCACTAGCACTAAGGCGTACCATCACCGAACATTTTCATACTGATTCAGGGGTCCTCAGCTCACATTTGCTGTCTTCAGATAACTCCTCAAGGGTGCTGAAATGAAAGGCAGGCTCACCCTCACATATCTAACCCAGCGGGGATGACAGGGCCAGGATGAGTAGCTGAGTGTCATCAGAGCAGCCTGGCAGCCAATCTCCCCAACGCCGCTGTGTGTGTGAACTGTGGACGCCATTTTGCAGATGGGGAAACAGCATGTAGTGGGCTTGGTTCCAAACCTGTACCACGAAGTCTCAGACTTGAAATGGGAAGTCAGGAACCATGTTTGTTGTCTCTTCTGTATCTTTGGTGCTTTTTGTCACATGGTAGGTGGTGGATAAATACCTAACCAATGAATACCTGTATTGCTAAAGATCTCTATTTGGTTCTATTTGCTCTTCAAGGGTGGGGTAGATATCCAGTAAACCCAAAAATGAGACCCCTTACTGTTCAGGAGGTTCAAGAGACCTGTGTTTGGGTTTCTTCTCTCTGACCTCATTGTTTACAAGCCATGTCAAGGGGTGGGTCTACAGTTAGGGTTACTTTGGAAGCAGAGTTCTGGGTGAGAGTAAGGTGAGTGTTCCCCGTTCCCAGCACTAGGTTTTATAGTTGAGCACAGATTTCTGAGCTCTGACATGAAACCAACTCTCATTGGGCTGCCAAGCCTGGGACACTAGGGACTGAAGTTCCCTTGTTCTGAGAGGATGAGTCTTGTCAAGGAGGGTGAATAGAGTCTGCTCTTGCTTTGGCTCCAGCAGCCTCCTGCCTATAGAAGTGTTTTCCCTCTCTTGGGCTAGGCTGAGCTTCATTTCAGAGAGGCATAAACAAGTCTGAAATCCTCAGGGGATCTGGCACAGGAAAATGAAGTCATTTTACATTTGCAGCGTGATTCAAATTGGAATTGCACAAGTCAGAACGACAGGATGCTGGAGTTCTTTGTTTAGCCCTTCTGTGCTTCAGGAGGCGAGTTTTCTCCAGCTTCCTGGAGGGAGGAAGTGGATATGTATGGAATACCCATTTGCATTATATAGTCTTCAAGGTTCTTTTCCCTTACATAAAACATTCAGCCTAAATCTTACATTCAATTCAGTAAAAGGCAAAACAAGGAGCCATTGAGTCCTTGCAGTGAGACTGACTTTGCCATTGGCCTTGGTGTCAGCAGGGACAGGGCTCAAATTCCTTCCCGAAAGAAAACTCTTACTTCATCCTGCTGGGGGAGGGGAACGGGAAACATTGATGAAATTGTCTCTGGGTTTGGACTCAATCACCAGCCAAGGCAGTGACAAGGATGTTAATCTCTCCAGGTCCCCTCTCTTCTCCTTTTGGTCTCAGGTGGTTTATTTTGCACTTCAGTGGCTTTCAAAATTTTCCTGCTCTGGCTGCTACCTCCTGGGACTTTTACTCCACTCTCTGCAGCCTTAGGCAATAGCAGATGACTCTACTTTTCTTTCTCTCGTCTTGCTGCTGGATCCCTGCTCTCACCCTTCACTGGGTGCCCATTCATATCCTTTATGCTACCATATATAATAAGCACAACATCCCGATGGATTGGATGTCTCTCTTACCTTACAGGGAAGAAGCTGAAATTGTGAGACAATGAGTAAGTTGCTTAGAGTTGCATAGCTGGCAAAATAAGGAGCTATCTCCTTATTTTACGAATACTCTCCATACTCTTCCACCAAATCATGGCATGCTTGGAAGTTTACAGTTCTTTATTCTGCAACAAAGTTTAGCCCACTATGTTAGCCAGCTCCAACTGTAATAAAATACTATAGACTAGGGGGCTTAAACAACAGACACTTATTTCTCACAGTTCTGGAAGCAGGGAAGTCCAAGATCAAGGTGCTGGCAGATTTGGGGAGGACTCCCTCCTGGCTTGTAGACAGCCATCATTTTGCTGTTTGTTCACATGGCCTTTCCTCAGTGTGTACAAGTGGGAACAATGGGGAGATCTTTCTCTTCTTCTTACAAGGATACTAATCTCATCGTGAGGTTCCTACCCTGATGACTTCATTGAAATCTACTTACTTCCCAGTCTCCATCCCAAATGCATAGCACTGGGGGTTAGAGCTTTAGCATATGAATTTAGGGATGACATAAACGTCCGTAACACCAACTATTTCTATTTTTTCATCCTCTGGAAATAAAATAAGGAACGTGGCACATTTTCTTCTAGGGCTGCATTAGACGATGTCTCTGTGGACTACCCAATGTGGTATCTGTCTGTTTCTCTGTACTGATATTTGGGGCACAGAGCTGAATTTGTTACTATCCTAAGGGTTCTTTTCTTGCCTGCCCAGGGGGCTGTCTCCAAGAGTACTTTGTTCCCTTGCTCCCAATCACCAGTCTCAAGGCTACCTCCACCCTTTCTTCCAGAATGCTGAGCAGATTCTTGTGCAAATAGCAGTTCTTGTCTCTCTTGCGTAAGCCAGACTAACAGAAGTGAATTTGTAGACGTGACTTTCTCCTTGCCTAGTTACAGTTTCCTGAGGTTGAATTCTGCTGCTCAGAGAATTTGGATAAACTAGCTTCTCCCCCAAATATCTGCTTATCCACCCAGCGGAGAGATAAGTAGCAGGAAGTCTGCTTCTTCCTCCTTTCAATCCCTAAAACTTAGACATGAATTGTGTACAAATAAACTTATTTGGGAGAGCAGAAGGGCAAGGAAGGGTAACAGAGATCTGGCTTTTTGAAATGAATCAGCATTGTGTTTGTGTAGCCATACAAATTGTCCCAAATGGCATACTGTTCCAAAACAGTCCAGATGCTTTTTTAGATGTAAAATGAGTTGGTGGCTGGCTATGCCAAGGGCCTCCTTGTAGAGCTTTCCTCTGGAAGGGACAGTCGTGGAAATGCTCAGCAGCAATGCCCAGCATTGCCTTTTAGGAGCTGAAATTGTCACTGACCACAAACAAAATAGATCCCTTTACCTTTTGCATAATCCAGGCATGTGGTTTGGAAGAGAAAAAATTCATCTAAATCTCTCTTGCCCTTGAATTTTACATAGAGCAAACTCAGTTCCATTCAGTTTACCTAAGGTTCACTGTGAACTTACTTGGGCCTGGGCCCTGTGCAAGGTGTTATGGACACAGTGACAAATAAGATACTGAATTGGCCCTTGAGTTGCTGCTGGTCTAGAGGGAGAATCAGGTACACATTACAAGGTACAGAGATCAGTCTTATCATCATGGTAGGACAAGATAGGCAGCTTGACAGGGGAGGGTGTGTCAAGGCTATGGAGGAACCAAGAGAGACTTCAGGGGGATAGCGGTAACAGCTGGGACATGAAGGATATGGACGCATTTACCCAGCAGGCGAGGTACAGCATGGGTGGGACATCTGACCATGTTCCAGACAAGGGAATGCTGTGCAGAAAGGTGCAGAATGGTAAGAAAGCCTTGCATGCTGATGGAGCAGAGTGTTGGGTGTTTGGAGAGAGAGGCAAGAAGGGTCACAAAGGCCAGGATTGCTGCTGAGGGCTCCAAGTGTCACGCTTGGGATTCTGGACAATGCCATATTATGATGCAAAGCCAAAGACTTTTATCAGCCGAGAAAAGACACAACCAAAACGTGTGGGGAAAATGGCTGAGGAATCTGGGTTTAAGATGTCTGAAAGGCAAGACTTGTAGCCAGTGACTAAAGATTCCTTTGGGAGACTATTCCAGTTGCCCAGGAAAGAAATGAAGAACCCCCACAGAAGGGTGAAGGAGGGTTGTAGGAGAGCCCAAGAAATGGGAGAAAAGGAGGACTGAGAGTTACCAACTGGGCAGGGGGTGCTGGAGAGCAAGCAGATCTCAAGTCAACACATGGGCAAGACTGGAGCTCTGGGAACCCCTGGGTTCTGTGGCAAGTCTGTTCACTTCTTGTGGTGGTATTACTGCTGTCCGGGGACACCTGCGTCAGAGTTGCTTCTCTTAACGTCTGGCTCCCTCCCATTGCCTTTGCAGACAGATCTCCCAGTACTAAGTGAATCAGAGCCTGCATGGTACTTTTCCTCTGACTTCAGACTAGTCATAAATTTTGGAGTTCTTCCACAGTGAACTTTCACATCCTGCACAGAACACTCTGGCCCTCAGACTCAGCCCTACACCATTTGGTGAGGCCTTTGGTGAAAATTCAAGGTCTAAACTTATGACACAATATTTTTCCTGGTCTGTTCATCCTTGGCACAGTTTGGGACTAGCATATTGGAACAGGCGGTTCCACACTACTCAATCACATAGACACCCTCTGACACCAAACTAAATCAGATCACCTACTCCCAGGTCACATTCTGAGATCCTATATTCGTGGGTGACAACAGATCCAAGTGCATCCCTATGAATACATGCAAATCACAAAGCTCACATACATTCAAATTGCTTTTTAAAAAACAAAGACCATGAAAACCAGAGCTATAAAAGTATGTGAATCATCAACCCAGAAATCTTCCCTCCAGGCATGCCTGACACCGTGTTCCTTCCCGGATGCTCTTCCTTCACAAATTATGGAGTCTGCCGACATCCTTCTGGGGAAAGGATTATCTGATTCCACAGGCAGTTAAGAATAACATGTAAATGTCATTTAGCTGAGCGATTTCTACATGGATCAAAAGACACACTCAAGTTACTAACTATGATAGCCAAACCCTTTATTGCAATAAAATCACAGCAAACCCACAAAACTCTCCCAACTGAATTAGCACCAGTGTGGTGTGGGAGTCATTCAGACATTCCTTCCAGGTTAGTAGACTATTTGCAATTCAGGTTTTTTTTTTTTTTTTTTTTTTTTAACTGATGAGCATGTTATATAACTGCCACCACAGCCACGGGGGAAGCTAGAATCCAAGGCTTGTCAAAATTTTCCACCGAGTGCTCAAAGCCAACAGGAGAGAGTAAATGAATACCTTGCTTTATGGTGATATGGCTGAAACTGCCCTCCCCAATAAATATCAGAATGAGAGGCAGTATAACACAGTGGTTAAATTTATGGGCTTTGGAGGTGGGCAGTCTCCTGTTTGGATCCTGGTACATTTAGGAGTTATGTGGCTTGGGCATTTCCCTTCCCCTCAACCAGTTTTGAGGGTTTTTTTTTTTTTTTTTTTTGGTGACATTTTATTATTTAAGTATAGTTGACATAGAATATTATGTTAGTTTCAGGTGTGCAACTAGCCTCTCTGTTTTCATTCTTGTTTGCTTCACTGATTTTATCTTCCTTTTGGGCTGTTCTGAGTGAACTCAGGCTTACCTGAGTTAATATATGTCAAGCACTTAGCACAGTTCCTTAGCACAGTATATTAAGGGCTCAGTAAATGTAAGCTATCATTCCAAAACAAAATTTTGAGTTCCATGTTTCATTTTAATTCAAGCAATGCTGTATTTTACTCTATATCTGTCTCTATTTTTTTTTTTTAAGAAATAATGTTTTCTCCAAAATTTCCAGTAGAATTGCCCCCCGCACCCCCGGCAGAGGTGCCATGTTTGTGCCTGGCTTCACATAAACCCTGGCATACTGCCACAAACCCCAAGAGAGATACCACCCTGATTTGAGAAACAGTCACACCGAAGAAAAGGCAGTGGTGCCTCATTGACAAGTCTCCCTGTGGACTTATTGTTATTCATTTTCTGCATAACTGAGTGAAAACCAATCCTTGTAGATAAAAGTACCAGAAATAGATTACCTAATTCTCTTGACTTAATGGGGTAAGGTCTAGGGAAAGATGCGTGTCTACACCTGCTTGTGGCCTTCTTGTTTCTCAGAACTTCGCTGGTAGATCTTACTTCACCAGTTGAGGCTCCTGGAGGAATCCCGGTCAGCACTATGAGGACCAATGGCTATTGTCTGGATCTGGAGATGAAGGAAGTGGAGGAGATTATGGTGATGTAGGTCGCTTGTGTCTGTGAAAGGGAACTCCGGCCTCAGAGTCAGGGCACCTGGGTCCTAGGCCTGGCTCTCTTGGACTTGATCTGTAGGTTTGCACAAGCCCTTTCTCTTCTCTGGATTGTTTTTCCATATGGATGATGAAGGGATGGGGACTAACTTGGATAGTCTCTACTGTCGCTTCCAGCTCCAAACTTCAACCACACACACACCGCCTAGGATTTGTCTGATTAAAGAAAGTTAACTCCTTTTCTTGTGGAGAACATAAAGTGTAAATCGTTTCTCATGGTTGTGGCTTGCCTCCAAAATTAGACATTCTATTTTTTTTTCAGTACACACCTATTCTTTTTGTCCAATAATTATTATGAGAACCATTCTTTTTTTAAATTATCACAACAGTATACATTACTTCATTTAAACATTCCTGCCATCCTGTAAGTGTCTCTCATTTGACACATAAGACACTGAAACTTGGAGGAGTTTTACAAAGTACATGTGGTCCTACCGTTAGCAAGTGGTTAACTTACGATTCAAACTCAGGTTCATTTGATTTTAGAGCTCATTCCCTTGACTAATTCTTTAGAAATCTGATTTAAAGGAGGGTGATTCGGCAGCACACAGGCTTTGGGAGTCTATGATAGGTCTACTTATCTCTGCTGGGTTTTACTTTCAAGAAGCCACTCCATGGTGAGGCGAGGGATCAACATTCTTGCTCTCTGTCAATCTGGATCTGGATCTGATCTTTGTCTCCATCACCGGTCATGCCTTTGTCACCACATGGTAGGGAGTCCAAAACGTGATTATGTGTATCACACCGGTGTCCGGATCCCAGGCACATGGCTTCCCAGTGATGGGCACATGGTAGGTGCCCTGTGGGAAACGCCTATTATTGAAACACATGAAATCATAAATCCCTGGGATATTGAAATGTGATAGCAATTCTAAATATAAATTTAATTAGTTTGTATTCAAGGAACAATGTCATTTCTATGAAGAAGTCTAAAAATAAACAGTGAAATATTTTTTTCTGAATCAGGATTAAACCCAACAAAAACACTGACCACAATCGCATCACTCCAGCCATGGCTTCGTTTCAACATCCATTTGGCTTCTTTTGCTTCTGGCGACTACGTTGTTCCAGTTTACAATGGTGAATATGGATTTCACAAAGGATGAAGTGTTTAGAATACAGCTGAGTTGAGCACATTCTTTCTGGAAGTGTCAGGGTCAAGGGCTTAGAAATCAAACCTGAAGCCTTTGCACCGGAGGTTTGGGGGAAATGTTTTTAATGCTGAATTTTGACTCAAGGAAATGGGGGGCTTCGAGAAGGCTCACAAATTTTTCCTGAAATCAAATTTCTCTTAGAAGATGGCCTTTGAATATATTAAGGATAAATATCCTGAAAACATATGGATTGGATTTCCCATGAAATGCACATGAGTTTTGATATTAAGGGGGCACATACTTCAGAAAGATAATTTGGCCTCTGCCCAAAACCAGAATATTTAAAAAATCCTTCCAGATATTTTGCCAAAACCCAGAGCCACTAGACTCTATCCATAGCAGCCTCCACTTTAGCCAGTATTCCCAGCAGCCTGGTCAAATGAAACAGAGAACCAGCATCTTCTGAGGCAGATGCTTGCCAGTCTCAACCCAGAGTATACGTTCAAGGGCTTCTGGCCTTCTGAGTCAAGAGTACAGTTCAAAAATGCTGGAGTCTTTGAGCATCTCTGCTTCAGGTTACTCTGAGAGATGGTGCTGTGAAAGTTGCCAGGCCGAGAACAGGATCCATGTTGTAGACTGTTTGCAAAAGCCTCACTTCCTTCTGCTGCAGCCAAGTCCTTCCCACCCTAGACAGTCTGGGTGAGGACAAAAAACAAGAACTATCATCAAATTAATAGCTCTCCCTACAAAAGTATGGCAGGTGGCAAGATGCTTGGCCATTGAGTTCTAGCCAAAACATGTCACATTTTTTTTTTTTTTTCCTCCCAGGAGAGGCACTGGGAAGCCACCGTGAGTCAGAGTGAGGGGTGGCAGGGGAGGAACGGCTGTTTGAGCATCTTGCCTGTCACTGAGGAGAATTAGTCAATTCTTGGAAAGAGGGACGCACTCTTCCTGCTCTGCTACCCACTTCCAGATTCTCCTCTCAGCTTTGGAATGGAGAATTAGCAGTCTCATAGAATGCACTTTATTTCAATTCTGTACGTATATGTTGGGCCCTGCGAGGAGATAGATCCATTCTACACGCTCTCTTCCTTTGGAGGACATACGGGTTTAGAGCAAAATTCCCTTGAACATGTTTACAGAATGCTAGTCTCTGGGGATGGACTGTGAAAACAATGTGCCACATCTCCAAGTGTTAGGAAGTGTTGAATTCTCTATCACCCTTCATGGAAGTAACATAATATGTGGTCACCATATTAAAGGCTTCGAGAAGTTCTCCAGTAACGTAACTAGCTTAGCTTTAAAATGGCTTTCTCAAATTTTTAATGACCAATGACCTCCCTCTCCCACCCTACCCACATTTTTTTTTTAAAGATTTTATTTATTTATTTGACAGAGAGACACAGCGAGAGAGGGAACACAAGCAGGGGGAGTGGAGAGGGAGAAGCAGGCTTCCCACCAAGCAGGGAGCCCGATGCAGGGCTTGATCCCAGGACCTGGAATCATGACCCGAGCCAAAGGCAGACGCTTAACGACTGAGCCACCCAGGCGCCCCAACCCTACCCACACTTTATTCCCTGTGACAATTTCCCACAGCAACTTGGGGAAATAACAGCCCACTGGTAAGAGCCCAAATTACACTTTCATTAGGCAAATATGACTTAAAGATAATCACAAAGTATGGAGTTAGCACAGAAGAGAAAGGTGAAGGTTCAGAAGGACTCTCTTGAAGGCATGACATTCTAAGTAGGTTTTGATAGATGAATGCTAAGGTCTGAATGTGTCCCCACAAAATTCATATGTTGAATCCAACTGCAAAGGTGATGGGATTGATAGGTGGGACTTTGGGGAGGTGTTTAAGTCATGAGGGTGGAACCCTCATGAAAGAGACTAGTATCTTATAAAAGAGACCCCAGAGAGCTCCCTTGCCCCTTTCACCATTTGAGGACACAGAAGATGCTATCTGTCAGCCAGGAGGCCGGCCCTCAGAGGCCACCACCCCCAATCTGCTGGTGCCTTGATCTTGGACTGTCCAGCCTCCAGAACTGTGAAAAATAAATTCATGTTGATTTTAAGCTACTCAGTCTGTGGTATTTTGTTACAGCAGGCCAAATGGGCTAAGACAAGAAGTGAAAGTTTTCCAGACACAAAGCAAGAGAAGGGCATTTCAGACGAAGAGAAAAATATGTGCAAACTCCAGGGCATGCATCTCTCACAAGGCATGCATCTCTCACAGGGCACGTATGTGTACAAGTTGGTAGTTTGGGGGAATGGGTAGAAAGACCAGCAGAGGTGATGCTGGAAAGGGCTAGAACCAGATCTTGAAGTTCTTAGATGCCACTCTGATGTTTTGAGCTGTAGGTAAATAGTAAAACATGGAAAGACAGTTCCCTCCAAGTTCAAGTTCCTAGTGTTTAACACAGTGTCTTTCTTCATGCATTGTACGGTGAACTCGTTTCTACTTCATTCATTCAGAGTCAGAAAATCCAATCTTTTGTATAATGAAAGCCTCCGAAGACAGTGGGGCATGGCTCCTGGTGTTTTAGGGCCATTGACCTCAAGAGGTTCATGTTGGTGCCTGGGACTGGGGAAGCAAACTTAATAGAAACGTCTAAGCAGGGACATGCTGAGGAGAACTTAATCATCTGCTCTGGGAATGTTGAAGAGCAAGACAAAGTGGAGTGGGGAACCCACAAAGGTGAACTGGAGATTGTCCAGGAAAGAATGAAGCCATGGTGGTGAGTCTGCTGAAAGATAATTCAGTGGTTACAAGCTCCATCGGGCACAAGAAGCTCTAAAAAGAGTGACTTCCTGGCATCAGGACGACTGTTCCAGCTTGAGCACCACTTGTTATGTGATCTTGGGCAAATGGTTTCTCTGTGAAGTGAAGAGGGTGGAACATTCCAGCTCCAATGCACCAGCAATCCCTGGTAGCTAGTGCTTGGCATCAATTAACAGTTAAAATCAACCCTAATGAATAGATTCAAGAGGTCACAGACAAAAGGGGAATAAGAGTTAGCTATAGTGTGCTCGACACCCATTCTATGCTTTTAAATAAGCTCTCCGTGAACCCTCCCTTCAACGATGTGAAATTGTTTTCATTTTCATTTTGAATGCAAGTAAACTGAGGCTCAGAAAAGCTGTCCCAAAATCTCACAACTCCTACGTGAGAGAGGTAAGGTTTGTAGCAAGTCTGTGTGATTGCAAAGCCCCTGCCTTTTTTTGTTGTTGTTTCTTTTGACTGCATCACACTGCCCATTGTCCTGAAAGAAAGTGTATTAGGTGATCTGGAGTGGGTTGAGGAACAGAATGGTCTGCCCTCCAAAGTCGTGGAACAGGGATAAGATGGAAGATGCTGGGGCTAGGTGTTTCCTAATTGGGCTTCTCGACACAGCAGTGTGACATCATACACAGCCTGCTCTGCAAGGAGTGGCTCGAGAGTCCAGCCATTTGGGGTAAACAGGCAGCAAATGAGAGGGCAACCAGGTGAGCTGGAGCTCCTTGTCATTTTCTTCCACTGATGTCAAATGGGGCCAGCTCTCCTTCAGCCCGGCCAGCTTAACCCCCTAAAACTTGTTCAATTTAACTCCAATGTGAAGCATGGCCAGGTGGAGAGAAGTCAAGTGGCTAATTTCAGATTCAGTCTGAACAACTTAGTGAAAACAAGGCAGTGCTGGCTTATCTGAGCAAACCTGTGGATGTCACGTATGTGGGAAGTAGATTCATCTGCTTGGGCTGCCGTGACAAATACCACAGTTGGGTGGTCTCAACAACAGACATTTATTTCTCACCGTTTTGGAAGCTGGAAATCCATCCTGTCAGCAGGTTGGGTTTCTCCTGAGGCCTCTCTCTTTGGCTTCTCAGTGTGTCCTCGCCATGACCTTTCTCCATGAGTATGCATCCTTGATGCCTCTTCTCCTTCCTCTTCTTCCTCTTCTCCTTCTTCTTCCTTTCTTCTTTTTTCCCCCTTCTTCCTCCTCCTCTTCTTTTTCTTTTCTTCTTCTCTTAAGAATTTAATTAATTTATTTATTTATGTGAGAGAGAGAGGGCTTGTGAGCAGAGGGAGGGGCAGAGGGGGAGAGAGAGAATCTCCAGCAGACTCCCCGCTGAGCATGACCCTGAGATCATGACCTGAGCCGAAACCAAGAGTTGGACACTTAATCGACTAAGCCACCCAGGCGCCCCTCTTCTTCTTCTTATAAAGACATCAGTCCTACTGGATTAGGGACCCATCCTATGACCTCATATAATGTTAATTACCTCCATAAAGGTCTTATCTCTCAGTTAGTCACATTGGTGGTTGGGGCTTCATCATAAGAATTTTTGCAGAGCACAATTCAGTCTGTAACAGGAAGAAAGGTGTTATAGAGGAATTTTCATTGCAAATGCATTTAAATGGAACAATCATGAAGCCAGTTAGCAATAGGAAATGATTTAGAAACACTTGTAACAGTAGTTCTCAACTCTGGCTGTACATGGATCACTTGGGGAACTTTCTGAAAATAACAGTGCCTAGGCCCAAACCTAGACTAATCAGAACTTCAGACTTTGGTGCATTAGTCAGCGTTCTCCAGAGAAAGAGAATGAACAGATATACATCTTGATGTAAGACATATGATATTATATGTGTGTGTGTGTGTGTGTGTGTGTAGATAGATAGATAGATGGATAGATGGATAGATTGACATTGATGAGAAGGGCATTTATTATAAGGAATTGGCTCACATGAATGTGGGGAGTTGCAAGCCCAAATCTGCATGGCAAGCAGGTTAGTGACCCAGGGAAGAGTTGTTGCTGCAGCTTGAGTCCAGATGCAGTCTGGATGCTGCATTCCCTCTTTCAAGGATTTCAGTCTGGTTGTTTTGTTTTTAAAGATTTATTTATTTATTTGAGAGAGAGAGAGTGTGTGTGTGCATGCACGGGGGTGGGGAGGGGCATAGGGGAAGGGAGAGGGAGGGAATCTCAAGCAGACTCCACGCTAAGCGTGGAGACTGACGCAGGGCTCCATCTCAGGACCCTGAGATCATGACCTGAACTGAAATCAACAGTCAGATACTTCACTGACTGAGCCACCCAGATGCCCCTCAGTCTGTTTTTGATGAAGGTCTTCAACTGATTGAATGAGGCCCACCCCACATTATGGAGTTTGATCTGCTTCACTCAAAGTCTACTGATTTAAATGTTAATATCATCTAAAAAATATCTTCCCGGAAATATCCAGACTGATGTTTGACCAATTATCTGGGTGCTATGGCCTAGCCAAGTAGACACATAAAAGTAACCATCACAGTTAGTATTCTTTAATAGCTCCCCTGGTGGTTCCAATATGCAGTCAGGGCTGAGAACCACCGATCTAGAACCAGGGCTTACAGAACCTTGTGTGTATGTATGATTCAGCCTGATAACCTGGGCTTTTTTCATCCTGCTTGAGTCATATATGCCAGGTTCTCCACCGGTTCTTCACTTTCTTCTCTCCTATTTGGGCACTGGTTTTCACCTTTGCCTGCATACTCTGATCTCCTGGGGAGCTTTAAAAACACTAATGCCCAGGTTCCACCACTGGAGATTTTGATTTACTTTGTAGGAGGGGTAATCAAAATTGCAAATGCAAAATGCAGCCTGCACATCAAGGGTCTGAAACCTCCCTGCAAGATTCCAGTAAGCAGCCAGGGCTGAGAACACTCATCTAAGTAGTTTCATGTATGTATTTCAGCCTTCCGTTCAGGTTAGGTTCATGAGAAACTTACTTTGTAAGCTGCCATTTGTTTGTGAATCTTGCCTGATATAGGACCCTGGGATTGCAAATGTGCCCGTGTTTCCTTGATTAGAAAATTATATATATTATAAAGCACTTTGCAATGAAGTTAACCACTTAGACACCTTATGCGTACATATTTATTCCCTCTGCAAACTTTTATTGATCGATTTCCACACAGTGGAAACGTAGGGTAGGCCTTCCACGAGCCCCACAGGAGAGACAGCAGTAAAGAGATGGGAGTCACCGCATAAGGAAGTGACAGTTGAATGGGGTAAACAGACATTATTGTCCCCATTATAAAAATGTGGTAAATGCTGGAGCGGGAGGAGGCACCAGAACCCTGGGAATCCACGGAGTTTCTCAAGGTGGGACAGGCAGTGGGAGGGGCACTGGATGCAGAAATAAGAGCTATTCTAAAGGCCCAGAGATGTGACAGCTGATGGGGCACTCAGGAAATGGCAAGTCGTCTGATGCTGGTGAGTCACAGTTCATAAGAAGGGTCGCTGGAAAGGTAGTTTGAGATTAGATGATAAATAGCCTGGGAACCCAGACTATGGAATTCAAACTGTTAATATAAATCCTGCAGTTTTTCAATGAGAGATATTATTTACCAGTGTTTGAACAAAAATTCCCTGAAAACAAGCAAAGGGCAGTATTGGGAGCAGGAAGGGCAGACTCAAAAGAATTTTCTAGAAATCCTCCAGGTAAACAATGATGAGGACCTGAACTCGGGACTTGGCAGTGGGCATGGAGAGAAGAGAAGGGATGGGGTAGCAGGTGGCGGGTGAGCCCTGGTAGGTGGCAGAGCTAGGATTTGAATCCAGGTCTTGGCTTGCATTTCATAGGTATGTGTGTAGGTTTGCATTTAGTAGGTCTGTGCGCACACACAGACACACACAACCGAGGACAGAATATGTGCCAGGCAGTGAGCCGGATGCTGGGGACACAGAGGTAGACGTGTCTGGGCGTTGTTGTGCTTGCAGCCATGGTCAGCACATGAGCACGATGAGACAGGCAGGACAGGCCATCGTGGGGACAAGTGATGGAGAAGGGCAGTCCACACAGAGGGACAGGGACAAGGGAAATGCCGCCGAGAAAGGAAATCTGAGTGGGATCCGGGACAGAGCTGGCATGGAAGTGCGAAGGGGCAGGTGGGCGAGGGAAGTTGGGTCAAGCAGCTGGCTTGGCAACATGCTCCCTGATCAGCCCAGCCCCTCTTGCAGAGCAGCCCCGACCCACCACCCTCTGCCCACCTTGTGGGACTAAAGGTCCTGTGCAGTCCCCCAGGGACGCCTCACTCATCCATCGCTGAGATGCACCCACAAAGGATCAGAACACTCACACTGGGAAAGGGCTTTAGGGAGCCCCATTTCAACCCCTCAATTTTCAAAGAAAGCAAATAAAACCCTGGAGAAAGAGACTATTTTAAAATAATGCAGCAATTGAGGACAGGAACTCGGGTGTCCTGTTCCCCAGTCCGATGTCTTTTTTAATATGCCTCACGCATTTCTTAAACCCGAGCCTCGTGTCCAAGGCACTCTGCATCTAAAACTTCTTGCCAAGTGTTTTATTTAGGTTATCCCACCATGTGCTCATTGGTAATTATTGGGTTCTGACAACTGTAGCAAACCGAATCTCTTTTCCCCAAATGCCCTGCATGCTTTGCAATAAGCCTATTCATCTCTTTCCTTCAGGACGTAGCATTAATTCTTTCATCGTCTCAAGTGTCATTATTCTCTTTTTCCTGGGGCGCAAATGAACTCAAGCATTGAATTGCTTCATCATTCCGGATACTAAAAGTTTAATTGCAGAAGTTTTCAGGCCAGCGCATTTCCTTAGCCTCCGGCAGCCTCGGCCAGAGGCAGGCTTCAGGGCGAAGCAGAGGGCCTCCCCTCCCTGCCCCACCTGGAATCGCACTGAGCTGATGCTCTCCGAGCAGACTCCATGCTGGATGCTGTCTATGCATGCTGTCATTTCTCCCTGACAGTAATTCAGTGTGGGAAACGGTGTCCCCATTTTCCAGGTAAGGAAGCCGAGACTCAGGAAGGTAAAGCCCCACCCACGTGTGCAGTGCAGAAATGACTGAACAGTACCTCAGGCTACTTTGTCACTTGGATTTGATGGAGATGTTCTCGTTAAGGTGAAATTATCATTTTATCCCATTTTGGGGGCCACAGATTTTGTGGTGACACGCTGTCCGCCAGCATCTAGTTACATCTCAACCCTGTTCCCCACATACCCTGCAGATAATGCAAACCCCAGCTGTTACAATAATTTCTTTCAAATGAGGATTTCTTTCAAGCACTGACCCGTGGAGATTTCCTGCTCCCAAATCCAGGAGATGAAGGAAGCTGACTGCAATGTAAGAGAGAATCATCCCCATCTGTGACAGTGTCTGGGCTCAGGGGTGATCAGCCATCATTTAGGCCTGCCTCTGGATGTGGGTCTGCAGTGCCTCTGACAAGCCAGCTTATCAAGGAGGAGGGAGGAAGCCTGTGGGGTCAGGGAGGCTGAAGGAGCGTTAGCTTGCTTGTGGAGAGGAGGTGGGAGCACCCTGCCAGGAGACGTGGCCTGGGATGAATGATATGTGAATCCCACAAGACTCAGCCCTCCGTGCAGGTAATGAAAACCCAACGAGACAGGAGCTTCTTTCAGAAAGCATGCATCATTGATGTGGCTATTTGAGGGGATGAAAGAGAGCTTGCAAAGGAGAAACATGTGAGAAGTATTCAAGCTGAGGGAGAGTGATAGAAAACGATTTCCCTCGTTCTTGAGCAGTCAAAAGGTGAACGGGACCGGATGTCAGGATGAGTCTCGGGATCGGAAGAGCAGGGTGCTGGTTGCAGGAGTCAGTCGCTCTTTGCTCTCTGTAGGCACAGACTGTGGTTTGGGGGTTGGAGCATTTTGGAAGGGATTTCCCCCTTTATTTCCTTAGTGTTGCTAAAACAGACGAAGCCTCCAGTGGGATCAGGCATGGAGATTCCCCACAGCAGCCCCCAAACATGACAAGTTTCCCCTGTGACAAGGGGTTTGCTGTTCCAAGTCTGCTGTTACGTCATGGCCCAGTGAGATCAGAGACCCTCCTTCCAGCCACTCGCCAGGATGATGCAAGTCTCAGAGAAGTTTCGAGTCCTGGCTGCTCTGCTCTCTCTTGGCTTCTCACCATTGCCTCCTGACTGGTCTTTTCCCCAGGCATCCATCTGTGTCTGGCCTTCTAGCCCAAGCAGAAAAGGGGCCCCTATCACCCTTGATTTTACCTTGTTGTTTATGTTTTTCCCCACAATCTCTGACCCTGAACCTTCCTGACTTCTAATACCATCACTTGTTCATTCCATTAACATGTGTTTAATTCATGAAGGCCCTACTAGGTCTCTGTGGTCCTATCTTTGCTACACACTCCCTGCCCCCAACACACACACACACACACACACACACACACACACACACCTTCCTCCTTGCCTGATGCTCAGCCCATGGAGATACTCTTGTTCACCATGCAGATTTTCTTCTTCGTTAAGCCACTCTGGGTAACATCTCTCAAGCTCGACTGCCCTGGGGCACTGGTATCCTCCCTGGGGGAGCATTCCTCACCTCCCTCCCTTCCCATGGGGCCATCAAAATTCTTTAAAGAACCTTCACAATCACCTTTTGACTCATCTCACAAATGCCCTGGTTGCTGTAATCTTGTCCTGCCTTGGCCTAAAAGGCATCACTGACACTCCACTGGTCCAAAGCAGCAGTTCCTAGAGTGTCTTCTGCAGAACCTTTGTTGACAGAGATTCTAATGCAAACTTCGAAGCAGTACCTTTCCGCTTTCTGTAAATATGTATCGAGGCCCTCTTAGGTGCTAGACACTAACAGATTCTGTAGATATAGTGATGAGCAAGTTAGATATGTCCCATGCCCTCATGGCATTCACCTTTCATTATGGAAGATGTCAGACAATTAACAGTGAAGAGCATTTCGAGGAAGAAGTGAGGGATGCTAATAAAAAATGAAAAAGGGGCAGTGGTTGTAACAAACCTAATCTGAAAAATCAGGAAGGCTGAGATCTGGAGCATGAGCAAGGATTTGTAGGCTAGGACAGGGGTGATGATGCCAGGTGGCAGAGCCATGCACATCATGACCCTAGCACTGAAGAAAGCAGGGCATTTTTTCTGGTGACTGAAGGTGGTGTGGTTTGAGGGTGAGTAATGCTCTCCAAGGACAATCCTTGACTGACTTTGCAGAATTATCTGGAATACTTGCTAAAACTATAAATGCCTGATTCTCACCTCCTATTCTTGAATCAGAATATCTGGGGATGGGAACTCTCATAGACTGCAAAAATGGCTGCTTTTTCCCTTTCTTGAGTCTTTGATCTTTGCAATGTAATGTTACAGTTTTTCCCATCAACAGGTGGGGTATCTTCCGCCAGTCTTTAAATCCAGGCTGGCCATGTGAACCACTTTGGCCAACAGAATGAAGTGGAAGGGTTCTCATGCCAATTATGAGCACAAGGCTCAAGAATTAGCATGTTCTCTGCTCTCTCCTGGAACCCTGACTTGGCCACATAAACAAAAGCAGGAGAGCATGCTAGAGCATGAGAGACCACATGGGGTAGACTGATGTCCCTTTGAGGCCATCCTAGATCAGCCCACAGCAAGCCAGCTCCTTCCCATGTAAGCAGGCTCAGCCAAGACCAGCAGAGCTGCTAACCTGACCAACACTTGGCAGCAGATGCACGAGGGAATCCCGAGGAGACCAGTGGCTTAAAACAAAAACCACTGGAACAATAAAAACTGACTACCAGAGTTTGGGGCCATTTGTTATGCAGCTAACCAAAGTGACACAGGATCCAAGAATATGGATAAGGATTTTGAGAGTGGAATAGGCAGAGGTCAGATCCACTGGGGCTTTGTAGGGCAGGATGAGGATTGAGCACTTCACCCTCGGGTTTATGGGGCACTATTGAAAGGCTTGAACATGGAAGTAACATGATTAAACTTGTGTTATAGAAAGATTCAGTTGGTTCCTTTGTGGAGAATGAATGGCAGGGGAAAGGATGAGGGATGAATCAAAGTAGTTTGAATTCTACTTGTATAACTTTTGTTTCCCCTTTACTTTTTTCATTTAAATATATATGTTGAGCTCCAGCTATGCATTAAGTCCCATATCCCGCCCTCAAGATGACTGAGAGTGAGTTATAATGTATTTTGACAAGTACCATCATTGGAGAAGTAGCACCTGGCCCCGCCTGCAGGGATAATGAGGGATTCAGTACAACTGGTGATCACTGAAGATGCCATGAAGATGGTGCACATGGTTTCCTAGGATGAGGAATGAGCCTAAGTGAAATTTGGTGTTGCCAAAGTATCAAGTGTGAGGTGGGAAATGGAGGGAAATAGGATGGGGTAGGTATGCAGGGGGTAGTCCACAGAGTCTCCTTTGTACCTACTGAGGCTATACACAGGCAAAAGTCCAACTAGAGCTGAGTGACAAGGGCTCCTGATGCCTGAGATACCATAGTACTGGTGGGCAGAAGGAGATCAGGGCAGGACCCTGCTCTGGGCCCTTAGGATGATGTGTCACCATGACCATCTGATCTGACACAGGCAGAGATGCCTATGACCTGCGGCTGGTGGGCTGGACAGCGAAATCACCGGTAGCCCAACAGCTGCTTTGCTCTCTGGATGGTGACCCAGGCTCCTACAGCAAGCTCTCAGCTGCTCCCAACTGTCTTCTGTGAACCGGCAATTAGCGGAGGCAGGGAAGAGAACATTTTTTTGCCATGGTACCTCCTCTTCCCTGGATCGTTTGGCATCCTGTGCTGTCAGTCTCCAGCTGTCTGTCTAGACGGAGCCCAGATTGGACGTGTAAAGTACTGAACACTGTGATCCAGGCCCACTCACTCTTGGCCAACAGGAGGGTGAGTGCCGAGGACAGAATCTGGAATGGAGGGATCGGGTGCCTCCTTTTCTCATTAGCGCTCAGATGCCCCCCACCAACCATGGCGGGGAGGCTCTGCCCACTGCACTGCCATGTTTCTAAAAACATGCTGGATCCAGACATGCTTGGAGGAGCGTGTTTCCTCTCATGCTTCTGCTGACCATTTCTCAGCACTAGAACAAATACCATTTGATCACGTGGGCACAGATCCCTGGGAAAGCCTCAAAGCCTCTGTAAATAGCAACCATTCTCAAAGATTAAATGCCTACATGTGTAAGACCTGGACATTCATATTATCCTCTCATTATTCTACTAATTTCACACAGCAACTCTGTGAAAGAGACATTATTAACCCCAGTTTCAAGTGTTAATTAAGAAAGTAAGACTTTGAGAAATGAAGTCACATGCCCAGGATCACCCACCAATAGGTGGGGTGGAGTCAGGCTTCGAACCCAGAGCTACTTAAGTCTATACCCCACATTCCATCTATTAAACTGCAGCCTCTGCTGGCTAACCTCATCACTTGTAGATGGGGACACAAGGACCAGAGATGGAAAGTGATTTGCTGGGATGCATGGCAGGTCTAGATCTCTCAATCAAGGCTCTGGACCCCACTGCTTTCTCCCTTGGAACACTCACATATTCTCTTTGGTACATTTCCTGAGCTGCTCAGACCCTCCCCATTCAGCTCGGGAAGGCATAAGCCCACTGGAGACTCTAGATAGCTGTGGACAGCTGGGTCTGATGCTCTTAGCAGGGAAGCACAGGGCAAGAAGTTCTGGCAGAGAGCCCTGTGAGCTGCAGGGTACCACGTGGAAACTCTGGACTCCACCTCCAACATTCACACTGCATAGACCGTAGGGCTTACTGTGATCATTTGAGTTCTGCCTTTGCCTTCATTCTCATATGTTATTCAAATGATCACCAGCTTGAGGTGTCAGAGAAGTAGAAAGTTTGAAGGAAGTTAGCCTGTCACTGAATACTTACACAGCTCCTGACTTCTTGAATCAATAACAAAGAGATCTTTTTCCAGGCTGTCAGAATGAATGAAGGCAAGGAGCCAGTTCCTGGTTTTCTGTAGATAATGAAATTTTCTTTCCTTTTTCCATAACCATTGACCCTGTATCTTGCCGTGGAAGTATTGCCTCATGTTAATTAGCTGACATGTCTCACCCTCATCTTGCCCACCTCACTGTGGTTCCATGCAACAAGAACTGCATAGAGGAGAAGGCTTTTCTGTCTGTTCTTTTGAGCTCCAACCACCAGGAGACTCAGTTGCCAGGATTGTAGAATCAAGGCAGGACTAGCTATGGAATTTGTGGGGCCCAGTGCAAAATGAAAACGTGAGGCCCTTCTTCAAAAATTATTGAGGATTTCAAAACCAGACAATAGGGCATTAAGCCAAGCACAGAGAGCCCATCTAACGTCAGACACTCATGGAGCTGGCCCTGAATGGGGCAGTAGAAATGTAGACGGAAAAGAGAGAGAAGTTAGAGCTGATAGGACTTTTTCTGAGTATTAGCATCTTTATCTAGGGAATAGGGTGTGACACTCACCTTGTCAATTGTGCATTAGCCACCGGTAATAGACACAGACCACTGGGGAGTATCCGGTGCCAGAAAAGGGGACTTTTTTTTTTTTTTTTTTTACCCTGAGAGAATCTGGCTTAAATCCCTCATTTTACAGAGGATTCCCCCTCTGAAGCCCAGAGAAGAAGAATGACTTGTCCATATTCAGCCAAGCAATTCATTTGTGGTGGAGTTAGGAGAGAAGGTCTGGGTGTCCTGATCCCCAGACTGGTGGTCTTCTCACTAAGCCTCGCTGCTTCTCTCTCCAGCTGCCTTAGATGTTTCCTGCTTGACTAATGATGCAGGGCCTTTGTGCTCCTGGGCAGATGGTTTGAAGACTGAATCAACGCTCCCTAAGATCGGCCTCCACTTCCTGCCCAGCTTCTGGGTCCCATGACTGGATAATACTGAGATGAACGTTATCCTCCATCACAGGATGCTTGGGGTGTGGGGATATCTCTCTCAAATGACTACCCACGTGGTTCGTGATGAAGGAGCTTTCTCTGTGCACACTTTGTGGTCACTGGATGGCTGCTTTGAGCGTTAAGTAATATACATCCCAGTGGTAGTGTTATTCAAAGACTGTTCCATAGACAAAAGCAGGGTCTGTTGAATCCCTATATACTGAAATACCACTGACCATGGCTGTATCAGCGCTTAATACTAACAATGATACCACACAAGTACCCTGCAGGGGACACCATAAACCACTCTTAAATTAGATATCATCCCTCTGGTACCAGAGGAAGGGTAAGGCTAGTGTGATTTTATTGTAATTTTTCAGAAGAGAACCCTGGATCAGTATGACCTAATTACCTGCCCAAAGTCACATTCATATAGGTGGTGGAGATTTTGAAGAAAGAGATTACATTTGATTAGCCTCTTTTATCTCCCAGGACAATGAAACAACTGTGAACTCAAGATCCTGACTAGTAGGATAGCCTTTTGCAAGGACGGGGAGGGTCTTAAATTCTGTGCTGATCGTGTTGGTGAATTATGGTTCTAATCTCAAGTCATGTAGAAGGTTGGTTCTCTGTGAACAATTTCATCCACAGTTTATGAACACAGCACCACTTTTCCACTTACGACTCTTAACTCTGTCCTTTCAAGACCCAAATTTTGTTCCAAGCTTCAGATCTGCATGACCACTATCTGCTACACTATTCTTGGGTGAATCCCAAGCATCAAAGTCACAGTGTCCTGAGCTGCCTGCACTCCAAACGTGATTTCCTTATCCAATGTCTTTATCCATATTAAACTCTCTCCCCTCCTTTCTCTGAAATAATGAACTAAGTCGTACAATTCTCTCTATTCTGTTGGTCTGCTCCACTCTAGTCTTTCTACTTCCAATCCACCCCTTACACTGCTGCCAGAGGGACCCTTGATTAGGTCCCTCCCCACTGACTAGTTTCCCTTTTATTTATTGTTATGCAAGCACTGTTCACATTTATAACAATCTAGGAGGTAGTTATAATGCTAATTTGCAGATTGGGAAGCTGAGAAACAGAGACTTTAGGTAACTTGTTCAAACTCATACAGCAAATAAATGAGTAAGCAAGGATCTGAACCTATGAAGTCAATTTCCAGAGATCCTGCGCTTGGCGACTATGTTATTATTATGGGCTAATTGTGCACCCCCCCATTCATATGTTGAAGTCCTAATCCCCTATTTGGATATATGAGGTCATTGAGCTAAAATGGGGCCATTTGGATGGGCCCTAATCTAATATTACTGGTGTCCTCATAGGAGGAGGAAATGTGGGTCTAATGTGTGTGCACAGAGGAAAGACCACGTGAGGACACAGGGAGAAAGCAAGCCAAGGAGAGAGGTTCAGTAGAAATCAAATTTGCCGACACCTTGATCTCGGACCCCTAACCTCCAGAACTGGAGAAAATAAAGTTCCGTTGTTTGAGCCACTCAGTCTGTGGTCTTTTGTTACAGTAGCCCTAGCAAACTAATGTGGTCATATGGCCTCTCACTGCATATGAACAGAGTCTAAACTCCGGCAGCGTGACAAAGCCTCCAAGACATCAGATCTGCCTTATCCTGATTCATCACTCTCACATCATGAAGAAGTTATGTTCCAGATATAAGGAGTATTCGGCCCTTCTCTTCTATGTGTTTTTCATCATTTTATGCCCTTTGTGGTCCCCTTCTGTTTGTTCAATAATTTCAGTCCTTTACTACCTGAAAATTTCCAATCATCTTTTAAAATTTGACTCAAGTAGCACCTCTTCTCTGAAGTTTTATTCTGTTTGGAAGTCTGTTTAGAACATCCCTTCTCTTTTCTCCCACTCACACTTTGCATATAAATCTGTTCAACACTCATCACACTTTGTTTCTTCACAAGGTCATTACTGAGTGCCCAGTGAAATCCTCACATTGTGCTGGGCCTTGGGGAGGCAGAGATGAGGTGGTGAGCACCTGCCCTCAAGGAGGTTACTCTTTAGTGAAGGAGCCTATCATATCTTTAACCATGGTGGTGTCTAGTCCAGAGAAGGGTCACCCAACCCAGCCTGGAGGTCAGCTAAGACCTCATGGTGGATGCCGAAGCTTTGATGACAGGTACAAGTAGAAAGAAATGGGCAGCCACACTGGACATTCCAGGTAGATGGGGAACATGAACAAAGCATGGAGGAACAACAGGGTGTAATTAAAGTAACTCCCAGTGGACTGCAATCTGGGAGCAGTTAGCATGTCTGATTGAATGCTAAAGTCTGCATAAAATATTTGCTAAATAAATGATTACTGAATGAGCAAATGCATGAATGAATCAATGAAACAGTGAATGAGCAAATGAGAAATCAAACAAGCCCCCTACTCACTTAGAATCCTTTGGCTATAAGTGTCAGAAACCTACTGCAGCTGACTTAAGCAAAAAGAGAGTTTATTGGAAGGCAGAGGGAAGCTCAGAGAATGGTAGGAGAACTGAAAACCAGGCTGGGCAAAGGGACAGGCAACTCCAGATGGCCTCAGAGGAGGACCTGCTTGGCAGGCTTGTCCGTGTGCCACTGCTGGAATGCATGAGCCACAAATCTCTTCTGGCTTTTGGTCGCTCTCTCTTCAAATTCTAGGAAGGGAGATCTAGCAGGAGCTAGGTCAGGCCATGAGCTGACCTCCTGGCTAGGCCAGATCTCTATGTCTCTGATTTTATCCAGTGGTGAAGAAATATTTCCCCAGTAAAAATCAGGTTTCAGCACCAAAAATGTGCAATCGACGTTGGGAATCAAGAAAAACAAATATCCACTACATAAGAGTTTTCAGACCTGGCTTTGTTTCATGAACCAAAAATCTTTAGAACCTTTTTTTCGTATTCAGAGCCATGGCTTGTTGGAGCTACTAAGAGCTTCCATCAGTGAACCCAGTGTAAACTCCTGATATGAGATACAATTATCTCAGGGATTAATGCATCCTCTTTGGGCCCTTACTTCCAAGGGGCAACATGCATTTCATAACTCCCTTCTCAACACCAGGTCAGATCCAGTGCCCGCTGTTTGTTGCTGATTTCCCCATCCTACTTAAGAGCAACTTAAGATGTTTTTATATTCTTGGGTCTGTCTCAACCGGGCTAGGGTCATATTGGTGCAGGTACTTGATTAATTATCTAGTGTTCTACAAAAGGAAATTAATATTTATTTTATATTCCCACTAGAGAACAGAGGCCTTGGTTTCCTTTATTAATCCATTTAAGATAAAACAATCTAAACCAGGGCGCCTGGGTGGCTCAGTTGGTTAAGCGACTGCCTTCGGCTCAGGTCATGATCCTGGAGTCCCGGGATCGAGTCCCGCATCGGGCTCCCTGCTCGGCAGGGAGTCTGCTTCTCCCTCTGACCCTCCTCCCTCTCATGCTCTCTGTATCTCATTCTCTCTGTCTCAAATAAATAAATAAAATCTTTAAAAAAAAAACAAAACAATCTAAACCAGGGCTTCCACAAAGTCTGTTTATTCCCGGAATGTAGCATAATCCTTGGCACATAACTCGGACTTCTGGAAAATTCAGAACCCCTTTCTGTCATTCTGATCTTTGACTCTATGGTGTCACACTTCCATTCTTACCTGCACTCTGGGCTATTATCTTGCCAGAGAGAGGTACCTTATTTAGATTCCATCTCCTTTATGAATATGCCTCCGAACAAAACTTCATTGACAAGATATAAGAGGCATGGGGCTTATTAATTCCACAATCCATTCATTCAGCCATCATTCATCACTCAAGAGTAAACTAGTGTAAAGCCATAAAAGAGCTCAAGAATTTTCCTTTTGTTTCTCAAATTGATTTGATGACATGTTTATAAATTTCCCAAGTTCTAAAACTCAGAGTTCTCTGGAAAAGTTCTCATCTACAAAATTTTGTGAGAGAGAAATGTTTTCTTTCTTATGTAGATGGAATTCCTATATGGCTTCATTCCCTTCCTTGCCTCCCTTCCTCACTTCCCTTCCTTCCTCCCTTCCTTCCTTCCTTCCTTCCTTCCTTCCTTCCTTCCTTCCTTCCT
>NW_023270305.1:2163212-2258360 GCF_011800145.1 Mirounga leonina
CCTTCCTTCCTTCCTTCCTTCCTTCCTTCCTTCCTTCCTTCCTTCCTTCCTTCCCATCTTTCTGAGCTTGTATAGGTAGCTTTTTGTTAGGTCTCAGTGATGTGGCCATGCTCTGACTTGACTTGTCATGGGACCACCACATGTCACCTAATGGCTCTAGAACTTAGTTTCCACGTCTACAAAATGAGAACCATAATACTACCTACCTCACTTTTTTCTCCTTTTTTTTTTCGTTATTATTATTTTTAACTGTGGTAAAATACACACAACATAAAACTTATCATGGTGTCCACTCATCTAGTGCACAGTTCAGTGGCGTTCAGTGCATTCGCATTGTTGGGAAAGCCTCTCCACCATCCATTCTCAGAACCCTCTTCATCGTGGGAGATGAGAGCACTGTCCTCATTGAATAACAGCTCCCTAGTCTCCTTTCCCCCACCCCTTCTCCTAGCAGCCACCCTTCTACTTTCTGTCTCTGTGAATTTCACTACTCCAGGCACCTCCAATAAATGAAATCGTAAGTATGTTTCTGACACTGAATTATTTCTCTTAACACAATGTCCTCAAAGTCCATCCATGACATAGCCTTTGTCAGAATTTTCTTTCCTTTAAGGCCAAATAATATTCCACTGGATGTATCCATTTGTATTTAAAGTAATTCCTGGGAGGAAGGACTTACTCTTGCCTTTTCGTTACTGGTTTTCTCTATGTCTTAGAGCCTTTTGTCCCTCACTGCCTCCCTTAGTGATGTTTTACAGAGACCACTTTTGATTCCTGTGTCATTCCCTTTTGTGTATGCTCTATACTTTGTATGTGGTTACTATGGGGATTGCTGTAACCTCCTAAAGCTATAACAGTGTATTCTAAACTCATGACAACCTAATTTCAATTCAAAAATAACTCTACTCTTTTACAGCTCCACCCCCTTTATGGTGTTTATGTCACAAATTGCATCTTTATATATTGTGTAACCATGAACATAGGTCTATAATTATTTTTAGGGTTTTGTCTTTTAAATCCTCAGAAAGCATACCAAGTGGAGTGATGAATCTAAATTATAATAATACTGCTTTTTTATTTTTATCCACATGTTTACCTTTACCAGAGAGCTTTTTTCATATATTTTTTATGGCTTCATTTTTTTTTTTTTTTATTTTGAAGGTGAAGTAAAACGAAATATGTAGAATCACCTAGTTAATACAAAGTATAAAAGAACTGTTTAACAAATGGTGGTACCTTCCCAGAGCATAGCTGTTGACTGACGGATGAATCAATTGAATGAACGATTGAACTTCCTTCTCCAAAGTGAAGCTTTTAAGAGGCACAATCTATTTCAGTGCATGGGATTTCTTTGACCACCTCATGTGAATGTGGATGAAAAGAAATGAAAGTCAGTGACAGAACTGGTAGGCCAGGGATGCATCTCGATGTTTCCTGCAAACCGTTCTGTGGCCCTGGACGCTAGGTTTCCTGCTTATCATGTAGGTAGGGTCACTGGGGTGAAACTCTATTTTAGAAGATGTGACTTTAAATAGTTTTCCTTTTCCTTTCATTGCTTCAGGAAGTCCCACTCTGAGTCAATGCCAAATGGGGTTGGTTTTCAGCTTGAATTTTCCCGTAAAAGTGGTGGAAGAGATGATTCATAAATCCCATCCTGACTTTATTTATCTCATGCGCAAGCTGCAGCAGGTGAGCCACAGCACTCTGAAGCAGGAGTTTATCACAGAGAAGTAAGTGTGGAAAGGAAAAAGTGTATTTCAAATTTCTCATGAACCCATGCAGGCTGTATATACATACCGGATGAAATGATAGGACAGGCATTTAAAAATCAGAGTGTATGGCATTATTAATAGGCATAATTATGCACATGACATTGGTAGAACCAGAGAAAATGTGTGATTGCATGTGCTGGATTTAGCTACTACTTGATTTATAAACATTGTAGGGGGAAAAAAAGGAAAATATTGTGTCTGCTACATAGAAAGAACTCATAGTCTTACAGACGTGTGTTTTATGCTTTTCTTAAGGAAATCTTTCCTTTATGTCATTTTTGTTGTTGTTCAAATATTATGATGCCATATAGGAGGGAATGATGGGTCTGATGTTGGAGACCTAGGCACTAATTCTAGCACCGACACTATATAGAGCCATAGGAAAACAGGTACTCTTTCAGGCCAAACTTCCTTCAAGTGTAAAAAGTAGCCAAATGTTGGTATTGGAATTTTTTTTTTCAGGAAGAAATGAGGTATTATATTTACAAATACCACAAAAATACCTAAAATAGTTCTATGTTCACTCAAATGTCTAAATTATAAAATTTCCACCACAGTTCTGGAACAATCTTCAGTCAAGAGAAATAAAGGCCATCTGTGATTCTGCCTGATTCTGGAAGAGGTGGTCACATCCTTTGTATTTTTCAGGAAATGCATTTTTTTTTTTTATTCTGAAGTAGTGTTTCTATTTCTTAAGTGTTTATAAATTTGGAAAAAAAGTTGACTTTAATCCATTCTTCCACACTCAATGCTAAAATTGTGTTGTCCGCTATGTAAAACTTTGATTATCGTACTGACGGTACTCTCTCTGAGACAATTCTTAGATATTCTTAGTAAGGGAAAGCAATCACCATTGCTGTTTACATTCTTCAGTAAATCAGTTAAAACTGTTGATTACAATAATTGACAAGTCTAAACTTA
Source organism: Mirounga leonina (assembly GCF_011800145.1). Taxonomy (NCBI): domain Eukaryota; kingdom Metazoa; phylum Chordata; class Mammalia; order Carnivora; family Phocidae; genus Mirounga; species Mirounga leonina. The sequence goes on from NW_023270305.1 coordinate 2,165,906, forward strand.
TTAATGACAGACACTGAATGCAAATTCATAGAACATGTTGGTTGCGATGACTCTTTTGTTAAGATTCTGGGAGCCCGTAGGTGAACTCAGTGCAGATATCCATGATCTCTCTACCAAAAGCAGATAGGTTCTCAAGATCTGCTGGAATTCATCTGATCCATTACATTTGCTTTTAAACACTTTAAAATGACAAAGATAATTCCAAATTTTCTACTTCTTTAGATTATATTTGGTCTGTTTCGATTAAATGCAAATATGCCTTCAACATTTATCTTTATCACCTGGTCCTTCCTCCCAAATTACCAAAGAAAGTAGGCTCTGTAAGAAACAGTGGTGTCAGAAAGCAAGGACCTGAATGCAAATATGTGATAACACCACAACGCAGTCTGCAGTGGAACCCCCTCAGCAAATAATCAGAACTAGAAAGCATGGCCCGCTAATTCACAACGTTTCCTGTAATTAATGTAGTTGACTGTTTTAGTCACTGGTTTCACATAGCCCTGAGTATTTTCCAGAATTCGCTACTCTCATGTCACTAAAAAACAGAAAGAATAAAGATAGGTAGGAAAGGTACAATAGAAATAGGGTTAAATGAAATTTAAATTGGCTGCCTTATTCACATGGCAACAAACTTCACTCAATCATTCACAATATTATCTCAAACATAGCCTCTTCAAGGTACTTTGCCAATGGGCTTTCTCTCACTTAATCTTCAAAATATTGCCTGTGATAGAGGAGCCTTCACACAGAAGAAGAAACCAAGTCCCAGGAGTGAGAAAAGTTTAGGTTGAAGTCGCTCAGGTAGAACCTAGATGTCAATGTGTTTTCAGGTTCCAAGTCCAAGTTCTGGCCAAGTTACTCCAGCTGTGGACTGTGCCTCCAGCACTTCATTGGTTCTTATGGATTTGCGGGATGAATAAATGGCAGTCCACATTCTCCAGTTCATCAGGACACAGGGATAAAAGCTAAACATTTAACTGAAGACCTAAGCTCGGGTGCAAACCCAGAATGGATGAATACACTCAAGGAAGACAGGAAATTCTAATTTTTGAGCACGACTCTATGCCTGACATCATGCCCTGTGTTCCAGCAATGCTATAAGGTGGGTTGTTTCCATTTCTCAGATGCAGAATTTGAAACCCAGAAATTTTGTCTGAGTTGCCCATTATTATCTCAGACCAACCAAATGGGACAGATGGAATCCAAACACAAATGTCAGCTTCCCAAACCATCACTGTTGTCTGCAGCCTCTGGGCTCTCTCACCTCACTGCGTCCCGAGGCCCAAGCCTGGATTTGATTTCACCATTGATACTTCCACAGGCCAATTCTCTCTCTCCCACATACACACACATGTGTGCGTGCATGTGGAAATATATGGAACATTAAATATTAGCAAACTGCCCTTGGATATGATTCTTAACCTCTCTGCCATGAAGTTTCATCACTTACAAAACAGGGATAATTATGCTAACTTTGGAGCATTTTGTTGCTCAGAATAAATTAAATGTCACATGCTTAGCACACATCTGGAAGACAGCAAGATCCATAAATGTTTATTTCTTTCCTTCCTTCCTGAAATCTGCAGAAGAGGGACTGCATTTTTCTTCACAGAGTCACCTAGTGCTGAGACCTTCATGTTACAGAAAGACTGTATTGAGTCACAGAATAGACTTGAATTAACTGCACTTCAAGCTAATTCTGTTCTAGGTATATTAGTCCGATTCTTCAGTAATTCCGCTAATAATACAACTATTGTAACAATGGCAGCACGCACCATTTTTATAGCATTTGATAATCACAGTAACACTAAGTAGCAGGTGAACAAATGTTTTATCATTCCTATTTTTTTTTAATTTTTTTATTTATTTTTGAGAGAGAGAGAATGACAGAGAGAGAATGAGAGGGGTGAGGGTCAGAGGGAGAAGCAGACTCCCTGCCGAGCAGGGAGCCCGATGTGGGACTCGATCCCGGGACTCCAGGATCATGACCCGAGCCGAAGGCAGTCGCTTAACCAACTGAGCCACCCAGGCGCCCCTTATTATTCCTATTTCTTAGATGATCCAGACTCAAGGAGGCAAAGTCAATTGTCCCAAGTCACAAGGCATCAGGTCTGGACCCAGCCCAATGTCCTCAAATCCCAAGTTCACCCTCCCTGCTGGTGTGTAACATACCACAGCACACACATCAAACCAAAGGGGACATGTGGCTGTTAAAAAAAAAAAAAAGTGAGCATGATCTTAACCTTTACGAAAACTATAAAGCAAGGGTCTTGCTATAGGGCAGATGTTACCACCAAACATGATGGGATACTATTACATTTCGAAAGCCATGGAAGATGCACGAGATGTGAATGGAGATGAACCCCTGGCTGGGAAGAGACATCTTCAGGGCCTCTGCCTTCTGGGGAGGGAAGTGTGCTCTGAGATCAGGGAGAAGAGCCATTGTCAGCAGGAAGAATCATCGTTATTTCTGTTCAGAATGAAACAAAAATGACATCTGTCAAGGCCATTATTCTTTTGGACATGGTTTGAATGAACAATATATAATAAGGATGGGTTTCTGACACTTCACTGAGAGTAAGAAATCCCAAGTCACAGAACACAGAGTTTGAGAGCTATGTGGGGGCTCAGAAGTCAGGCACAGCAAAGGAAATAAGACATAGGACTTGAAATGAAAAGGAAATCCCAACTTCCAGTTCAAGTTGTGCCCCTTCACCCCCAGAGCTCGGTTCCTGCAACTGTAAATGGGTCTCTTATATAGATGAGTCAATGCATATAAAAGCACTAGAAAGTGCTTTGCAAATAAAGAACCATTTTTTAAATTTTTATTTGTTTAATAAGGAAAACAGACAAGCAGGACTTGTCCAGCTATTAGTATGACAAAAATGGACCTGAACTCAGGATTCTATGTTTCAGCTCAGCATTCATTCCTAGACACAATATTGCCCCAACAATTCAATCAGCAGTGCCCACAGCTCTGGGATTGGTATTGGGATGGGGAAAAAATCAGTAAGACAGATGCCTCCTCTGTCCTGGGCAGGGACTCATCTCCATAACACATTGCATGGTCTCTTTTTCTGCCTTTTGCCTGGAATTTGATAGGCTGTATGCACCTCAAAGGATAATAATGTATTATTTATATCTATCTATATATCGTCAGAACATACCAGAGAATCTGGCCTCTGTAAATGTAGAAGGAATGGTTCCTACACTCCAAAGGCTCCCCTTCTGGTTAAGGGACCAGACCCATGGGTGCTGGGAGAGAGACAAACCATACATCAGAGAACCACAGAGGGAAAAGTTCATTCCTGCTCCGCAGAAAAATTGGCAGTGTTAATAGCATTAGGTGAAAACTATAGGAGCAGGGAAGGGATAGACATAAGCATCCGAGAAAGGATTGTGTGTCATTGGAAAGGGATTGTCCCCTACTTGGGGCCGGGACATGCTGCGCTTATGCTCACACCTGCATCCTCTGGACACCAGTGCAGGATTGACCCCAGCCTTGACCTAAGCAAGTTGCATCCCTGAAGGAGAGGCCACATTTTCACCCACATCTCCCTCCCAGCTTCATCTGGGTGTCCCTCCCAACTCCTCTGACTTTCCAGGATATACGTTTGCTGTTTTACTCCTTCCTACATGTTACTTTCTCTACGTGCAGAGATATTTCTCAACAGACACTTACCCTTCCACAGCACATACCCACTCATTCAAATTCATCCTTAAAACTGTGCTCATGGGCTCCTGGGTGGCTCAGTCAGCTAAGTGTCCGACTCTTGATTTCGGCTCAGGTCATGATCTCAGGGTTGTGAGATCGAGCCCCGCGTCAGGCTCTGCGCTCAGCGGCAAGTCTGATTAAGATTCTCTCTCTCACTCTCCTTCTGCCCTTCCCCGCTTCCTCTCTCTCTTTCTCTCTCTCAAATAAATAAATAAATCTTTAAGAAAAATTGTACTCACTCACCTCCTTTTTGGCTGTCCCCTGCTCAATCCTTCCAGAGGTATTGCATCTTTGACTTCAATATGTATCTACTGTTCCATATGTCATACAGATTCAAAATTATTTCTTCAGATATCTGCTTTCCCTAGTATACCATGAGAATGGAGTCAGTGCCATCCACCCAAATACTTCCACTGAGCATAAGAGTCCAGGACCTAGCATATATTTGGTCAGTGGGTGTTAATTAGGGAAATGCATAACAGAATTGATTGCTTGCGGCTTTAACTCTCACCTGCTGGTGCCTGGTACATGAGGCGTGCTGGAATTGACAAGTCACTCAAGATCACAGGCTTAGTAATGAAACTACAACCTTTATATAGGCCTTGGGTGCATATTAAAGGTTTAAATTTACTTTCATTTAAATCAACAGTCCTAGGTCTGATTCTCCAGTTCAATACTAGAGTAATCCTTTTTATAGACAACTTAGTTGGGGATTCAGTAGTGGAGGCTTTGATAATTTCCCACCTGCTAATGGGTAAACAACAGCAGTCTTAGGATATCCAGGGCTGCAGGCACTGAATGGTAATTCTCGGGTTGTGGCTTCTAGCAGTGTATTTACTCAGCTGTTAGTGGACCCAGCAGCTGGGAATGGGCTCTCTATAGGAAAAGTACCAGGGACTCATTTATTTACTATTAAATTGTAAGCACTTGGCAGGGCATCTGGTCCCACTTTCCCAGATTATGGTTGGGTACTCCTGAGACATGGTTGTTAGGAGAGCAGCTGGACTATTCAAAATGTAGGAAATTCAGAACTTTTAGAACCTCAACACAGCTTTCTCATGAGAGGGGACACTGGGTAGAATTAGAATGCATTTGAAATCTCTGAGGTTCCCTAGCTTGGACTTAACCTTGAACTTAGACCTGTCATGGTTCTGTTTGCTTTTACAGGATAAGATTTCTTGGGTTGGGGATGACGGTGGGGTCTCAGAAGGAATTTTGTGGGTGACCGATGTCTACACAATACAACATTTGAGTGCACATGGAGACTACCTGAGATAGTGGGAGAAAAGACAGATCTGGGGTTGACAGGTCTAGATTTTAATCTTGATCTTGTCACCAAGTGCCATGACCTTGGGAAAATTTCTGAAATTCCATAAAACTTAAGTTTCTCTTCTGTAAAATGGGGTAATAGTATCTACATCCAGGAGTGGTAAGGATGAGTCTGATGCTAAGTATCTTCTTCTCTGACCTATGGTAGGTGATAAGAGAAATACTTGAAAACATGCCAGAGGTTGATTGACTCTGCCTGGTGCCATAAGAATTGATTTTTTTTTTCTTTCTAATTTCATCACACCCACATATTTGGTTAAAAGCTTGCATGTTTCTTGGGCAGTTCAACTGAGTGTACAGATTGTATCTTCATTTTCCTTGTCTGCACATTCTTGTAGTACATCCAAGTGATGTCCAACAATGTATAGATATGGATGCACTGGGAAGGATGCACAGAGGAGAAAAACCTACCAGAAGGAAAGCCCAATAAAAGGTGGCTACACAAATTCAGGTCAGAGTTGATGGTGGCATAAACAGAGAACCGGGCAGAGACTGAGAACATTTGGATGGAAAGCAACAGCAACGACAGTTGTCCTTTATAAAATCTTGCCTGTGTGCTAGGAACTGTGCTAAGCGCTTTGCAGACATACTTTCATTTGATTTCCAAAAGAACTCTGTCCTTGATCAGATGAGGAAATTGAGATATCCGTTTCTTGCCTGAGGGCACACAGGTAATAAGAATCAGAGCTGGGATGTAAATTGAAGTATGTCTGTTTCTAAAGTCCTAGCTGTGAGGCAGAACTCAGCGTTCTGCCTGATTATATTCTATAAACAAAAGGGAATGTCATAGGGGTTACCAGACGCAGCTTATGTGCCCACCCATCTCCACTCAAGCTTGCTACCACCCCTGGTTCTTGACTGCACACCTTTCTGTGGATACATCAGCCCTTGGGTTATCTCCTGTGGTTTTAAAGTCCATCTGCTACCTACTCTTCATTGTGTAACAAAACTGAGCATCTCAGTCTCCCCAGGGAAAGAGCCATTGAGCTTACGAGATGGGAGTTGCCACAACTCAAGCCCCCAGTCTGATCCACTTGGACCATGGAGGCTAGGCTGGCCAGCGGCTGCCGGGGGCTCAGTAGAAAGTGAGAGCTGAGAGAGAGAGTATTTCAGAGGAGATGCAAAAGGGTTGGCAGATTGACAAAGAGCTCATGGGAACGGTATCATTTCTGCATTCTTGAATACATGGTCTGAAGACCTAATCTAAGTAAGTCTCTTCTATTGCTTGGACATCATTTTCCTTATTCATAACTTGAGGGGTGTAGACTACAATCTCTAATGCCCCTTCTGCTCTGTGACCACCTAGATTTTGCAACATGTAATGTTAACCCTGACTTATTCTGGTCCCCATCATACAAATGCTCCCTGACGAGAGCTCCACCACCAGTCCGAGATAATTAGCATGTGTTCATTCCAGATCCCCAGCCCAGTGAGGCTCTCACGTTCTTTCTGAGTCATCTGACTTGATGGCTGTAAATAAAGCATGAGTGTTAGTATATCTCACCACAATGGACATCTGTGAAAATTTAGAAACCTCTTCAAAATTTGCCAGAGCCATGCTGAATGACTTAGGAGAAGATCTTATTCCTCAGAACACTCTTCTTTCCAAGTTTTAGACAATAGTGTTCCCCAAGGTCACATATGAACAAATGGAGGATTTTAGAGTAAAGTTTAAATGATCTTAATGCCCTCTTGAAAGCACTGATTGTATAGAGAGTGGAGGAGGCAAAATAAGATTTATTCAACATTTATTATTTGCCAGTCACTTGTGCTAAAAGCTTTAGCTACTTTTCAATGAGTCCTTGGACAATCCTAGGGAACAGACATTGTTTTTATAGTATAGATGAGGAAATCGGAGACTCAGAAAGGTGGGGCCACTTTCCAAGGCAGTAAATAGCAAGGCAGGTGGCTCAAACCTAATCTTTCCTGATTTTGAAGTCAGTACATTTCCCAGCACACCCCACAGCTTCACAATTGCACCAGATGCAGGGACCATATCACTTTCTAAAAACCTTCCCAGGGATCTCCAAGAGTAGGGTGCATGTATTATGGTTTGTTACTAACTAACAGACATGTTATCTTCAGTGGTCCTCAGTTTGCTGGTCTGTAAAATGGGGGACAAAGGTAAATTGTTGCTCTACCTATGTCCTAGGAATAATGTAAAGGTCAAATTATATAATGTTAATGAAAGCTCCTGAAACCCAAGGTGCTATTTGGAAGGTGGGTGTTATTCAGACGACTATTATCTCTTACCATGAGGTCCTCCATGAGCCTGGTATACAGTAGGTGCCTGATAAGTCATGGCTAATTGATCGTGGATGGAAAGGAGCTTATCTTCTCAAAAGAAACACTAGGTGCTTTAAAATTTAAGAAGATAAAGATGTGGGTCACAGAAAACTAAGTGGGAATGTTCTGGGGAAAATATAGACAGTCAGCTTCTGAGCTGGAGGCTCTGCTGTCAGAGGTCTTCAGTCTTAATGCCCTGGAGGGTTTTGTATTCTGTTTTCTTTAATTGCTTTATTTTTAATATTTAGTGAGAAGAAACATGTCACGAACTATGCTAGGTACCTGACACATGATATTTTATTTTTAGGATAACACTGAGATGTATTTATTTTAAATCCCAATTTGTAGGTAACTGTCAGTAAACTGAGCAAGGAGCCCAAGTTTTCCTGGCTGGCAGGTGGTTGAATTGGAAATGGAACCACTTAGGTTGGCTGTGTCCCTGTCCTTTCTCTTCTGCCACGTGACCTGTGCCTTAGCTGGAGAGACTCTTCCTGCACCAACTGGAGTCGCGGTCATAGAACAAAACAAGGAGGCCAAGGACGTGCTTATTTCAACCTTTAGAAAGGACATGCTTATTACTCTAGGAATTGTGGCTTTGCAGTCTATTGTAATAAAGGCCTTTTTTTTTTTTTCTCATGGACGGACCGATTGAAAATATTAGAACCAAAGTATATAGAATGAAATGGACCAAACACATAATATTGGGCCAAAAACTGATGTGTACCCATGAGGAGGTGATGTAACCAGTGGATACTGAATGAGAAGTAGGCCCCATGTTGCTTCTCTGCAAAAAAGGCCTCGGGAATTATAACTGTACACTGTATGAGTCAGCTCAGGCTGCTGTAACAAAATGCCACACCAGACATTTTTCTCACAGTTCTGGAACAGGAGAAGTCAGAGATCAAGATGTCCCAGACTCAGTTCCTAGTGAGGGTCGGCTTCCTGAGTTGCTGCCTTCCAGCTGTGCCTTTGAGTGGTAGAGAGAAAGACCGAGAGCTCTCATCTTTCCCTGTTCTTATGACACTAAGCCCACCATGGGGACCCCACCCTCAAGGCCTCATCTAACCCAAATTACCTCCCGAAGGTTCCACCTCCAAATACTATCACATGGGACATTAGAGCTCTAGCATATGACTTCTGGGAGACACAAACCCATAGTCCAAAGCATATGCATTGTGCAAGTGAATGCAAAATACATAGAATCACTATTAAGCAAAAAATGGAACTATAAAATGGATATAATGAGGAAACTTCCCCCTTGAACTCAACTATACTAAATTTGTTCATTACTTATAATAATTTTTCTGTACATTCTTAAAGATTTTCCACATGTGTGCCATGCATGTAAATGATGAGAGTTTTATCACCTGGCCCCCCACCCCGACACTTTTCCTCTTCTTGGTCTTGTAAAGCTCAGGACCTCTATTATAATACTGGACATGACTTATGATAATGGGTAATGGGGAAGTCTTGTCTCATTCCTGACTACAGAAGGAACATTTTACATTTTCCAGTGTGATTTTTTTCAATTTGTAAATTTTTGTTCATTGTCTCAGATTAAAATGGTTGAAAGACCTCAATGTGAGACAGGAGTCCATCAAAATCCTAAAGGAGAACACAGGCAGCAACCTCTTTGACCTCAGCCACAGCAACTTCTTCCTAGAAACATCGCCAAAGGCAAGGGAAGCAAGGGCAAAAATGAACTCTTGGGACTTCATCAAGATAAAAAGCTTTTGCAAAGCAAAGGAAATAGTCAACAAAACCAAAAGACAACCGACAGAATGGGAGAAGATATTTGCAAATGACATATCAGATAAAGGGCTAGTATCCAAAATCTATAAAGAACTCATCAAACTCAACACCCAAAGAACAAAGAATCCAATCAAGAAATGGGCAGAAGACATGAACAGACATTTTTCCAAAGAAGACATCCAAATGGCCAACAGACACATGAAAAAGTGCTCAATATCGCTCGGCATCAGGGAAATCCAAATCAAAACCTCAATGAGATACCGCCTCACACCAGTCAGAATGGCTAAAATGAACAAGTCAGGAAACGACAGATGTTGGCGGGGATGCGGAGAAAGGGGAACCCTCCTACACTGTTGGTGGGAATGCAAGCTGGTGCAGCCACTCTGGAAAACAGTATGGAGGTTCCTCAAAAAGTTGAAAATAGAGCTACCATATGATCCAGCAATTGCACTACTGGGTATTTACCCCAAAGATACAAAAGTAGGGATCCGAAGGGGTACATGCACCCCGATGTTTATAGCAGCAATGTCCACAACTGTGGAAAGAGCCAAGATGTCCATCGATAGATGACTGGATAAAGAAGATGTGGTATATATATACAATGGAATATTATGCAGCCATCAAAAGGAATGAAATCTTGCCATTTGCAACGACGTGGATGGAACTGGAGGGTATTATGCTGAGCGAAATAAGTCAAACAGAGAAAGACATGTATCATATGATCTCACTGATATGAGGAATTCTTAATTGCAGGAAACAAACTGAGGGTTGCTGGAGTGGGGGGTGGGGTGGGAGGGATGGGGTGACTGGGTGATAGACACTGGGGAGGGTATGTGCTCTGGTAAGCGCTGTGAATTGTGCAAGACTGTTGAATCTCAGATCTGTACCTCTGAAACAAATAATGCAATATATGTTAAGAAAAAAAAAAGAAGAAGAAGGTAGCGGGAGGGGAAGAATAAAGCGGGGGAAATCGGAGGGGTAGACGAACCATGAGAGATGATGGACTCTGAAAAACAAACAGGGTTCTGGAGGGGAGGGGGGTGGGAGGATAGGTTAGCCTGGTGGTGGGTATTGAGGAGGGCACATTCTGCATGGAGCACTGGGTGTTATGCACAAACAATGAATCATGGAACACTACATCTAAAACTAATGATGTAATGTATGGGGATTAACATAAGAATAAAAAAAAAAAGCACGGTGATAAAAAAAAAGAAAATTTCTTTCTAACAAAATATATATTTGGATATTCACAAATGGACTTCAAATTTTAATAGGGTATTTTCTATATGTTAAAATGGTCATATTAATTTGTTGTTGTTGTTAATATAAGAAATTACACTGATTAATTTTTTTCTATTTTATTATGTTATGTTAATCACCATACATTACATCATTAGTTTTTGATGTAGTGTTCCATGATTCATTGTTTCCGTATAACACCCAGTGCTCCATGCAGAACGTGCCCTCTTTAATACCCATCACCAGGCTAACCCATCCCCCCACCCCCTCCCCTCTAGAACCCTCAATTTGTTTCTCAGAGTCCATAGTCTCTCATGGTTCATCTTCCCCTCCGATTCCCCCCCTTCATTTTTCCCTTCCTACTATCTTCTTTTTTTTAACATATAATGTATTATTTGTTTCAGAGGTACAGGTCTGTGATTCAACAGTCTTACGCTGATTAATTTTTGAATGCTGTCTTGGATCTAATGCTATTGGGTAGTAGGAACCACTGAGGAGTTTTCCTGTTTTCTATTTTGTAGAAGCAATTGCTTAAAATGGGTGTTCTTTCTTTTTCAAAGGTAACTTTAAATTTACCAATGAGTCATCGGGATTTGGAGTTTTCTTTGCGAGGTTTTTAACTATATATTTAGTCTCTTTAAAAGTTGTGGGCTGTCAGATTTATGTTTTCTTCCTAATGTCAGAGTTAGCAATTTGTTTAGGTGTTGGTTCATTTTTTTCTCAATTGTCAAGGTTTTCAAACTACCTCTAGATATGCTTTTTCAAATTCTGTAGCATCTTTTACACAGCCCCCTCTTTCTTCCCGATACTGAAATTTGCTTCTCTTTTCTTGGTCAGTTTTTCTGGGAGTTTCTCCATTTATTAGTGCTTTTAAAGAACAAACTCTTGGCTTTATTTATCTCTCTATTGTATATTTGTTTTATTTATCATTAACCTGCTCATCTCTTTATTTTTCCCTTTCTTCTATTTTCTTTGGGCTTAATTTGCTGAGCTTTTTGTTTGTTTGTTTGTTTGGTTGGTTCATTGGTTTTGCCTATGTCATGAGACAGATATTTAGAAAATACTTATTTTCCAGTCTTTGTTTTTTTCCAAAGTATTTATTTAATGATAAATTCCTAAGCACAGCTTTAGCTACATCTCACTAGTTCACTATGTCATTTTTGTTTTAAAGATTTATATATTTATTTTAGAGAGAGAGCACAGGGTGGGGAGTGGCAGAAGGAGAGGGAGAAAGAATCTGGAGAAGACTTCCCGCTGAGCACGGAGCCTGACGTGAGGTGAGGCTCCATCTCACCACCTTCAGATCATGACCTGAGCCAAAACCAAGAGTTGGACGCTCAACCTATGGAGCCAGCCAGGGGCCCCACACTATGTCATTTTTTATTATCATTTTATTCAAAACTTTTTAATGTACATTACAGTTTCTTCTTTGCCCTATGGGCTCTCACAGTATACTTCCTAATTTCTTAACATAAGTCAATTTTTGATTATCTCCTCATCATGGTTACCTTACCTGCGCTCTGGCCAAAGAGCATTCATTGAATCCTTTTTGGTCTTTCTCATTTGTCAAGATTTGCTTTTATAGCCCAGCTTATGGTCAGTTTTTAAAAATGGGACACCTGACTGGCTCAGTCAGTACAGCATTCGACTCCTGATCTTGGTGTCATGAGTTTGAGGGCCACACTAGGTATAAAGCTTACTTAAAAAAAAATTCCGGGTGCCTGGGTGGCTCAGTTGGTTAAACGACTACCTTCAGCTCAGGTCATGATCCTGGAGTCCCAGGATCGAGTCCCTCATCGGGCTCCCTGCTCGGCAGGGAGTCTGCTTCTCCCTCTGACCCTCCTCCCTCTCATGCTCTCTGTCTCTCATTCTCTCTCTCTCAAATAAATAAATAAAATCTTTAAAAAAAAAATTCCAAGAGGACTAAGAAAGAATGCTTATTCTCTATTTTAATTTTTTAAATTAATAAATCATTTATATATATTTATGTAAAATTTATGTTATGAAATATTTATTAAAATTTATATTTCATATATATACATATATTGACCCAACTAATATATATGCATAGTTAACCCAATTAATATGTATGTCAAATTTATTGGCATAAACTTATTCATGGTATTTTCTTTTATCCTTTTAATAGATGAAGACTGTAGTAATGGTACCTTTCTCATTTCTGATATTGGTCATTTGTGTCTTCTCTCTTTTTATCCTCATTTAGTCTGGGTAGAAGGTAATCAATTTTATTAACCATCTCAAATAATACACATATTTTCATTAATTCTCTCCATTGAAAAATTGCGAAATATTTCTTTTTTTAAGATTTTATTTATTTATTTGAGAGAGAGCAAGCAAGAGAGAGAGCACATGAGCAGAAGGAGAGGAAGAGGGAGAAGCAGACTTTCCTGCTGAACAGAGAGCCTGACACAGGGCCTTATCCCAAGACCCTGGGATCATGACCTAAGCCAAAGGCAGACGCTTAACCGACGGAGCCACCCAGGTGCCCTGAATATTTCTTTTTTTAAAAAAATATTTTATTTATTTATTTTAGAGAGAGAAAGAGCATGTGTGTGGACATGCATGCACAAGCAGGGGGAGAGGCAGAGGAAGATGGAGAAGGAGAGAATCTCATGCAGAGGCTGTGCTGAGTGCAGAGCCGGACATGGGGTTTGATCTCATGACCCTTAGATCATGACCTGATCCAAAATCAACAGTCAGACACTTAACCAACTGAGCCACCCAGGTACCCCTCAAATATTTCCTCTGTAACCTTCTTCTCCTTCTGGCATTCCCACTGTGCATATTATACCTTTCATAGTTATCCCACATTTCCTGGATATCTTGTTCTATTTATTTTCGGGTTTTGTTCTCTTTGGCTTTTGGTTTTCAAGGATTCTATTTGTATATCCTCTAGCTCAGAGATTCTTACTTCAGCCATGTCCAGTCTACTAACAAGCCATCAAAGGCATTCTTCACTTCTGTTACAGTGTTGTTTTTTTTTCAATTATTATTTCTAGCATTTCTTTTTGGCTCTTTCTTAGGATTTCCATCTCTCTGCTTACATTGCCCATCTGTTCTTGCATGCTGCCTACTTTATCATTGGACTGCTTAGCATGTTAATCATAGTTTTTTTTTTTTTTTAAATTCCCAATCTGATAATTCCAACATCCTTTCCGTGTCTAGTTCTGATACTTGTTCTGTCTCTTCAAATTGTGGAGATATTTTTTGTTTTTGTTTTTGCCTTTTGATAAACCTTGTAATTCTTTCCTTGATAGCTGGACAAAATGTACTGAGTAAAGGGTATTGCTATAAAGAGGCCATTAGAAATGTTGTGGTGAGGTGTGTGGGGAGAGGGACCATTCTAGAATCCTACAGTTATGTCTCAAACTTTCAGTGAGGCTGTGCCTCTGCAATGTGACCTTCTCAAGAGTTTCTCAGGTTTTCTCTCTTTAGGTGGGATAAGACGGCTAGAGTGAGCTGTAGCTGGGTATTTCCTTTTCCCTCAGGTCATTTAGTCTCTGATAATGCCCCAGCAAGTTAGGCATTAGTCAACCTTTTCCTTAAGGGCAGGCCTTGTTAAGAACACAGCACAATGGTGTATTTCAAAATGCTTCCTTTCCCCCTCTCCCTGCCAGAAACACCAGGGTATTTTTTTCTAATAGTTAGAGTAATAATACTATATCATTATACCACTATTGTAATACTATACCAGGTGGGAACCTGGTCAACTACCTGGAGATAAATCTCACAATATTTTGAAGGTCCTCCAACGACTGGGTCCTCTTGGAGTTTTTAACTCTCAGACTTGTCTTCCAGCATTTGTCAATTACAGTTCAGGTTTCCTACCCTGGAACTGGTTCCTCTGGTGGTTTCCACTTGGGAGTCTCTGTTCCGGGAAAACATGATGCCCTGTATTCACTTGTCTGTCTCTCCAATCTTGGGGGCAATCGTTTCCATTTGTCTTCCCCTCTTTTATGGATCCAAGGAGAGTTGCTTTTTGATCTGTTCAGCTTTTTGATGTTGTTAGGATGGAGGGATGGCTTCCAACCTCCTTACATGCAGAACCAGTGATAACTTAAAAAATAACTTTCTATATGATTGGTGTGTATAAATACTAATAACTAGCATGTATAGCACTTTTCATGTGTCAGGCAGCAAGCACTTTTTACATATTTATATACTTAATCCTCACAATAATCTTGGGAAATAGGTACTATTATGAACCACATTTTACAAATGAGAGAAAAGGAGGCATGGATAGATTTAGTATTTTACTCATGGTCATGCAGCTAGTCAATGATTGTGCTGAGATTTGGGTCTACTGTGGTATCTATTGATAGTCTTGAGCTTATCCTCATGCTTTATATGCCCTGTGATTCTGTGCTTTATTGCCAACTGAAGACTTCTCAGGGAAAAGGAAGAAACCTAACATGTAGATATTGATATGTGTAAATCTCCTTGTAAATTATTTTTCACAGCTATAGTAAATATTAAAAATAAAGTCCTCTAGACTTGGTGATGAATAACATATCAGATCCTTCCTGCTTACTTACACATGTTTGGTACCTCAAGCATATAAGGTAATTATCTGATCAATAGACAAATGCTTTTTTAAAAATTGAACTTAATGTGCTTTAATTTCTATGGGCATGAATTTTAGAGCAATACAATACATAGCAAAGGCAATGTTTTTTAAATTTAGAATTATTTCCTAGAGTACAGTAGAAACAGTTGCATTTTCTCACCCTGCTCCACTTAGATCTTACTAATTTATTTCCATTTCAGGTTATAAAAATCATTTTATTTTACAGAGGAGTTCTATCTGTCTAAAATCCTACTTATCCGTTAGCATCCATCTCTCCTGCCCTCCATTACTCATCCTCTTAGGAAGAAATAAGTGACCCTTACTATATTTCAGTAAACTTGGCATATGCCACTACTAAATCCAGTATCTTATAATTGACCTCTGTGTAAGGAACTTTTAAAAGAGGGGAAGTGGCATGGTTTTTGGTATTAATTAGTCATGTATAAAATATGGTTGGATGTTGCCAAATACAGAGTTCATCAGGGCTTACTGGAAAAGAAAAGAAGGTAAGGAGCAAGTTGAAAACAAGCTAAAAGGATTGTGACATCTTGTCATTAGCTAGGTTGGCGCCCTGGGGCTCCCTTTTACCTGTTTGTGATCTAGTGGGGTCTTGGCAAGTGAGAGAGGTAAAAGACAGAAAGCAATCTCTGAACGTGGCTACACATTATCTTGTCTATACTGCATGCATTCCATTTAAGAACTCTTTTTTTTTTTTAATTTTTTTTTAATTTTTTTTGAGAGAGAGAGAGAGACAGCAAGAGAGGGAACACAAGCAGGGGGAGTGGGAGAGGGAGAAGCAGGCTTCCCGCTGAGCAGGGAGACCGATGTGGGACTCGATCCCAGGACCCTGGGATCATGACCCGAGCCGAAGGCAGACGCCCAACAACTGAGCCACCCAGGCACCCCAAAATAAATAAATATTTAAAGAAAAAAGAAAAAATCCTCCTCTTTCTGGCTTAAGAATTAGGAAGGGAACCTATAACTGAAAGAGAGAGTAGGAGAAATCCTGTTTTATTTTTCCTCTCTTGGTCCTGCTCCCAGGCAAATCCAGACTTGTGTATCATGGAAAGGATGCTACCTTACATTTAAAGTGATAAAATAGCAATTCTAATGAGAAAGTGAAAAATTAAGTATGTATATTATAATTCATGGAGTAAGGACTAAACCAAAAAATGTACTATACAATGTGATTTTATTTATTTATTTATTTATTTATTTATTTATTTGTTTGTTTGTTTTTTTTTAGTTTCAAGTTTTTATTTAAATTCCAATTAGTTAATATACCATGTAATCTTAGTTTCAGGTGTAGATTTTAGTGATTCAACACTTACATACATCACCCGGTGCTCATCATGGGTGCCCTCCTTAATACGCATCGCCCATTTAGCCCATCCCCCCTCCCACTTCCCCTCCCTCACTTTGTTCTCTATAGTTAAGAGTCTGTTTTACGGTCTGCCTCTCTCTTTTCTCCCCTCCCCAAGTTCTTCTGTTTTGTTTCTTAAATTCCACATGTGACTGAAATTGTATGGTATTTGTCTTTCTCTGGTTAACTCATTTTGCTTAGCATAATACACTCCAGCTCTATCCATGTCATTGCAAATGGCAAGATTTCATTCTTTATGGCTAAATAATATTCCACTGTGTGTGTGTATATATATATATATATATATATACACAGTGGAATATTATGTGATATATATATATATATATATATATATATATATATATATATCACATCTTCTTTATCCATTCATTAATTGATGGACACTGGGCTATTTTCATAATTTGGCTATTGTAGATAATGCTGCTATAAACATCGGGGTGCATGTATCCCTTCGAATCAGATTTCATTTTTTTTATTATGTTATGTAAGTCACCATACAGTACTTCATTAGTTTTTAATGTAGTGTTCCATGATTCATTGTTTGTGTATAACACCCAGTGCTCCTTGCAATACGTGCCCTCCTTAATACCCATCACTGGGCTAACCCATCCCCTCAACCCCCACCCCTCTGAAACCCTCAGTTTATTTCCCGAAGTCCATAGTTTAAGTAATCTCTACATCCAACATGGGGCTTACAACCTTGAGATCAAGAGTCTCCTGCTCTACTGACTGAGCCAGCCAGGTTCCTCCTATAATACGATTTTAGATTTGAAATAAGCCTTTAGTTCACCATGTTTTTTAATAGAAGTCTTTTTTAAAGATTATTTATTACTTTTATTTATTTATTATTTATTCTTTTTTTTAAATTTTATTATGTTATGTTAGTCACCATACAATACATCATTAGTTTTTCATGTAGTGTTCCATGATTCATTGTTTGCGTATAACACCCAGTGCTCCATGCAGAATGTGCCCTCTTTAATACTGGGCTAACCCATCCCCCCACCCCCTCCCCTCTAAAACCCTGCTTGCTTCTCAGAGTCCATAGTCTCTCCATGGTTCATCTCTCCCTCCGATTTCCCTCCCTTCATTTTTCCCTTCCTTCTCCTAATGTCCTCCATGTTATTCCTTATGTTCCACAAATAAGTGAAACCATATGATAATTGACTTTCTCTGCTGACTTATTTCACTTAGCATAATCTCCTCCAGTCCCATCCATGTTGATGTGAAAGTTGGGTATTCATCCTTTCTGATGGCTGAGTAATATTCCATTGTATATATGGACCACATCTTCTTTATCCATTCATCTGGTTGAAGGGCATCTCGGCTCTTTCCACAGTTTGGCTATTGCAGACATTACTGCTATGAACTTTGGGGTGCATATGGCCCTTCTTTTCAAAACATCTGTGTCTTTGGGGTACATACCCAGGAGTGCAATTGCTGGGTCATAGGGTAGCTCTATTTTTAATTTTTTGAGGAACCTCCACACTGTTTTCCAAAGTGGCTGTATCAACTTGCATTCCCACCAACAGTGTAAGAGGATTCCCCTTTCTCCACAACCTCTCCAACATTTGTTGTTTCTTTCCCTGTCCATTTTTGCCATTCTAACTGGTAAGGTGGTATCTTAATGTGGTTTGATTTGAATTTCCCTGATGGCTAATGATGATGAACATTTTTTCATGTTTCTGTTAGCCATTTGTATGTCTTCTTCAGAGAAGTGTCTTTTCATGTCTTCTGCCCATTTTTTGACTTGATTAGTTGTTTTTTGGGTGTTGAGTTTGAGAAGTTCTTTATAGATCTTGGATACCAGCCCTTTATCTGTAGTATTTATTCTTTTTATTATACTATGCAACTAAGTTTAGTATCATTACCCCATAGGGTAGAACGACTTTTGTACACACTGCATTATTTTTCCTGAATAATGCTAAAGTATGTGGTCTCAATACATTTCCCCACCTTCAATTCTTTGATGAAGATACTTTAAATAAAAATCTCTAAATGTAATAGGCCTTACTTTTTTCTTCTATTTTAACTTAAATATACATTAAAGGAAAGTCATATTTTCTACCATAAGAAGCCTCTAAAGGTGCTTTTGGAGTCACCTTTTTACTGAGTTTTAACCAAGAATGACCTTGTATAGAGGTCCTCAGATGATTGTGATTTCTGCTAGACTGGCCACTCAGGGAAAAATGTCAATTGCTTTAGCAGAAAGTAAAGGGAAAGGCTTACTTCAACATTTGCAAATCTGAGTATCAATGGTTCTCATTTCAAAACTTCTCATTAATTTTTACTAGAAATTATTATCCAGACCTCCAGAGAACCCCTGTGATAGACTGAGTATCATCTGCACTTCATTTTGTAGATGAGAAAGCAAGGGATATCTACTGTCGGTTTACATGATTTTCAAACATGATGCCTAATCAAGTAATGAAGAGGCACTTACCCTCCCTTTGAAAAATCCAGAGTTGATTTTAAAGTCTTTGTTGAGTTCATTCCTGCTGGGAAAGAGCAGATAATAGTTTTTGTTTTGTATTTTGGGCAGCTGAAATATAGAGAGTGTGAGTGACTTTGTCAATGACATAACATTGCTCATAGGACCAATTTTATTCCAATTAAATTAAGCAAACATTAACTTACAGAGTGTGTGATTTATGTGAAAATTATAGCCTTCATTAATAAGTCACATTCATGGATTTCAAGGTTTTTAGTGGAGGAAAAGTTGTTTAGAAGCAGAAGTAGCTAGACCTTCAGACTACAGCTCTTCCTCAGAACATTCCCCTTTGCCCTGGGAATTATTGGTAATTACCATGGCTGCAGCTGATCTGGCCTCAGCTCTGCCCTGGCTGATGGGTGAACACATCAGCAATCTAAATTCTCTACAGCATGGCTAAGATAAGAACAACATACCCAACCTAATCACACCGAATTTGGTGAAACCTGACAATTTAACTTATAAACCTCCTCCTCCTCATCATTTGGGGCCCATGTTCTGCCCAGTGGCAGATTGGCACAGACCAGTGTAATATAGGCAGGGTGGGAGACAGGTCCAGATGCAGGCAAACACCTGAGCTTCTCCTCCCACCTGCCTCATGTACATTGTCAGAGATGTATTTTCCTTTTAGGATGCACTTCTCGTTGCTGAATCCTCAGTGCATCTGCTTCACTGAAGACAAAGCGTCACCAGAGTAATAAGCTGTAGAATATAGAGCGCAAAACAGAAATCATCGTAATGCATCATATATTTTATAAGACAACCTAAGATTAGGAGTCTCTTTCCTTGTTATTCTCTGTGTGACAGAATTTGGGGACTATGGATGGCATACTGGGTTGAAGAGGGTTCCCTCCAAATTCATGTCCACTTGGGATCTTAGAATGTGACCTTCTTTGGAAATAAGGTCTTTGCATAAATACGGTCTTCACTGAGAGGAGGTCATACTAGATTCAAGTGGGGCTTCATCCAATGCTTCCTGTCCTTATAAGAAGGGAAAAGAGAGACACACAGACACACAGAGAAAACCACCAGTGGTGATGGGGGCAGAGACTGGTGTGACACTGTCACAGACCAAGGAACTCCAGGATTGACAGCTCTGAACCAAAGCCAGGAGAGAGGCCCAGAGCAGATTCCACTTCTGAGAAGCAACCAATCCTCTTGACACCTTGGTTTTTCTTTTGTAGACAGAAAGCTGAGAGAGGATAAATGTCTGTTGTTTCAAGGCACTGCATTTGTAGTAATCTGTTACAGCAGCCGGAGACACAAACAAGAATGGGAAAGATACTGTTGAAGAGGGTGGGAGAAAAGGAAGACTGCAGGAGCCTTTGATCCCACTTCAACTGACAATAAAACTGGCAAAGATTTTATATTATCTGCTATTTACAGATACATAAATACATAAAATACAACTGTGTAGGTATATGTATGTATTTAAAACAAACACTCCTTGTTAACTGTATATATAGTTTTAAAAATATCACTTATTTCTGATTCTTGTCATTTGCAAAGCAAGCAGTTCCTATGTTAGTAAGTCTATTGTCTAGCCGTTCCAGATGGTTCCCCCAAAGGCAACGTGGCTCATCGAAGATCACTCAGCCAGTTAGTGGCCAAGCTGAGCTACAATCCTCATCTCCTCGTTCTCTGAATACTCTTTGAATAATGTAGTAATCAAAATAATATCTTCACCTCAAAGAGGAAGGAACTGGGGCACAAAAAGACAAGTAACTTGCTCAAGTTTCCTGAGCAACAATACAGGTAGAACTAGGAGCCAGGACTTTCTGACCAGAAGGCATGTGTTCCTAAGTATGATCTACAGAAGCCCCACTTGGACTCATGAAATAATGACCTCAAGAACTCAGGTTAGAAAAAATGTCCCCCGGGACTGCTCCTTAGCTAATTCTGTGGCATAAGGAAAAATGAAGAGAAAATATTCTATGGTTCTGATTGTTTTCAGTGGAATTCAACCATATTTAACCCCACTTTAGGGCTACTTTGTGCCATTTTACTTAACAAGTTTAAGCTTAATCTGTCCACTAATTGAGATAAATCGAATATCCTTGAGATCCTCAGGGATTCCTTAGAATTTTAAAATCTCAGTTTGGAAAGGACCTCAAAGGGACCCCTTGCTCACCCTGCTCCACACCTTCACAGTGAGTAATCCAGTGTAGACATGAGCCCCCACCTACCCTGGACATGATATTTATCACCCCGCCAGGGAACCTATTTCAAATGCCTCACAGTCCAGAGTGTCAGAAAGAACCTTCTCACACTGTTCTTTTTCCAGCTCGTATTTCCAACAGAATGCATCTCATCAGCCCTGCTCATGAGAACCTGTGCAAAATGTGTTTTCCTTCTATTCAATTGTCCAAATTATTCCACCATTCTAGTCCCTTCTTGATTGATGTCAACACTTAGCTATTTGATCATTTATTCATTTCACAAAAAATGTATAGGACACTAACTATGATCAAACTAATATCCAGCATTTACTTATTTGTCATGAGGCAGGCATCACTCTGAGGGCTTGACAAATAGTCTCTTTAAATCTTACCCTGTGAGGGTAAGTACTATTATTTGCCTGATAATACATATTTGAAGTTTAATAAATATTTTTTCAATAAATGAGTGAGCAAATGGATAAATAGATGGATGTACCAAAAAAAAAAAACAACCCTCATATTTTATTACATGAGCTTCTTTAATTCTCTGTCATGACTCTTGATTTTTAACCCAATAGTAGTATATGGCTGTGGTCGCTGCTTAAGCTAAAACAAGTAATAAGGATATCTAGAATGGACAACACCTTCAGGAACACCATTGATTCTGAAATAAGCACCTCATTCAGAACTGTCCTCAAGAGGCTGTTCCACAAGATGCTGAGGGATAAAAGAAACTTTTCTGAAATTATACAAGTAAGTGGGTGACAGGAGACCCTGTAAAATGCAAACCACAATAGAATGCATGACTGCCTAGGGGCAGGGATATTCTATAATTATGAAATGCTACCATGAAAGGCTCCTAACCTTTTCAGATATGTTCACCCTGGCTCTAATTAGCTAAAATCCAAAATTATACCTGTAGCCTTTTTTCCTTTGAGGGGTTATTTAAACTCTGTGAATTACTGGTTGAGATTTCTGTTGCCATGATGGGGATGACCTTCAGCATTTCCTGAAAATTATTGCACCTCCTAGAATCTGAGCAGAGTAGGCCCTAGTGACTCTGGCCAGGTACAGTTCTGTCGCATATCAATATCATTAGGCAATCCTGAAAAAGAAAAGGCCAAGATCTCAAAAACAAATACTCACTTGTAAGCACCTACAAATCAGTAAACACCTTCATTCATAAACACCTACAGATAGTTTTCAAAATGTTCAAGAATAATTCCATTTTTGAAGGCAAGTGAAGGTGGCAAAAGAGAAATTTCGGCTAGGTACAAATGGATTATATTCCTATAGACTTCCATGCAAAATTACCAGATGTTGAGGAGGGGGTAAAATATAGAATATTCTCTTTTGGCTTGATTTTTTTTTTTCCAAGTGGTATTATTTATCAAGGCCCAGTTTAAATGTGACTATGTGTTAACATGCTGTCCCTGATTCCCTAGACAGAAATTACTTCTTTATCTAAATCTTATCAATTTTTAAATTTCTTCCTGTCCCACTTTCCGCTGGAGGAAAGTTGTCAGCTTAGGTTCAGGTAAGATGTGTTATTTACCTCTGTGTCTTTTCCTCCTCCAGCTAAACAGGTGGTAAGCTAGGCAAAGACCTGATCTTCACGGAGCTTACAGTACAGTGGAAAAGTCAGACAATTTATAGACAGTGAAAATTCAGCCTATCTTCTAGAATAGGAGTGAGACTTGGGGCTATTGGTGCAAAAAAAAAAAAAAAAAAAAAAAAGGGCACCAACAGCTTTCTAAGTGAGGTGACATTGATGCTGAGAACTGATGAGTAAGGAAGCATCAAGTAGGCAAATATGGGATGGGTGCCACAGAGGGTCAAACCTGTGAAAAGACCCAGAAGTGAGAGAAGGAGGAAGATGTGTTCAAGAAAATTAAAGGTGGGCTTTCTGGCTAGGCAGGAAGCCTGAGGGCTGAACCTCACGAGAGTTAAGGAGGCTATGGCACAAAGGTCCTCGTGAGCCTCCTGGAGGTGATGGGAAGATCCACACATGCTGAGGCAATGCTGATCATATTTCTACTTTAGAAATATCATTCTCCTTGCAGAATGAGGAGCAAAATAGAGAGGTTATATCTACAATCAGAGGGAAACCTGGTTCGTGGGAGGATTCATTCTGCTAGGGAATAATGATGGCTAGAGTCAATATAGTAGCAGTGGGGACAGAATGAGATTGATAGAATCATCTAGGGAAATCATTTGGAAAAATTTGAAAAATGGGGATGACTCGAAGGCTGGAGGACTGGAGTTAACTAAAGACACACTCACTTGCTTCTGACATCTGGTTGGGGAAGGAGTCCATGGCTGGGTCTGCCAACATTGCCTACCCATGTAGTTTGGATCCCTCACAGTGCGGTAGACTTGTGGTATTTGTACTTCAGCCATGGTGACTCAGCTTTTCTAGTGGGAGCAATTCAGTGAACATGGTAGAAGCTGCACCTTTTGTGTCCAGGTGTTGCTAGTCATCAGCATCAGAACAATTATACTTTATTGGTGTCCAAGGGTGTACATGGGCCAGACCACTCAATGCAAGGAGTGACAAAGTTTCTTGGGGCCATATTTTAAAACTGCCAAAATGTGCAATCTGACCATTATTAGCATCTTGATGTCTTTTTCTTTTTTGCCATTTGGACTCATCCTCATACTTCAAAGACTAGAAAATAACACCCTTAAGAAAAAATTGTTTCTAATTCTCTAGGCAGAGTTAGTTAGTAACTACATTATAGTACTTACTTCTCTGTGATAGGGTAAATTACTTGCTGCTTTTGTCTCCAAGTAATTTATCAGAAATAGGACTTGTCTTGTGTCTCCACATATCCCTATCCCCCCTGCTGAGCACAATTCTTGATCCATAGTAAGTATGTGATACATATTTCTTGAATAGAGATTCCAGCTCTTTGTATATGTATTTGTCTTCCCCACTGGAGTGTGAGCTCTATTATATAAGGGACTTGCTTTATCTTTTTCATTAGTTCACCACAGCTGTAGAATATTTCCTAATGTTTAGTAGGTACTCATTAAAAGTTTGGAGAAAAATATCTTGTGGCTATTTTATTCTTCCCTCTCATCAACAACCATGATATCAGCAGCAGAAATGACTTTGATAAGTAATAAGAGGGGAACAGATATTGGTATAAAGGTTTCTCTCCCAAAATATCAAAATTTATCCTCCAAATATATACAGCCTGAGAAGAAACCATTCAGCAGAAGAGAGTAAATTCCATTTGTATTCAGAAATTCTACAACCTTCCCATCCGGTTTAGCCTGGACTCACATGACTGAACTGGAATGAGGTTTAGGAATCCTAAAGCTATGTTCACTCAGTATGCAGGTGGTGTTCACAGGAAGATGCAACAGAAATGATAGAATTTCCATGCTCTCTGAATCCTGTCACCTTCCCTGCTTTTAGTCTTGTAGAGATTCATAATGGTCAGGAAGATTTCTCCTGGATGTGATTTTCTTTTCACTTAGATTAGAATTATCTTCATGATTAAGTTCTACCTTAACACTTCCAAGTATAAATCATGACTTCCCAAGAAGTAATTTCATATTTCTTTCCCTCAGAGCAATTTTAAGCTTAAAATCCTTTTAATCCAATTCAGTAGAAACTCATGGATTCTTGACTCTGAGCCAAGTGAGTGTAAGGTGCTGTGTGGAGCAGCATTTGACTGTATTCCTTGTGGGGCAGCAGAAGTGTGGTTATGGATGTGCCCCATCTCCCACCCCGGGCAAATGTTACATAAACGTCAATGAGACAGACTTTGTCACATTGCCTGATGAGGCTTACTCAATTTAGGTATTTCCTCAAGAGTATTCTTCAGATCACCAGCGCTTTAAGATGCTAAGGTGAGGATATACTGTGTTCCATGTGTTTGGAAATGTTGGATGCTATAACTTCCTCCTAAAGAGATTTTTTTAAATGTCTCATGGAATTTCATTGTACACATTTTAAGAAATATTGATCTAAAGCAATACCTAGAATGCTTCTATGTGCTCTAAAGGGTTGTTTAAAATTTTTTTTGTTTTAAGTTATTAGATCTACTTTCTGATATAAGGTCCAGATAGAGTCCTGTCTATACCCAGTGACATAGAGATGGCTCAAAACACAATTCAGTTCCCAGCCTCCCTATGAGGGATCTGAACTGGTATGGCTGAGACAGTATTTGGTGTAGAGCCTCTGTTCCATGTCTCATGTTAGCTGGTCCAGTTGGGTGGGCTGTGCTGTGATGTCTGGATTTTTACTCAGGCTCCATATTATTAGTAAAACTTTACTCATGCACTTTCTTACGATTTAACTTGATACAGGAAAATTCTACGGCTTAGATTATTACCCATGTAAATGCGGGTAAAGCTCACTCTGGAGAGCTTGGTCAAGTGAATGGAGTCTGAAGTTAGTGTTTCTTAGGTGGGATTCAAGTAAAAGGCCACAGATATTCTTGGAGTGAGTTAGGAGGCAAGGAATTTTTCTGGGCATGTCATGATGATTCTGCACATACATAGGATCCTAAAAGCTTTCTTGACCTCAAATCATGAGGAACTATAAGAAATTATGGAAACCATGGCCATGAACAACAATTGCACTAGATCTTCCAGATCACCTGAATTCTGTTGGTCCTGGTGATAGAGACCCCAACAGCTGAAGATAGAATCCTTCAGCAAAATGACCAGCTATTTTGGTTAGAGTATAATAAATAGCGTAGACTCCTTTTTGACTTGAATTATTTATCTGGAGGTCCTTGGATGTCTAAGAAAAATTTTCTGTAGGAAAATAGACTGTGATTCAGAGACCATGTTGTCATATGGCATAGGATTTACTTACACTCTTTCTCAGTTGCTTGGCTTGATGCTAGGAATGCAGTAGCTATGACTTTAGCTCCTGTGTGCACTCTATTTCTCTGGAGAAGAAGCATTGTAGGGGGATGACGACAAGAAAAAGCATCCATTCTCCTTCTCGCAGCCCCCATTCTCCCTTTAATCTCCCTGGCACTAGAGCCTAATGGAAGCCAGCTGGCTCCAGCAAAGCATGGTCTCCCAACGCCAGCCTCACAGAGTGGAGAAAGGCAGGTTGGAGTTGAACAACCAGAGCAATGATGGACACCCATGTGCTCTTCATTTATTTTCATGAATTGAGAAGATTTTGTCTTGCTTATTTTGTCATTTTTTCCCCCGGAACCGTTTGAAGGTAATGATATCTCCTTCTTAAGTAATTTAGCAGGTACTTCCTGCTAGTGATCCACCATGACTAACACACATGAGAAAATGGACCAAAATTCTATAATTCTGTCATGACATGATTCATATTAAAACTCCTCCATTTGCCCTACAAATACCTTTTATAAGAGCTATTTTTTTTTCCCCTAGATTTGAGATCTAATCAAGTTCTGAACATTGCATTTGACTGTTAGGTCTTTTGACTCATTTTGCATCTTTTAAATTTGAGTTAAAAATTTTTAGAGTCTAGGCCATTTAAAAAAAAATAGAATGTCTCTCATTCTAGATTTTAAAGAAATATTTCCTATAGTATTTGGGAATACTAGGCAGGTGATGTGCACTTCTTACTACAACACAAGAGGACCATTGCACCAGTCCGTCCCGTTACTCATGATACCACATTTGGTCACTTAGCTAGAGTGCTGACTGCCTAGTAGTTCCATTTTAGAGGTGCATTTTCCTTTTAGTAAGTAATCCATGAGATGAAACTTTGAGACCATGTAACTGTGGTATCTCCTGACTTTTCACACATGATTTTACTATCCATTGATGATACTTGCCTGAATCGATTATTATACTGGTGGTTGGAAACTAGCGGCTTCCCTAAGCATTATCCCTTCGACATTCATGACCTGACTTTCTTTCCATCCCCCCCTTGACTCCCCATCTTTTCTACATAACACTATGGACACACGGATTTGGGGTTTTAATTCAATGTGTTATAATCCATTTTCGAAATTATTCTTTTTATGTTCAAATTATCACACACTCAGCCAATAAGAACCTCTTGAACATGGCTCCTGTGTTCCACTTGAGTTTCCAATTTTAGTTTCAATTTCAGGGTTACTCAGGTCACAACAAAACCTAGTTCTCTGAGCTGTTGAATGCAGAAGCAGGAGCAAAAACCAGACAAACCACTTTTTAAAGCATTTACAAATTCAAG
This sequence comes from Mirounga leonina, assembly GCF_011800145.1. NCBI lineage: Eukaryota > Metazoa > Chordata > Mammalia > Carnivora > Phocidae > Mirounga > Mirounga leonina. The sequence continues at coordinate 2,193,018 of NW_023270305.1, forward strand.
CATTATTTCCACAAAAAGTTAGGTGGCTAAGCAAAATTAAAATGTGGGAAAGGGATCTACGACCCGAATCCCTTAAGTTTTCAGTGCCTTGCTCTCTGCCTTGCCCACCACAAGGCGTCCTCTTCCTGCTGATGAACAATGTTTCCTGGAAAGTCACAAGAAGTAGAGTATAAGGGTTTCTCAATGAATGTGTCTGGAGGGGTGGGGTAGGGTGGCAGTGCTGAGTTTTCTGCTAGCTCGCACAGGACCTGGAAGTTACAATATGCCTCACATGCTATTTGTTCAAAGTTACATCACTGCCTTACATCATTTGGGTTAAGTCATTCGGGGTTACATCATTATTCTCAAATGTTCTCACGCTCACCATGTTTATATCTTTCCTGGGCAAGGTGGCCCGTATGCTTATCAGAGTAGCTGAGTTTGTTTAGGGTGACATAAGCAGTGATTATAAGCACACAGGATGAAACATTCTCTATAATATTTTGAAATACACATGCCACGCTCCTGTGCCCTTTATGCACCACCCCCGAGGCTTTGAGCACTTTTTTGCCTTTTGGCATATGATGTTGCACATGTATCATGGCCTTTCTTCGTCCCAGCTCCGGAATCGGCCATTTCTTAGGGAAGTCTTAGTCCCTGGCATTTGGAAACTAATATCTGGGTGCCACGTAAGCTCACGGGCTTTTGTGGCATCACTGATTCTAGGTTCTTTCTGGTAGAAAAGCTAGGAAATACTTAGATATGTAAATAATGAGTTCATACGGATATTTCCAAATCAAATTTTACAACATGGGGCTTTCCTTAATTTATTTTATTTTATATTTTTATTTCATTTTTCCTAGAGTGAAAACCCTGGGTTCTAATATGAACATGCTTAGTTACTGTCTTATCTGTAATAGAAATAGATACTTTCTGATTTTTAATATCAATATTCATAGTAACAATAAAACTACTATGTAAAGATTAAAATTTCTTGGCAATTTTTTTGTCCCTAAACAATATCACATGAAAAATGAACAGAGTACTGTGGTCAACATTTACTCTAATTAGTTTACTTTCACTGCTTCATTATGTTAAAAACTTAAGTATAGTTAGATTTTTATTTCTGTTTTTACTGGATTTTCCAAACCTCTGTAACAGTTTTGAGCACACAGATGTTTGCTTCTTTGATAGCTGAGGGGTGTTTCTCTTGATTATCTTCTTAGTTGGTCTTTATTTTCTTTTACCTCTTTCAACCCTTCTCTTTAGTTAGAAGGGTCATAGTAATGATAAATAATATGTGTTGAGTACTCACTGTAACTCATGTATTCTTTAATTAACACTAATAATAGCTTAATGTAAAGAGCAATTACCACCTAATGGGCATGATTTCAAGTGACCTATATATTCTACGAGATATATATATATATATATATATATATATATATACATACAGGGAGATAAGAATTTTATTTTTTTGTTCCTTTTGTCAGGACTAACAGTTTATTTTATTCAGTGTATTTAGTACATTAATTTAGGAATTTATATTATATAAAAATATAAAAAATTTAAAAAACCTCAACGTTCTTATTATTTCCATTTTGCAGATAAGAAAACCAAGGGCATTTATACGAAATAAGTAACTTGCAAAAGACTCACAGCTAGAGAACGGCAAAGCTGGGTCATTTAGCATAAAACTAATCTTCAGCTATATTTCTAATGTATATACTGTATCTTTGCAGAGATCACACTTCTTGGTAAAAACCATAAGGATAGGGAAAAAAAAAAGGATGAAGACAAATGTAAGCTTGAACTGGACGAACAGAAGAGCAGGCTCTGAAATAAGGAGATTGCCATAGACCACTGGGGAGACATAGCATGTGCCTGGCTCATAATGTTCCCTCAGAACATTTAAGAAGTCACTACTATGTCCTAGATGCTTTCATATAATTGTCAGGCATAATCAGCATCAAAATTACTTTAAAATAGCTTTTCACATAAACAAATAAACAAACATTTTTTTTTTAAAGAGTTTATTTACTTATTTGAGAGAGAGAGAATGAGAGACAGAGAGCACGAGAGGGAAGAGGGTCAGAGGGAGAAGCAGACCCCCCGCCGAGCAGGGAGCCCGATGCGGGACTCAATCCTGGGACTCCAGGATCATGACCTGAGCCAAAGGCAGTCGCTTAACCAACTGAGCCACCCAGGCGCCCAAACATTTTTTTTTTTTAAAGATTTATTTATTTATTTGAGAGAGAAAGAGCGTGCAGGAGCAGGGGGGAGTGGGAGAGGGAGAGAGAACCTCAAGCAGACTCCCTGCTGATTGCAGAGCTCAAAGAAGGGCTCAATCCCAGGACCCGGCAATCATAACTTGAGCTGAAATCAAGAGTCAGCAGCTTAACCGACTAAGGCACCCAGGCACTCCTAAATAATCAAACTTTTAAAATAGCTTTAATTAACTCATGGTCCAACAACCAGTAAAGCTCAAAGATGAGATTACATACTGGTCAGCCTGAGGTCCTTTTACTAAGATACCATTTCAGTAGCTTAAAGGAATGCTGGTGGCCATGAGTAATGTAGTTTGGTTTACTAAGACACAGTAATGAGATTATCTTTCCTGGGGAGGGTATTTGTACCTTAGCAAATAAGAGATGTACTTTGACTACAAACTCACTGTTTTTGCCTACAGAGAAATGGCCAGAGAATCAACATAACTGGGAAATAACTTGGAAAATCAAATAGCAATTCTCATTCCTTCTGAGCCTAAACCTATAATGTATACTGATTCTCTGCCAGGTTTTCCAGAATGATGAGGGAGAGTTGAAAACAGATCAAATTAATTCACTTAAAGATCAAAAAGGTATCCATACAGCATGATTTCATTAAGAGTTAAATAATCCACATGATTTCAAGGTTAATGGCAAACTACTACTCCACGTAACTGTTTAATACTCCCAGAAGGAGTTTGAATGAGGGATAATGGCCTTTAACTAAGAACAGACCCTTCTCGGTTTAATAAGAAGTGATTTCTCTTAATTGCAATTGCCTCGAAGAAAGGTATTCAAGGCCTTAGTATCTGACAAATTGTAGCTAGAATTGACACAGGAGATTTAACTGAAAAAACTATATATGGGTTTTTAGAAGTCAGCCAACTCTATGACCTCCTGACAGAACTTAGCAATTGGATTCTGTGTAGTGTAGGCCCTCAGAAACATCCAATCAAATTGAAGAAAATAATATGTGGGAATTACTGAACTCTTAGCTTACAAAGGTTTTTCCCATTAGGAGAGCTGTTACACAAGAACCAGGCTAACACCTCTGCAGAAGGAGAGGGCCATGTAGAAGTAGGAAGAGAAACCTGGGGAGCTCAAGTCATAAAACCTGATGGTACGAAGGGGAAGACAAAGAGAGTGGCAACCAGTCAAAGTGGGAAGACATCCGGGCAAGACAGACTCCAGAGCAAATGCAGGGAGGATTTGGCAATTATCGTGAGCTGGATAGAGGTTCCTAGTCTTAAGCCCTAACTCCTCTTGGGAAATAGAAAACCAGATAGATCACTGTCTGAAGTCTGTGATTTGTTTTTTGTTTTTTTTTTTCATGTAAGAAAATCACTTGATTCTTTACATTTTGGGCCCGACATCTTTCTGAAAATCTGATGGAAAATAATGATCATTCCATGAAAAATGCATGTAGTCATATCTTCACAAATTTTAATTATAATTTCAGGTGTTCTAAAAGCCATGCTCATGCTGGTTAAGAACCGCTGATTTATAGGACCAATAAATGGAGCTAACTCCATTCTGGGAGATTTACCATACGACATTCTTTTACATATGTCTTCTAATCTCTTTGGATAGCTTCTAACACTTAGGAAGTATGAGATAGGAACATTGACTGACTACTGGGTGCCCCTGTGCTCCCCTGGCTATTTTTTCCCCATCTCTATTATAATTAGGTGGGATCAGAAGACTAGTTCTGACTTACAGCTTGAGAGCTAAAGTGATGTCATTTCTTGTCCAAAGGTAAATATAGTCAGTGAGTTAGTCTTCCTTCCTCCGCCCCGTTGATGGTGGAAGCTGCATGTTGAGGTGGTGGACAGGTTATGCTGCTACAACACATGACCTGAAGTGTCAGGTTGGTCACTCACTCCACCTGAACAGAGTGTTGGCAGGGGCTCTGCTCATCATGGTTACTCAGGTACCTAGGCTGATGGCTGTCCTCTCTGAGCACAGAAGAAAACAGAGAATTTTTCAGGTCTGCCTTTCAAAAAGTGGTAAACATGACTGCCACTCTCATTTCATTAACAAGGAATTCCACTTGGCCGAGTACCATGTGTGTCATCATGGCTACCCTCTGGTACTGTTACTCAATGAGACACTCAGCTAAGTGTTGCTGTGAAGCCTTTTGTTGGCCACATCTACCATCAGTTGACTTTAAGTCAAGGAGACTATTCTTGGTAATCTGGATGGGCCTCTTCATATCAGTGAAAAGGCTGAAGAACAAAATGGAAGTTTCCCAGAAAAAGAAGAAATTCTGCCTCAAGGCTATAGCATCAGTTCCTGCCCTGGTAATTCCAGTTTACGGCTCTGCCCTGCAAACTTTGGACTTTCCTGCCTCCCCAGTACTGTAAGCCAATTCCTACAAATAAATAATAAATTGTAATAAATTCATACATATGTATTTCAAGAAATGGACTTGAATTTCAATGTGAATGAAACATGCACACACATGTATATCTCCTCCTGGTTCTGTTTCTCTGGAGGACCTGACTGGTATGGCCACACTTGACTTCAAGTGATCACAACTCCAACTAGAAAATCTATGATTGGGAGCCTGGGTGGTGCAGTCGGTTAAGCACCTGACTCCTGGTTTTGGCTCAGGTCCTGATCTCAGGGTCATGAGACTGAGCCCCGCATCAGGCTCTGAGCTCAGCGTGGAGTCTGTTTAAGACTTTCTCTCCCTCTCCTTCTGCCTGTGCCGCCCCCCTACCTGTGTTCTCTCTCTCAAATAAATAAATAAATGAATGAATCTTTAAAAAAAAAAAAAAAAAAGAAAATCTATGATCAAGTCTAATGAATACTGCAATTTCTGAGTCATTATGTTCTGGAAACTGCATGACTTACATTAACATTGGATTTTGTGTGAATGATAAACAAATTTACAAATAAAACAATTTAAGCCTGAAGTATTTACCTCTTTGTATAATTTTATTTTTATTGACCCACAAAATACAAGTTTTTAGCTTGGTGATTTCTTATGAACTAAATACATCCATGTAACCAGTGTACAAATAAGAAATTGAATGTAACCCACATCTCAAGAGATTAACTTTTATTGTACTATGCTGCTGAAATTTTAAGGTGAATTATTCTCTAGACCCATCTTAGCTTATCATATCTAACAATCCAAGTTGAATTTAGCAGTTTATTTATGTCCACAGCCAGTAAGTTCTGTTCAGTTAAGAATACCTACATACATACTGTATTATTGTTCTCATTAATCAATATTTATTAAATACTTAGAAGTCGGCACTGTGCCAAGCATTTTACCTAATGATGACATAGTTAATAATGATAAAAATAATACCATTCTATGTCCCAGTCACTGAGCCAATTATCATAGTTTATCTTCAGATCATCCCCCCCAAAATACATAGTAGGTCAATGTTGTTACTATAACCATTTTGCAGGTGGGCAGACTGATAAGACCATCTTCCTTGATGAAGTTGGTGTCAAAGAGAGGAGGTCTAACTTGGAAGTCTCTGATCCTAACCACTATTTTATACCAGCTCTTGAGAGCTGGGAAAATGCATGATGCTGTGGAGAAGAGTGAAGAGACAGTGGCACTGGGGAACGGGGGCAGACTGACAGGCTCTTCTTAGCCTACTACTGACAGGAAATCCCTAGCAAGTTCCTTCTCTTACTGGCTTCTGATTCTTCTCCATCTACATCAAGGTAGGCAGATTCACATTGACCAGTAGCGCCCAACTTCAGGTCTCTGAACATCTAGGATCAGCAAAGCTGGAAATTAGGACTTTGTGAGCAGTTTTTCTCCAGGCATTGCTAAACATTTTAAAGTATAGAAAATTTGGAAGCATATGATAATGAATACCTGCATACCTGACACTTAACATTTGTTAACATTTTGCCATATTTTTTTCTCATTGCCCTCACTCTCTCTTGCCTTGCCCCACCTGCATTTTTGCTGAATTGTTTGGAGAGAACATAGACATCATTCACTTAAATCCTACATATTTTAGCCTCCTCCTCTGTATCAAGGACAATCCCTTTCATAACCATGATGCTATTAGCGGCCCTAAAAAGATTAACAGTAATTTCACAATATCATCTAGTATCTTGTCTTTATTAAAATTCTAGCAATTGCACCAAAATGTATTTTGTAGCTTTTTAAAGAGATTTTTATTTATTTATTTGAGAGAGAGAGAAAGAGAGCATGAACTTGGGGGGGGGGCGGGTTGCAGAGAGAAATGGAGAAGCAGACTTACCACTGAGCAGGGAATCTGATGTGGGGCTTGATCCCAGGACCCCAAGATCATGATCTGAACCAAAGGCAGATGCTTAACCCAAAGCCACCCAGGTGTCCCTATAGCTTTTTTTTTTTTAAGTTAAGAATCCAATCAGGGTATGGCATTTCATTTGGTTCCTATGACATTTCAAACTCTTTTAGGCTAGAACTACACTGTTCAATAGAGTTCCTCTGTAGCCTTAGCTCATTTCAAGTGGTCAATAGGTACTTGTGGCTAATGGCTACCATACTGGACAGCAAAGAACAATTTATTATTGCTTTACATTTTATTGAACAGTTCTGAGAACAATTCCTTCATATTTTCTTTTCATGGCATTGACTTCTGGGAGAGTCCAAGAATGCTATCCCATAGAATTCCCACGTTCTGGGTTTGTTTGATTATTTCTTCTAGGTGTCTCAGGATAGAATCCAAACCTAAATTTTGCCAAGATTCAGGTTAAACATGTTTTGGTGTGAATAATACATAGGCAATGCTGTATTTCTTAAGGTATCACGTCAAAAGGGCTGTATAATCAGCTGTACAATATTGCCAATACTATATCATTTGTTAAGGAGGCAATCATCAGATCTCTCCATTGTTAAGGTATATTTTCCTCTTGTAACTATTTAGCAGTGTGTAAGGTAATATTTGGCACCATGCAAAGGTCCTGTTCTTAAGCAGACATCAGCTAATGCTTTCTGCATTTATTGATCATTCTTGCTCGAATCAATTATTATATAGCGAGAGTTGCAAACTTATTTTTTTATAAAATTCTATCACTATTTATATACTTGTTAACTGGCATTATTTTGTAAAAGAAAGTTTCCCTTTCTCTATTTTCTTCTTTTTTGGAATGTAACTACAAACACAGTTTTTTACTTATGCAAAATTTTAAAATCAGTTAGTTTCCTTCTTTCTTTCTCTTTATCCTCACATACCCTAAATTTGGCCAGTGGGCATTTCCTAGAGCTGGCTACCCAGTCATCTTGCTGTGACCTTATTAAACTTCAAGAACATCCCTTTTTTTTTTTCCTGGAATGCCAAGATTTCTTTTTTTTTTTTAAAGATTTTATTTATTTGCGAGAGAGAGAATGAGAGACAGAGAGCATGAGAGGGAGGAGGGTCAGAGGGAGAAGCAGACTCCGAGCAGGGAGCCCGATGTGGGACTCGATCCCGGGACTCCAGGATCATGACCTGAGCCGAAGGCAGTCGCTTAACCAACTGAGCCACCCAGGCGCCCTGGAATACCAAGATTTCTTAAGCTTATCTTGTACTTTCTCTGGCTTAGACCTGGAAATAGCAATTTTTCCAAGGAGCCCTGGTTGTTTCTTGATTGGGAAATGATAATTGTCATCCAGTATGGGTGTGAGCAGTGTGTCTACAAGCTATTTTAATAGCTAAAAAAACTAACTGTTAATTAAAGCATTAAGTCTCTGCTTTTAAATGAAATTATATCAAATTTATTTTTTATATAATAGGTTGATTATTCCATATGAATTAGAAACTCTGAAGAGGATTGCCATTGATTTAGGTTAATCAATAAAGGGTAATTAAGCCATGCTTTGTTCACCACTGCAACAGGATCATCTTAATCCCCTTTCAGCTCTCCTTCTCTACTTGAAAGGCAATTTTCAATTTCAAACCATCTTTAACGACATTTTAAACTTCCATCCATCTCAGCACCAAGAGTATAGCAAGATTAAAGTGAGTAATCCTGAAGCTTCAGGCAAGAAAATTTCTCAGAGGGACATGGGTTATTCCAAATTCCATGGCTATTTAGTTCTTGTTTGGTAAATGGACCATACGTTACCATAGAATGCAGTTGAATAAAACTGATTTGACAGACCATTTAGGATAAAGCTTCTGGTGAATTATATTTTTTGGTGGACTGATGTATAATAAGCAAGCCTGTTTTACTTCTTTCCCAAATGGCAAAAGTTTACTTTTAAAACTTTAAGTAATCAAACACCTGTAATATGCCAGGTTCTTGATAGAACACTTTAATATATGCCATGATTTATTGGCTTTAAGATACCAATAATGATAATATACACCATACATCTAAGAACTAATTTTTAAGGACAATAAAAGGTTATAAAATCTGGAGAGTATATTTTAGTAACTGATAGGATCATTCATTTAGCTGTTCAATTAGAACCCAATTTCTTTTTCACTTTTAAACCTCTTCACACTGTAAAGCTAAAGACTTATTTGAATCACTTGCAGCCCCTGGAAGACAGTCATAGATTACTGAACGTGATGGTATACTGTTCTCCATAATCCCTGCTCTGATTTAGACTTTTCAACAACTGATGGACCAATGTTAAAACATATTGAAGAGCAACAGGGCTTTGTATACATTTCTTCTTCATTTAGTCTTTTCTTTAGGTAGCATATTTTAATAACTTACTGAAATATAATTTACATAGTGCATCCAATGTATGTGCACTTTGAGTTCTGAAGGATGTTACACATGTGGTATCATTGCAAACAGCGAGACAGGATATTTCACCACCCCCAAAGCTTCTTTATACACCCTTTGGTCTCCCAAATCCAGAAAACCCCTAATCTACTTTTTGCCCTTATAGGGTAGCTTGTATTTTAACAATTTTCTGTAATAAAACCATGCAGAATGTACTTTTTGTATCTAGATTCCTTTACTCAACTATTTCAAGACCCATGTTTTATTACTGAGTAGTATTACATTTTTTTTTTTTAAGATTTTATTTATTTGACAGAGAGAGAGCACAACCAGGGGGAGTAGCAGGCAGAGAGAGAAGCGGACTTCCCACTGAGCAGGGAGCCTGAAGTGGGACTTGATCCCAGCTCCCTTGGATCATGACCTCAGCCGAAGGCAGACGCTTAACCCACTGAGCCACCTAGGCATCCCATGAGTAGTATTCCATTGTTTGGAAGTATCACGTTTTGTTTATTTGATCACCTGTCGTTGGGCATTAGGGTTGTTTCCAGTTTTTTACTATTTTTAATAAAGCTAATATTAATATTTATGTATAAGTTCTTATATTTCTCTTTGGTAGATATCTAAGAGTGGAATGACAAGGTCATGTAGTCAGTGTAAGTTTAACTTCATAAGAAACTGTGTAATACGTAGTTCTTCACTGGCTCCTTTAAAGGTATTCTCTTTACCTTTGGTATTCTAAAGTTTGGTTATGATATAGCTTGCCATGGTCTTCTTCATATTTCTTCTCTTTGTGATTTATTGAGCTTCTTGAATATGAGCGTTTATATCTTACAGTAAATTTGGGGAATTGTTGACCATGATTTTTTTTTTAAATATTCTTCTGCCCCATCTGTCTCTTCTCACTTTTTGGGGCTGGGACTACAATTACACATAGGTTAAATTTTTGATATTATACCACAGGTTCCTGAGGGTCACTCATTCTCCTTCCTTCCTTCCTTCCTTTCTTCCTTCCTTCCTTCCTTCCTCCTGTTTGTTCTATCAGATTGGGTAATTCCTATTGGTCTATCTTCAAGTTCATTGGGCTATCCTCTGAGATCACAAATCAAATTTTATTAAATCCATCCCATGTTTTCTGTTTGTTTTTTTTTTAATTTCAGATATTGTATCTTTAAATTTTAAGATTTCCTTTTGGTTCTATTTTGCATCTTTTACTTTTTTGATGAGATATCCTGTATTTTCATTTAAAATGGACTTATTTTCTTTAACCTCATTGAGCAGATTTAGAGCAGCCACTTTAAAGTGCTTGCCTGCTAATTTCAACATTTGTGTAATCTTAAGATTTTGTCTCTGGTGACTACTTCCCTTGAAAATGATCTCATTTTCCTGTTTCTTCCTATGTCAGGCAATATTAGATTGCATCTTGTGCATTGTGAATGTTTGTTGCTGAAGTTGTGGATGTATTACATTCCTTTAAAGAATGTGATGCCTTTGTTTTGCTGACACTCACTTGGCTAACTCAACCTGAAATCCTGTCTCACTCGTGGGTGTGGTGAAATCATACTCACTTCTTTGATCTTTTAAGGAGATTGCTTTGCGTTTGCCCCAAGAGTGAGCCAGAATCTTGAAGAATTTTCACCCAGAAGCTAGTGCTTCCCTTCTCTTTCTCTTTTCTAGGATTCCGCCTCACCCTTAGATGTGATTACCTAGGTTCTGGTGTTTCATTACTCTGGGTAGAAAGGGAGTGAAGTTTCTATTGGAGCTTTAGCTATCCCATGTCATGGTGCAACATGATTACCTTCTGGCGAGACCTGTAAAAATGTGGAACTTAAATTATATTATTCCCTTATTCAAAATGTCAATCCCCTCCAAAATCTTTCTGGTTTTGATTTCTATTCAGAGTCTTCTAGAAGTTGTTTTGTGTATTTTTTTTTCTACATATGCTGATCTGTTAGAAACTTACCCCACCATGTCAGAAATGGAACCACCTTAGCTAAAAACTATACTACCAGAAGTTACATATTTCTAGTGGAAGTCAACATGAAAACAGCTTGTTTTTTTTGCCTTCTACAGTTTTCAGAGTGGGGGAAATACTTTAACAGCAGGGGCCTTGAGCTGTTAAGACAAAGGAGGAGGCTTTTACAAAGTTAGGCCCAGAGAGGATGCCCTTTGAGATTTTAAGGAGGGGCCAGATTTGAAAGGAATTTAAGAAGTAACATCCACAGAGTTCAGTGTGCTAAGATTTGGTGAGTGAGAGTGGTATAGGAGAGTGGGTCTCAATGTGTTTTTGGATGAGTGACTATATAGATTATAATCAGAGAAATAGAAGGAGCTATTTTTCATGGGAATGAAGTGGGTATAAGGAGTCCAGTTTTGGAAATTTTGAGTTTGAGAAGCTTGTGGACAACCAAAATGGGTATGTTTATTATATGCAATTTGATGTGTGGGTTTGGACCCTTAGCAAAGAAATAAAGATTCCAGAGTCATCAGCACATACGTGGCAGTTGAAGTGCTAGAAGTCAACGGGATGTTTTCTGTGGGCAGTGGCAGCTGCCAGAGCTTTGTGGGGAGGGAACAGAAGTGACCCAGTGGAAAGCTTCATCTCATTTAGTGGAGGGCAGCCTGGACTGGTTGGGTATGAGCTTGAGAGCAGGTAGGTCAAGTAACGAACCCGCTTCAGGAATCTAGGCATGATAGCATCCGAGGTGGTATGTCCCAAAATAAAGAGGGTTCAAGTAGAGATAAATAGACATGAGACTCCTGGAAAGTTAAAGTGAACAGAACTTTGAAAACACCTGTACATTCTCTTAGCACATGTTACTCTTTGGTCATCAATGAAAACAACCAAAATAAAAACAAGGTTTCCCACAAGTACCTCACGTGCAGCCAGTCGTCACACTACACTGTTCTGATCTAGTGATAGGGAGGGAGACCTCAGTGTCCTGATGGTGGTGTAGACTGGGCCAGGTAGAGCAATGGCTGAACTTAATGGAGAAACTAGATTTAAAACGAAGGCCTAGGGAGACACAATAAACCTCCAAAGATCACATTCAACCCTGGAAAGTCTTAAATTATTCACTCTTTTTATCACTTGCAAGCTCTTTCCGCTGACATTCCACAAGGCTATTTCTCTCCTCTGAATCCTTCAGGGCCTTGCTTTTATCACTTGCAACATTAAAAATAATCCCTTAGTCTTTGGACCTGTCAGTTATTTATAGACAAATGGCAGAGCTGCCACGCCAAAGCTGTGGGTACTAAGTACCTGAAGACTCCTTTATATTGTGCATTATTCATGTCATAACAAGCTTAGCTTTTCCTGAAGTCCTTCTTCCCTGACTTCTTTTTATATTCTGGAAGCTCCCAAACTGAGCTATGAAGGCGAGAATAGTTCTCAATAGACTGCAAGAGGAAAAACAATCTCCTTATCAGGAATAGGGCTATTTTTATTCACAGGCAACTCCAAATAATGTATTTCGATTTTGTTGATGAAGTGCCATGAGGCAGTGAGCTGAAGCTGTCTTTGCAATTCAAGAAAATGTGGGTGCATCCATGCCTTAAAACTGGGATATCAATTACATGCCTGCCAAGTTGTTTTCTGATGGATAATCAGACTTAGATTTACCTTAAGGTATGTAGGTAGGTAGGTAAGTAGGTGTTATTAAGGACTTACACAAGACTTCCCAGATGGCCACGCTGCCTTTTAAGTGATTTCCAAATATTTACTTGGGAGATGATTAGGTTTAGATGAGGTCATGAGGATGGGGCCTTCATAATGGCATTAATGTCCTTATAAAAAGAGGAAGAGAGCAAGCAGATTTCATCCTTTCCACTGTGTGGGGTGAAGAAGAGAAGGCAGCCATCTGTAAGCCCAGAAGAGAGTCCACCTCCGAAAGTGAATCAGCTGGTTGCCTGATCTTGGACTTCCCATCCTTCAGAACTGTGAGAAATAAATGTATGTTGTTTAAGCCACCCAGTCTGTTGTGTTTTTTAAATAACAACCTGAGGAGACTAAAACAATGGGTCGAGTGGGTCGAGGGGGGAAAAGGTCATAAGACATGGGTTACATAATATAATTTTTAAAAATTTCATCAAGGTAGGAAAGAGAAAAAGGGAGGGAGAGAAGGAAGAGGGTGGGGAGGAGGAGAGGGTGGGGAAAGGAGTATCCTGTATGACAAGAGAGCATTCTCATATAGTATCTTTTAGGTGTATAATTTAGTAGAAACTTAGTGCAAGTCAGTAAGGCGATACGTACTGAGTCTTACAAGTATGTCTACACTTACAGTGTACCTTTAAATTCAAATTCTCAAGGAAAATCTGGAAGTGAGATGTGGTTATTATCTTAGGATGCTTCTACTGACCCTGACTGAGGTATGTATTTTAGTTTAGTTTTGTCTTGAGCCACAGGACGGTGGCTTAAAGAAGAGAAATCTATTTTCTCCTAAATCTGGAGATTAGGAGGTCAAAATCAAGGTCTTAGACCATTTGGCTGAAGCTTTCTCAGTATTTCTGCCCCTCTCCCCCCCTGTCTGTTTCTGCTTCATATTGGTATCAGATTCTGGGCTCAAAATGATTTACTTCTTCTCCCACGGGAATAAAGGATTTTTTTTTTTTATCTTCTGTCCTTCCCCAGCTGCAACAGGTCATTGCATATACCCCAGGCATGATGAACTTCACTCCCCTCCCCCTGGGGGCTTAGGCATTCCAGTCTAAGAAAGTGGGTGGTGTTTCCTGAGTGGTACCTCATAACTGTCAGTTGCCTCCTGCATGTCTGCGTAACTGAGGGGCTCCCTTCAATTTACACGGCCCCCAGTTTTTCTAGAGAACACCTGGTCAGGGCCTGAGCAAGGAGGTCGGATGTGAGTACAAATTTCCCTTGCGTCTGCGGCTGGCGGTTTTCCTGAAGCTACACATTGAAACACACTTGGCTTTGTAATAATTTGTCAAAATCCTAATCTTTTCCTTCGTACTCACCTATATGGCAGCCACTTACAACGCTGGTGTTCTGCTACAGGTGAGAGAAATTGAGTTCCCCCTTGGGAAAGATTGACCCTGTTTAGAATTCAGGCTACCTGGCTGGCTCGTTACATCAGCTCTTCAATGGGCTCAAGAAAAGTGATTTAAGTGATCAAACCAGCTACATTGTCAGAGGTACATTTTTTGCAGCTTTCTTCATCCTAGGTGGAAGCACAACTGCACCCTTTTAGGAGATGAACTACAACACAAGACTCCAAAATGAAAAAAAGAGTTGGGGGGGGGGGGAGCAGTGGGAGGGAAGAAAATAGCACTTTATCATTCATAACATACATTCCCATGTCTTATGTTACTAACCAAATCTTATCAAGTTCTCATTGAGCTAGGTCTTAAGCCAGCTCCTGCCTGTGTTAAGCATTTCATGTATATAATCTCATTTAGTCATCACATCAATCTCACGAAATGCATACTACGTGTATACTCATTTTACACAGATTGAGACTCAGACAGTTTATGTTGTTCAAGGTTACCGAACTAGGCTTTTTGTCATCATCAAGCTTATTCCTTTTTATGTAAGCCACCCCAAAATATATGTGATATAGACACTGTTGCTTTATTTTACAGGTGAGGGGGTTGGGGTATAGAAACAATGAGTGACTACTACAGGGTCATAGAAAAAAACACATGAATACTGGAAACAATTAGAAAATGGGTGTTTGATTTTGAGTTACGAGTGCTCTTCCTCCCACAGAGGCATTGGAAATGGCTTGAAGCTGGGGTCATGGAGTATCTTCTCTAAATTTTTCACAGCACTTTGTACAATGCCCGACACATAATGGAACTTAAACAAACTCTTATTGAATGAAAAAGAGGGAAGAATGATGAGAGAGAGGGTGCTGAGAAGGGAGAGAGAAGGAGATTAATAGAAATAGAAGGAGGATTATAAAGGTGAAAAGAACAGGAGAAAGAAAAGTCTACATTTATACAATATTGTTGAATAAAACACAGGATTTCCTTTTCTGTGCTATTAGGACATGATTTTTAATTTGTATAAGTCATTTAGTGCGATGTTGCCTTGCATGTAGCTGGTCTGATCACCATGACAAAGGCACTGCCTCATCTATAAATAGACAGTCAGATTGATTTCACATCCTGCCCTGGTTCTCCCGACTGTTTGATGAGTGTGACAACGCGATCGATGAGTGATTCCATCCACCCTGACTGCAGAGGCTCACCTGCACTCTCTTCTGGAAGATGACAATCAGGCTCATTAAATTCAGCACAAAGGAGCTTCAAAGACAAGAGTCCTATCAGAGAAATTGAGCCAGAGCCCATTTCCATTGCATCAAAGGGAACTGTGATATAATCGGCCATCCAGCCCAAAACTATTGTTAGTAAGACAATTTAGGTCTTTCCTTTGCCTTTTTGGTTCAGTGTTAACTGGAACTTACATGGGCAGAGCCGATGTCAGTCAGGGCTCAGGTATAAGAAAGCTATTCAAGTGGACATGTGCAGGTTTCCACTGTGTTGCTGTGACGTACTGAAGACATCTGGAACTGGAATGCCCAAATTGGACATGGGGTCTTACCATAGAAATTCTTGACCTTGAGCAGGTCACTTAATTACCCTTGAGGCTGAACCTTCCCCAGTGCACTAAGAATATAGCCTCTGCCATAAGACAGCACAAGTTAAAACACCAACATGGCAACTCTGTGACCTTGGGTGATTTACTTCATCTCTCTAAAGCTATTTCCTCAACCAATGGTCAAGACAGTGCTAGCATGTCCTTCAGAGGCTGTGGTGAGCGCCAAGTGTATGGTTTCAACATCCTGGGATGATGGCGAGAAGGATGGGTAATCTCACAGTGTTGTGGACATTAGATGACACATTCTGTAAGGTGATCTTTAAATATTGAGCCAAAATTATTATTATTACAGTTAGAAATCTTAAGGATGTTTAGTCAAGGTGTCTGATAATATATATTGCTTCATTTAATTAACATTTATCATGGACATATGAAGCAATTGAGCTACCTAGGAAACTAAAAATGACTTTTGTCCGTTGTAACAATGGTCAAGCACCACATACCCCTTAACCTATTAAGACTAATTTCCTGATATCTGAGAGGCTTCACTGCCATACAGGTGATTAGAACAGATGTCATTTCTCATTCTTGTCTTCAAAGCCAGCATGTTTGTGAGCAAGAAAGGTGAGGTCAGAAGAGCCAAGACAACCTTGACAGTGCTGTGTAAAGTATCCAGAATTCCCAAGCTCTTCCATTTAGTTTACCCTTCTTCTATGTGAGAAGTCTCCATTAATTCAAAGATTTCTTTGATATTCTGTGCTTGTTTTGTACCCTGTAATGGTATATAAACTTTCACTGCTAAGCCAACATATATCTATGGAAATGCCAGTGAGGGAAATTGAGTCCCATTTAGGGTAGAAATTTTGTCTCTAACAAGAAACTCAGCGGATTGCCTGACACAAGTGTTATCACCTCCCCAGATGGTGAAATCTGAGGTCCAGAAAGGAGTGTGCTGAGGTGGAAGAAGTCCAAGTCATGAGAGGCCCTTTGTGTCATGTTCAACTTTCTCCTGTGGCAATGCAGAGGAACATAGTGCATTTGAGTGTTAGAAGGGTCACTGTGCTCAAAGCATAAGAGACTGATCATGTGCCTTAACCTTGTTATGATGCTGAGAGATTTTCAGTATCTATTCCAGAATGTTAGCTGGGGCAATCACATTGCACCAATTGGAGAACTGGTTTGGTGTTTGGTCAGCCTGAGAGATTTTTACTTGTGGCTGGGTTGACTTGGGAGTGCAGTCAGTAATGCCTGAGCATGGAGAAACCTCTCAAGAACAGATGCACAAACGTCCTTTCACTGAGAGCGAGACCTTCCATTTCTCAAAGGAAGCAAACTTCCAGTGCTAATGCCCCAGCAGGAGAAGCTGGGTGAATGAGCAGGCTTCTTTCTTTCCTCTCCTAATTGTTGGGGGGATAGAGATTAGGATAGCATTGGGAGGATTCATAGCACAAAAGGCAATAATGTGGGAAACTAGCGGATTGTTGAGATGATTAAATCAACTAGTTGGAGTAAATAGAAGGATGTGTATTCATTAATAGATTTAAAAACTGAAAAAGTAGTAATTATTGTTCTTATTTCATTAGAAAGTAGGATTTTTTTAAAGTATCATTCCTCTGCATGTAGACCCTTTGGGTGCAGGTCATCGTAAGAACTTGCCCCTTGAACACCCAGGGCAGGGAGGATTGCTTCAGTCCTTCAAGACAGCAGTGGGGGGAGACAAGTGGAAGGAAGAATGCACAGAGAAGGTGACAGCTGAGCTAAGCTGTGGAAGGATGGGGACCTCAGCCTGTCACAGGATTGGAGGCAGAGACTTGGATCTTTTTTTGAATAGGACTTCTTTCTAAAGAATGAAATGTAAGAAGTGAAATTCAGATTCTTGTGGAATTGGTTTCCTTTATTAACGGCGCCTAATGGCCTGTAATTAAGCACAACTTGTTAGCTAAACCAACAATTACCGTTTGTTTGAAGTGCAGAGAGAAAAATGAATGCCCTTATTCAGCAGTTTGCTTCATTTTAGCAAGCCCTGGCTGAGTTTCAATGTCTCTCTCTCTCTGTCTTCCTTCCTTTCTCGCTACATCCCCCACTTTACCCAGACACATAGGCACACAGTCACAGAAGGTGAATTCCTTAATTTATGCAGAAATTAGCTTCTTTTTTTTTTAAGCATGTGGGGAAAACATCCCTTCCTTTAAACTCATTTCACAGTTTTCATTACCACGCCACCTTTGCCCCAGCTCTTGGTGTCAGTATTGAAATGAGTTTCAAACCAGAAGAAGAATGAGGATGGATGGATAGGATGGTAAAACAAGTAGCCATGTTTTGGTTAGATGGTAAAACATCTGA
The DNA here is from genome assembly GCF_011800145.1 of Mirounga leonina. Lineage (NCBI taxonomy): Eukaryota > Metazoa > Chordata > Mammalia > Carnivora > Phocidae > Mirounga > Mirounga leonina. Next base: position 2,210,841 of record NW_023270305.1, read on the forward strand.
GAAACAGGGCGATGTTGACAGTTTTGATTTAGCCCTGTTATGAGATGGATATCATGTTGGAAATACCTGTTCCTGCTGTAAGATAGGAAGAAATGAAAGAAAGAGAGAGAGAGAGATTACAACTATGACATGGAATGTTTTTGGAGACCAGTGCATTTGAGTTGAAGGCCTGAATCTGTCACTTATTTATTATCGGTGTTAAGTTTTCAACCTCTTTTTTCATTTTCCTTAGCTTTAAAATAAAGCTCTAAACTCATACTCATTTATACATATGCAAGAAAGACTTTATGAGTGTTGAATAAAATAATATAAAAATTCATAGTATGATGCCTGTCATATAATCAGTGCCCCCATATATAATAATAGCTATTATTTATTGCTATGGACTGAATTGTATGCCCCCAAAGTCATATGTTGAAGTCTTGGCCATCAGTGTGACTATATTTGGAGACAGGGCCTTCGGGGAGGTAATTAAGGTTACATGAGGTCATAAGGGTGGAGACCTAATCTTACTGGATTGGTGTGTAGGAAGAGGAAGAGATAGCAGAGCTTTCTCTAAAAGGACTTTGAGAAAAGGCCATGTCAGGACGCAGTGAGAAGGTAGCCATCTGCAAGTCAGAAAGAGAGCTCTCAGCAAGAATCAAATTTGCAGGCACCTTGATCATGACCTCCAGCTGTCAGAACTGGAAGATACCTCTTGTTTAAGTCATCCAGTCTGTGGTGTTCCGTTATGGCAGCACAAGCAGACTAACACATATTAATTGCATGTTATACAACCTCTCTTGCCCCACCCAACCACCTCAGAGTCACTCCCACAAAGCCAGGAATAGAACTTCTTCTTGCAATGCAATGGGGAAGGGGCTGATCTTAGGGGATGTGGAATGGGGCACTCACTACCCAGAACACGGACCATGAAGTCCCTCTCAGTCCTGATGATCCCAGAGACCCCGGCTCTAGCTCTGTCTAACCCTTTGTAGTTCTTGGGTAATGTACACAAAAGAGGTTAACTTCTCCTCTCTAACTTTATGTAAAGGCCATTTTCTTCTGGACTAGGTGAGTTCCAAATTACCTGAAGAATTTCAAAGAGTGTGCATGGTTTCCCCAGGCACAGTATATATATTTTTATAGAGGATTTCAGTGAGTCAATAATAGAAAAGACTGGGGAAATGACCAACAGGATTCTTTTAAGGTTAAGCCCATTAATACTATGGGAACCAGTGGTGGCAGTGCATAAAGTGAGCAAGGTCAGTAATCAAACACGGTGAAGTCATGCTACTGCAGACGATTGTTCCCCAGAGATAGAAAACCAAGCTAAAAATATGACTTCTTCCTAGCTATGCGTGATCCCGTGCACACACCTTACCAACAGTCTCTGGCTGCAGGTAGAATGCTCTCACGGTAAACTCAAAGGTGGTGGGCAGGACATGCCATGCCACTTAATACTGAGCAACCATAGTTTAAGTTTGAGGATAAACCAGAATAAAAATGAGCTATTTGCAGATTCTTTTGACTCACAGCCCATTCTTTGCCCCTCTCTCATGTGGATCATAAGGGGTGATGAAAACAACATGGGTTGTCAGCTTAACTTCTCTAGGTCCAATTCTAAAATCTGCCAATGTTGAGTTGTATCATCTGGCCTATTACTTCTCAGGCTTCAGCTTCTTCTTCTGTCAAAGCAGACTAATAATGCCTATTTCTCATTGTATCTGGATTACATTTAAAATGTTACCTAGGAAGACTGTAGAAAAGTTCCTGGCACACAACAGCTGCTCAAGAATGCTCTGGTTTCTTCCTCTTCTCATATTATTGCATTCCTTTAAACATTAAAAAAGAAAGCAGGATCCATGGGTCTCGGTGTCAGAAGAGCTGGGTTTGACACTTGGGTTTGGTGTTGACTGACTGATAAAATTGATATGGGAAGGGCCCTGGTGGGTTTTAGTTTCCTCATCTGTACAAGAGAAATAATGTCCCACATACTTTTGGGGGTTTGCCTTATATTATTGTTGTTCAAGTTTAAATGAGAGAGAGAGAAGGGAAGTGTTTGCAGTGCGCTCTAGAGCATTGGACTAATGTCTGGTAAGTAAAGGATTTATAGATGAGAGAATTCTCCTTCTCAGAATAACCCCATGTTAATAGCTTAAAACACAAATTTTCTTCCTTGAAGAGTGAGAAAAGTGTGCATATAGTAAAAAGCACTTACTTTTACTGGAAACATCTAGCTCTTAGGTTATTCTAACATGTCCTTCCTGATGAGAACTACCCAAGGACACAAAGATGTGGTATTACTATGCTGCCCAGGGAGATGTAAATGATAGTTTTATCATCAATTTCTAGTCGTCTACATATGTTATTTGGTTTAAAATTTACAACTAAGGGGTGCCTGGGTGGCTCCGTCAGTTCAGCATCCGGCTCTTGATTTTGCCTTAGGTCATGATCTCAGGGTCATGAGATCGAGCCCCGTGTCAGGTTCCACACTCAGCACAGAGTCTGCTTGGGTTTCTCTCCATCTGCCCATCCTCCTGCTGGCACACACTTGTGCACGCGCATTCTCTCTCTCTCTAAAATAAATAAATAAATCTTAAAAATAAAATAAAATTTACAACTAAGTTGTAAAGTACGAATTATTGTCCTCATACTAAAATTAAAAATTTTTTAAAGCTATGCAACTGTGTTAAGAAAAGATGAATTTCAGTCATGGGGTTTGAATTCAGATGCATGCCTGTCTCACTCACTGTCTCCATCCCAACTCTGTGCACTTAGAGTGTCTCAGGGTCCACTAACTGGTCCTGAAGGCGGAAGGCTCAGGATGGAGACACCATTGCTCATCAGTAGATGGGTGATATTAGGTGGGCCATAGTTTTACATGTCACTTTCTTTTTTTTTAAAGATTTTTATTTATTTATTTGACAGAGACAGCAAGAGAGGGAACGCAAGCAGGGGGAGTGGGAGAGGGAGAAGCAGGCTTCCCGCAGAGCAGAGAGCCGGATGTGGGGCTCGATCCCAGGACTCTGGGATCAAGACCTGAGCCGAAGGCAGACGCTTAACGGCTGAACCACCCAGGCGCCCCTACATGTCACTTTCTTAATCTGACAGATGAATATATTGATGAGTGAATGAATACTGTAGGATGTTTCTATATAACAATACTTAACTTCCAGCAGTTGTGTAGAAGAAAAAAATCCATCAGTCCAAATTCTGAGTTTTTCTCAGTCAAGGACATAGATCTATTTCTTGGCCATTGCATGATAGGTAAGAGAGTGAAAATGGAGTGTTAGAGGAAAATTAAGGAGATGAGGGCATACCCTGGAACTTATGACTTCCAAGTCTGAAAACCACCATAGAGACCCATCAGTAGGGTTCTGTGGAGTATAAACAGAGGGCGCATCTTAGTGTCCCCTCCCCCCACTGGTAGTAACTTTACCGGCTCTACTATGTTGTAATGCTTCTTCTGTTTCTCAAAGAAATGACTTTTTTTTCTTTTTTTGGTAATTGACTAAATGAGTGAAAGAGTTTGAAATTATTTATATAACTTGTGAAAAATAACTTTAAATTATTTAACAATTTCAACATAATACTTCATTATCAATAGAAAACCTAAACACAAAGGTAAACTCTAAGCATCATCTCATGGATAGACACACAGAGTTATACCTTGGATGGTCACCAAAGATGGTCACCAACAATTCCTCCTCTCCTCAGACACACATCTTGTTCCTCCTCTCAAAAGTGGAAGTGGTTTCCCCTTATCTTGAATCTGGACTGCCTGATGACATGTTTTAACCAATATAAATGTTGTGGAAATGTCCCTGTGGACTTCCAGGCCTTGCCCTGAAGAGGCATGGAAGGTTGCCTTTTTTGCTTTCTTGCCATCTGACTGCCATGCAAAGCATGTCCAAGTTATCCTGCTGGAGAGAAAGGCCACAAGGAGAGAGAGACCTTTAAGGATGAGGCGCTACATGGGGAGTGGGGCCACATGGAGGAGAACTCAGATGCCTTATCTGATAGTCAGCTTCAAGGCCCAGACATATGTGAGAGGCCTTCTTGGACCTCCTAGGCAAGCTCAGCCATCAATTGAATGCAAAACCACTGAGAGACATAGTAGATACTGTGGGAAGCAGAAGAGCTACTTAATCAACCTATAGCATCATGAGGAAAGAAAATCATTGTTGCTCAAACCATGGATTTCTGGGGGGTGGTTTGTTATGATATAAAAAGGGACTAAAATCAAATCTCCAATAAGGGTGGCCCTGTTGTGCTGTGAGGTAGGATGGGACAGAGGGTATGTGCAGGGTGTGTATATGGTGAGAGGCAAGGATCCGTGTACTTTCCCTGGTACCACCCTGCAGGGTCTCTGGGTACCATTGATAAATACATGAATGGTTTGTTCAGCTAAACAAGTATTATTTATTTATGATGTGTCTTGAGAATGTACTGATTAGCCTTGCCTCTGATGTTTGCAAAAGTTGCAGATGAAAGTTTATTGTAGTTCACTCCACAGGGGTCCCAATTAAAGTTATACATCAATCAGCTCCCTCAAAGTCCATCAAATTTCTGGACCTTGTTGAACTCTATGCTTATCCCCTTGATCAAAACTGCTACATAAACACTTGAAGAAATGCCCTCCTTGTCTCTTGACAAAACTGGTCTGAAGCAATCGATGCCAATGAAGGAAATGAAGAGCATGCAATGTGAGAAGATTCAATTATACATGAAACTTTGGGTTTAGAAATAAATGAAGTTCCAAAACCAGACTGGATGTATTGCCTTCATGTGCAGAGGAGGGACCGCTGAGAAAACACAAAGATTATGAACTAACTCTCCCTACCTCAGCCCTCTCAGACACCTTGTGTGTAATAGTCTCCTGTTGCTGTGTAACAAATTACCACAAACTTAGGGGCTTAAAACATTATGAATTTAGTATCTCACAGTTTCTGTGGGGTTAGTCTGGGCAAAAGTTGGCTGGGTCCTCTGCTCATGGTCTCACAAGGCAGAAATCAAGGTATTTTCTGACCCGCATTCCTCTCTAAAACTTGGAATCTTTTTCATGTAGTTGACGGAATTCAGTTCCTTGTGATTATAGGACTGAGCTTCTTTCTTGGTAGCTGTCAGTTGGGGTCATTCTCAGCACCTAGAGACCACCCAGAACTCCATGCCACATGGTCCTCTTACAGGTTCTCTTATAATGTGGTGGCTCACTTCCTCCAGGTCAGCAGAAGAACCTCTCACTGCAGTCTGCTACGGTGGAGTTTTTATAATTAAAACAAAATAAAATAAAATAAAATAATTAATATAATAATATACATATTATATATATATATATAATATAATAATATACAATACAATCACAGGAGTGACTATCCCACTGCCTTTGTCATAGTTTATTGACTAGACATAAGTCACAGGTTTCACCTGCATTCAAGAGCAGGAGAATATGCAAAGGCAGACTCATTGGGGATTATTTTAGAATTCTTCCCACCACAATGTGTTGGTAGATGTTGTTCCCAAAATGTCTTCAGATAAAGATTTCAATTGTAACACCAGCAGTGTGTGGAATAGCCCTCAGAGAATTGTGGATCCCTCCGTGAAAAGGTACACACAATGCTATTATAGAACTAAGGGAGGCTGACTAAGCTCAGAGGTAGAGGGATGAGGGTAAGGACAAGGATTCTGCTATCATAATACACACTCAAAGTGCCAGGGCTTTAGAGCAAAAGCTGCTAGATGAAAATCCAAATGCACTGAGTGTGGCTGAGAGGAATGTGTCCTCCTCAGTATTTTCCTTAAATCCTGAGGCACTCCATCAGAAAGTTCCCAATGATTATTTTCTTCTCGGTCTTCCCAAATTAGTTTGAATAGCTATGCACGGAAGAGTCTAACTTGTGGAAGCATAACTGTGCACAGGGATGGGGACTCTAGTGAACAATATTCTAGTGAAGAACTTGCTTTTGTGGAGGCGAATTTTAACTGGGCAGCCACACTGTCCTAGGCAGTTTCATGTAAGAATTGCATTTAATCTTCCCAGAGAGACAATGCTATTGCCACTTTCAGCTGTAGAGAAGAAAGCCCAGAGAAATGAAGAATTTCCTTTATCTAGACTGTGGTTGCCTTAAAAGCAGGGAATGCACCTTGGTCGGGTCTGTATATCCAGTGCCTTCAGATCATAAGCTGTCAATCATGTCAGGCCATGGAGAGCACACAACTGCTAAGTGGTCATATCAGGATTCAATCCCTAGTTCCTCTGACTTCAAAGCCCATGGCATTCTATCACCAGAGCATCCTTTCCATCAAAGTTAGGGATTCGTCTTTTTTTTTTTTTTAATCTCTATCAAATGATCCTGGGTGGTCATTGTTTGTGTTACTCACCATTTGAGCTATCAGTAGGAAAGGATTTAGTATTTCAGAAGGGGAGCCTTGCATTAGAGAGTCATTACAAAGTCCCCCAAACTGACCTTTCTGGGGCATGCAGTAGGGAGGGTGGGGTGGGAGATCAAGAATGGGACAAGAGTGTGATGAGCCTAGGGCACTGGCCTTAAGCACAAACTCTAAGGAGACACCAAAAATCTCAGCAATTCTGATAAATAATATTTTAATGCATTATTAAAAAAACAAAATTAATGCAAAACGTCCATGACAAATAAAATATCAAAATGTTAAATAAAGACAAGGGTCTGGCCCTTCATTTGCCTGTCCCACCTCACTTACTTCACCCTCATTGCTGCCCTGAGGGAGGAGAGGTAGAGAAGGAAGCAGCAAGAATAAGGTCAAGCAGAATGAGAGTGGAGAAGAGACCTTTATTCTCCCATCTCCTTAGCCTTCCAGGGACAGGAATCAGGGAGAAGCAAGGATCCCCTGGTCCAGAGAGATCATATTCCAGAGACATGACTATAATCTCTAGAAGAAGTGCTAAAGCCCAAAACTTACCCAGGAAACTCCCAAATCTGTTTTTTCCATGGAAAGATTAGGTATCAGGAGATTGTACTCTAGTCTAGACTCCAACACTAGTTCACTGTGTGATATGGGTTTAGACTTTCTCGTCTCTGGGCCTCAATTTATCCACTTGTAAAATGGAGTGTGGGAATAGATGCTTTCGGATGTCTCATTTAGTTCAGACATTCTAGAAGGCTATGGACTAGCAGCTCCCAGGGAGGATGCTATGTCTCTTTCTCCACGTGGAAGTGCAGTATTCCAGAAAAAGCTTTCCAATGGGTTAATCTTGGACATCTGTTGTCTACTGACCTTCCTGGGCTCTTTCTTCTTCTTCTTCTTCTCTTTTTTTGATGGTCAGTGGATCACAAGAAGAAACTAACAGCTGTTCCCACTGGTTCCCAAACATCAGACCCCGTGGAGGGTCGATTGAAGTAATTATCTTCTTCTGACTCTAGAACATTGGAGCTGATAGTATAATATTGTTCAACTATGTCATAACCGGGTTTATGTGTAAGACAATGGCTGCTGTGTGAGAATCCATAATTATATAATATTTGAGAGGCAGTATAGCATGGGGCTGCCCCCCACACACAGTTGCCTGGTTTAGAGTTCTGTCTCCCACCCTTACCAGATGCATTGGCCAGGGTACAGCCAGAAGGCAGAGCACACAAGTCACTTTGACTGACAGAGAGAATTTAATACAAACGATTCTTAATGAGGTATTAAGTTGTCAACTAGGTCATTGAAAAGGTAAGAAGTGGACTCTAAGGTGTCGCAAAGTTAGCAAATTCAGGATGCATCTACAGCCCCTAGGGTTAAGGGGATGAAGAGTTTTAGGTGACTAAGTTGTTGAACCGTAACACAGGGCCCCTTGGAGCTAAACCACAGACATCTGAGAAGAGGGCTGGCTGGTGTCCTTGGGGGAATCCACAATAGAGCTTGTCCTGCAAGGGGTAAAAAAACTATGAGGTAGAATCAGTTGCTGCAACAGGAAGGAATTGCTTTCAAGGGGAGCAAATTTTTATGGGGAAATAACAGTGGGCAGGGAGTGATGCAAGAAGCAAACAGGAAGGAGCAAGTCCCTTCAGCCTCGTGGAGACTCATGGGTATCCAGGTGGCAAAATAGAGAAGTGCTTTGCAGAGCCCAGGTCCCAGCACCACAAAGCAGAGCAGGGTGGTTAGAAGCTGAGAGTTCCTCAATACTTGAGTATTGAGCACACTGCTGTTTGATCTTAGGCAAAACACCTAACCTTTCTCTGTACCAGTTTACTCACCTGTAAAATAGCAATAATTAAGTAATCCTCTGCATTCAGTTGCTGTAAAGATTAAATTATTTAATACATGAAAAGTGCTTAGAACTGTTCCTGGTACAAAGCATGTACTTGATAACATTTATTGGGCATTATCATACAAAGGAAAGAGAAGAGAACAAATATGTCTGCCCTTCCCAAGGCACTGGGGTGGCACTTCTCATATATTTTGTGGCTTAATTTCCAGAGTGACTTTGAGAAGCAAGAGTTTGTTTCCCTGATGTTTATGCATGAGGGGAATGAGGGCTAAAGATTTGAGGAGTTTCCTGAAGGCACTCATGTGAAAGGATTTGGTCGAGCAAGATTTCTCGGCTACTTGTACTCCACTCCAGTGACCATACTGTTTACATAGCAACATGCTGCTTCCCCTGCAACAAGAGACACAAGGCAATTCTAATTCTCATTTCACCACTCACTTATGAAAAGCTAAGCTAGGCTTCACTCCCACTAAAGCCCAGAGAAGCCACCTGTGAAATTAGAATAAAACACTTGCTTGGAACACCTGATCAAACTTTATATATTAAAAAAAAAAAGCAAAATTGATCTCTATAGACAAGTCCAGCAAGATAAAAGTTACAGAGAACATGAAGTCCTATACAGTGAATTCTGCTATATCATGACATATGTGTTCCTATATATGACAGTACTGGGCAGAGGTATGCAATTAAAAACCACAGGACTGGGGCAAAAAGCGTGGTAAACACTCAAAAACTTCAGTGACACACATTCACAAAAACAGGTACCTAATAAAAATGGCAGCAGGTGTGAGGCAGAGTGCCTTACTTATATCATCTCCTGGTATCCCCTTGATTCCCCACAGCGGCGCTTCTTGCAAAAGAAGAAATTGTGCTGCACGGGTTGTAGATAAGGCACCTAAGGGAGGGCAGTCTGGGGTTTGGATTTAGACCCTTTTCCCTGAAGGTGTTTCAGCAGACCGGATGGTCACATTCTCTAGAAGAGACATAGGTGTCCAGAAAAAGTCTGCTTATGTTTGCTCCTGTGGTTAAAAATAATAAAAATTATCCCATGTAAAAATGTCTTGGAAATTTGAGAACATTCTTCAGAAACAATGTGAAGCCTTACCTTAAAATGTGTATTTTAACACTTTATATTTCTTCTTACAATGCTTTCTTATATATGATTGCCTCACTACTTTGTGAAAATAAAGCAGACATTCTATCCCCATTTCACAGATGGAGCTCCGCATGAGCAAGAAAAGGCTGATTTATTCAGCACTCAGAAGGAAGTTCTTCCATGCCAGACAGAATCAGCACCTTCCCGGGGGCGGGGGTGGGGGGTTCTGGTTTGCTGAGATGAGTGACCACAGAGAATGCTTACTGCATCACAAGGCACATGGATACCATAATCCCCATTGATGCCGAGACCAGGATTTAAAGAATTGGATCTGGGTCCAAAAATATCGTCCATTTGACGATGCTGCTCCCTGTGTCATCTAGAAAGATAACCTGTGCCTTTCCTGCTCTGGTGAGTTTACATTCACCTTTTTTTTTTTTTTTTTAAAGATTTTATTTATTTATTTTGAGAGAGAGAATGAGATAGAGAGAGCATGAGAGGGGGGAGGGTCAGAGAGAGAGGCAGACTCCCTGCTGAGCAGGGACCCCGACGTGGGACTCGATCCCGGGACTCCAGGATCATGACCTGAGCCGAAGGCAGTCGCTTAACCAACTGAGCCACCCAGGCGCCCGTTTTTTTTTTTTTTTTAGAGAGAGAGAGAGAAAGGGAGTTGGGGCAGAGGGCGAAGGAGAAAGACAATCTCAAGCAGACTCTGTGCTAAATGCAGAGCCTGACGTGGGGCTCGATCTTACGACCCTGAGATGATGACCTGAGCTGAAGTCAAGAGTTGGACTGAGCCACCCAGGAGCCCCATAAGTTCATCTTAAATGCCAAGTCTTCTCTAACTAACTAACCAGGCCAGACTTTCTTGAGCAGAGTGGCATCACTTGGACACAGCATAGTCTGTATCTAGGTGCTTCAGACTAGTACCAAAATATCTGCCAAAACAACGTCATTTTGTTCTACAGAAGTTCTCCATGCCCTCTCACCCCTGCCACCACCCCAGACGTGCCCCTCCCTCTTGGAAAGGACAGAGTGTCCTCCTTATATCCCATGGTAGTGTGATTGTCCTTGGACCACCCGCCCTGCTCTCTCACTAACTGAGAGCTCGCAGGAAGCAGAAACCCGAGTGCTCTCATCAGGACCACAGGACCCAGTGCAGGGCCTCCACACAAAGGCGCCCACACGGCACCTCTATGAGGGCAAGGACTGTATCCTCATGTTGCCCGCAGTGTCTAGGCCAGCCCCCAGCATCCAAGAGGCATGCAGTAAATGTTTGTTGACCGATTGCATGATTGCTCATGAAAGGTAGTTTTCGATAAATCAGTAAATTAAATAAACACATATCTGTGCGAAATTCTATGGGCAACAACAACAACAATGACAAATCCAAGGGCTTTTTGATGACATGGAAAAATGTTCAGAGTGTAATGATGAGTGGAAAAAAGAACCAGGCTATAAATATATAAGTTCCACATGACTCCCATTGTGTGAAAGAAATGGCCTCTGGTTTACAAAGTCTATCTCTGGGTTCTGAGAAGTGGAGGGACTTTGGTCCTCATCATTATACCATTAGGTCATTTTTTCCCCCAAATTATCTAGAAGAAATCTGTCTTACTTTGAAAACTGGGAAGAAATCACTTTAAGAACAAATAATTTCATCTAATGCTTTAGTTGGTGTGCTCATTCATTTGGGTGCTTTCAGGATAGGATGACTTCTGATAAGGAAAAATTGAACAGAATTGTTTTCTTGGCCTTAAGAAGTCCAACTTTTTTCTCAGTTCAGTGATTCTGGGAATTTTTACAATTAACTGGTGGTCTCCACAGCGGGGGGGCGGGGTGGGTAGGATGCCTGAGGGAGAGTATCTTTATTTCTGGGCTTCTATTACGAGGCAAGAAGAAATCCAAGAACACTAGAGCCTTCCAGCCTTGTTTTATTTTGCTTTGTTTATTCTAATTGTGTGGGTTTGTTACAGTGCCTGGGGATGGTACAAAATTAAAACATACTAGCATTGACTGAATCAACAATGATTTCCAGCATTGTTTTTTTCAGGGTCTCTGAGTGTTCTAGGGAAAAACGGTTTAAAACATTAGTCACACACCGTCATTTTTATTTCATCACCTTTGTGAGTATAAGCCTTTTCCACAATGATACGATCACCCGGTATTCAAAAATCCTGGGGTCCACATCCTGTTCCTCATGAGCCAAATCTGGACCACAGCCTGTTTTTACATTGCCTGTGAGTTAAGAATGTTTTTCACATTTTTAAATGATTGAAAACAAATCAAAAAGAGAATAATATTTCATGAAATGTCTGAATTATATGAAATTCACATTTCAATGTTTGTAATTAAAATTGTGTTGGAACACACATGCCCATTCTTCTGCATGCTGTCCCTCTTGGGTTTTTCTTTCTTTTTTTTTAATAAATTTTTTTTATATTTATTTATTTAATTCAATTAGCCAACATATAGTACATCATTAGTTTTTGATGTAGTGTTCAATGATTCATTAGTGCGTATAACACCCAGTGCTCGTCACAACATGTGCCCTCCTTAATGCCCATCACCCAGTTGCCCCATCCCCCCATCCCCCTCCCCTTCTGCAACCCTCAGTTTGGCTTTTTCTTAACAACAGCAGTGTCGGGTAGTTGGAATAGTAACTAAATGGCCGTCCGGGCCCTCTACAAAAGTTTGCTGATTCTCAAAGACCTATATCAGTACTGGAAAGCTACGTGGAATGACGTCAACATCTATAAATGTGAAACGAGAAATAGATGTAGAATTTTGAGCTGGGAAAAATTGGGAAAACATATGGAGTTCTATGGAGACATGGTTAAGACCCTCACTGTCTTTCATTTGATGACTCTAGGAGCCTCTGAACCTGCCCCTGCCTCTCACCTTGACGCGCACACTACATATCCTCTATCTAACCCACTTCTCCCTGCCTCCCTCCACAGCTGTGCCCCTTTCATCTTTCCAAAGAGAAGATGGTGTCATAACACTTCCTGCTTTGAGGAGCCCTAGACTCCCTGAAGGAATACGTAAGGTACAGAGATGGTACATGAGGGTTTGTGGAGTGGGCAGATTTATGGATCTTCCTCTCTGTGTCCTCCTTTCTACCAGAAAAGCTCTATTTTTGCCTTATTTATATATTGTACTTTATTTGAAGAGAGGATTCTGTTGATTAAAAAATAATAGCTTGGGGGGGCACCTGGGTGGCTCAGATGGTTGAGCATCTGCTTTCTGCTCAGGTCATGATCTCCAGGTCCTGGGATCAAGCCCCGCGTCAGACTCCCAGCTCAGCCAGGAGTCTGCTTCTCCCTCTCCTTCTGCCTCTCCCCCACTTGTGCTTTCTCTGTCTCTCTCCCTCTCAAATGAATAAATAAAATCTTTAAAAGAAAAAAAAATAATAGCTTGGAAACCACTAACGGGTACAGTTTAACGTTCTTACCATGGTCCTGTGTGACCTGGTGTGGTAGACAGTGAGTGCTCACCAAATACATGAGGTGATCCTTCCATGCCCAGTCTCTCTTGCAGGGAATGGGATCATGTGACACACACTTGCCAATGACCTTCGAGTGGAATTGATCGCTGTCATTCCTGGGCTGAGATAGCCAAGCGCCAGGTCACTCTTCCATCTCTCCTCTTCTCTACCTTAGAGACCTTACAGTAGGCCACTTTTTCAGGGTATTGTAGCTAAAATATGGGGAGTCATGCACCAGCCTAGGTCCCTGAGCAATGACACAGAAGATCAGCCTTCACCCTGACCTCTTTTAGACATATAAAATTGAATTAAAAGCAAGATTCTGCAGCAGAAACCTCTGGAATTTTGGAGTCTATTTATTACTAGAGAATAACATTCCTATCCACACCATGAAGCTGGCCCTTGTTCATCTTTCATTAGTCAGCTGGTTGATACGTGACTTGGGTGATTACCTGATCCATTCATTCCACAAGAACAACAACAGACAAATGTGAATAGACTAGAATATATTTTGCTAGGTGTTAAGGATATAAATATGTAACAGCCAAAGCTCCCAACCTCGAGGGGTTTGCAGTTGAGTCATTTTCTTTCCATAGAGAGCACAAGAACCCTCCACTGCCCCCATGGACCCCAGAGCTCAGTCATTCTAAACTACGTGTATTTTCCTGAACTCACCAAAACATTAAATATCTTGGTGCCCTTTCCAACAATGCTTTTCTTGACTATGGATGGAAAAGTCCCAGAATCTGAACAACCAATACGATAACCTGGTGAAAACATATGAAGTTTGTGGCCAGAATCAGCGAGTTGTTAGGGGAATAAAAGTGAGCACGGAGCCTAGCAGAGGCGACTTTGCCTAAATCAATCCGGCCAATGTGTCACATGATCTAAGGAAGAGTGAACATTTTCGTTGTTCATTGTGATGCCTTCATTTCATGATGCCAAAGTCTCAGACATTAAGAAACACATATGGCGCACTTCTGCCTACAGTGATGGGAATATTTCTACATCTACTCTGTCAGATCTGGTAACCACTGGCCACATGTGGCTATTAAGAAATGACCACGAGGCTGAAGTGACTGAGGAGGTGGATTTTCACCTTTAATCACTTTTAATTGAAATTCAAACAGCCACATGTGGCTCATTCCCACCTTAGTGACTGTGGAGCTCTAGAGGAGATTCAGACCTGCTTGTCTAATTTTTTTTTTTTTTTGGTCACCATAGCCTAAATATAATATATTAAAAAAATACAATGTGGAATACATTTGGAAATAACGAAAGAAAGGTTGTTGCCAGCTAAATGTTAAGGCTTAATTTTCTCCACAAGTGCTTCCTTCAGGCCCCTTTTGGCTCTTCCCTCAGTGAGCTGCAGCTCTGGGCTATAACCCAGGCAGCTAGACCGCCACCCACTGTTGCCAGTGTTAAGAGGTCCCCTGAGTTGCTGAGGTCTCTGCTATGAGTCTGTCTTCCAAATCAGCAAAGCAATAAATTTCGTGGTATCACTGGAAGTATTCAAATGAAGATATTTTTAAGATATTTATGCATTCTTTCAACAACAACAAAATATATTAGAAGCCCAATATATGGCAGACACTATTACTCTAGGAACTTGGGATACATCAGTGAACAAATCAGAAGAAGATTCCTGACTTTCTGGAGCTTACATTTTAGTAGGGAGACGCAGACAATAAGTATGCATAAGTATAATAATGAGGGAGTATTATAAGTGATATTTAGAAAGAAGTAGGGCAGGATAGGACAGGATACACAGTGATGTTTGAGCAAAGACTAGAAGGTGAAAGAGTTGCATGAATACCTGGGTACGGCGCAGTCCAGGCCTAACTTCTAATTCCCTGCAAAGCAGACTCTTCAAGGCTCAAAGAAGGGCAGGCACAGGGCCAGGCACACGTCCAGAGTGGGTCTGAACTGGAGTCGGAAGACCTGGATAGGATATAGGGTGTCTCAGCAAACTGAGCAGGAGGTGACCTTGAAAGTCTGGATCTTTCTAGGTTGATGGAATTTTTATATTGAATAACTTCAATGTTTCCCCCCATTGATCTCTTAGCAAAGACTTTAGTGCAGGAAAACAAACACCCACCATGCTCCTGGTCACCAGGAACCCAGGCTTCCAGTCATCCCCTCACCTCTAGGTATGGAAGGATCTTCCTAAATAGTACTTCCTTATGGATCATAAGGCGATTGTACTTTATTATTTCTAAAGGTGCCTCCTAATTCTAATAATCCGTAAGTCTCAGAAATATCAGACACATACAAAGTGTATTAGTTTGCTGGGGTTGCTGTAATAAAGTGACAGCAGACGTTTATTCTCTCACAGGTCTGGAGGCTAGAAGTCCAAGGTCAAGGTGTTGGTGGTGGTGGTGCCTTTCGAGCTGCTGCTGGTTTGCTGGCGATGATTGGTGGTCCTCAGCTTACAGAAGCATCACCAGGATCTCTGCCTTCATCTTCACACAGTGCTCTCCCCATGTACGTGTCTTTGTCAGAATTTCCCCTTTTTATAAGGACACAGTCATATTGGATTAGGGCCCACTCTACCCCTATGACCTCATCCTAACTTAATTAATTACATCTGCAACAACCCTATTTCCAAATAAGTTCACATCCCGAGGTACTGAGGCTAAGCCTTCACCATGTGAACTTTGAGGTGACACAATCACAATGTAATGCACGATTTGACACAAATGGTAAGACTGAGAAACTCAAAGTCTGCCCCACAGTCGACCTGGTCCATATTCTTTGTACAGATACAAGCAATTTGCAGGCTTTTCCCCCCAAACACTTCCCTCTACACCACTGGGCCATCATGACAAGAGTGATTATCGGACAGCCTCGAATATCATGCTGACATGAAAGACACTGATTATAATGATTTTCAATGTAAAATATATATATAAAAAATTCTTATTTGGATCTCTTTTCTTCTAGAAATGGATGTCTATTTTGAAAATATTGCACTGGCAGCTTCGGCAGAAGCAATGTATCGCCCGCAAAGGAGGAGCTGAGCCAACATATGCGTGCGGATATCAATACAAGTCTGGAGCTACACATAAGCAGAGGGAGTGATGACAGGGAGCTGGGCAGCCTGCCACCGAGGAGCTCTTTTATAAAAGGCAGCGTTTTGCTTCCCTTACAAAAGACTAAAGGGTTGTGCTTGATATTCATAGAAGCTGGGGCGAAAGAAATCTCTGGTCTATTCTGAGAGCAACTTGCCATTGATATGGATCCAACTGGAGAAATAACAATTCTCTAGTTTTCAGAATTGATCAATGTACTGTGTTCTTACCCTAAAATAGGGAATACTGTGTTTTTACTTCTATCTTATAGACCAATAAACAGAAAGCCTGAGCCACTCATTCAAGGTCACACAGCTTTCAAATGGCAGAGCTGGGATCAGAAATCGTTGCTTCGGAAGAATTGCAAAGTTCATACTCTTTCCATTGCCTGCACTGGTTCCAGCCTGGAAAATGGGGTTTGAAATCTAAAATCGAAGGGGGCCAGGGTGGGGGGAGATACTTTAAGATTGATACATTTCTAATTAAGGAAGGCAAAACAAGGGGCGCCTGGGTGGCTCAGTCGTTAAGTGTCTGCCTTCGGCTCAGGTCATGATCCCGGGGTCCTGGGATCGAGCCCTGCATCGGGCTCTCTGCCCCACAGGAAGCCTGCTTTTCCCTCTCCCACTCCCCCTGCTTGTGTTCTCTCTCTCACTGTGTCTCTCTCTGTCAAATAAATAAATAAATAAATCTTAAAAAAAAAAAAAGGCAAAACAAGATAACACAAAACTCCTTGAAGTCATGAAGATTAAAAATCTCCCACTGTGTAAGAGTTTGATTATAGGATTAAGAATACCAATGGGTCTTTGACCATTTACCAAATGTTTTCAAACTTAAGATCTCATTTAATCCTCAGAAGTTTATAGGATGGTTTCTTGTGTTACAACAAGGAAACTGAGGCCCAGGTTGGTAAATGGTAAATTGGTAAATTTAACATGTTACTGCCAAGATGAGGTCAGGTAGAATTCAAGCCTGTATTTAAAACCAAGTCAAATATTAATTCATCTGATCTACTTTTATCCCTTACCATTTGTTTGCTTTCATCTTAGATCTTTAATGGCTCCAGAAGGCCAATGGAGAAAGTATATGATGACCTATCATTGTCCTTTGCTATACTGATGGACCTTCTGGTGCCCCTCTTCCCCACCATGCTGTTCCTGTGCTGGCTGCAGGTTTTTGGTTTGGCCTTGAGGGTAGAGCTGTGGGGAGCAGGACCAGGGAGTGGGGACTGTGGGGGGATCCTCTTCTCTGGCTTAGCTGCCTTGCTCCATTTTTCTCCAATCCCTTAGCTTTGGTTAAGAGATAATCTCTCTGCCAATCTTACCCCTGAGCAACCCACATCCGTTGGCCTGACTGCCTTAAGTGTCTCTTAACACTCAGCCTTCCTGCTTGATGGGAATAGGGGCATGGCTGGTGGCAAGGAGACCAGACTCATTCATTCCTCTCACTCATTCCTCTCCATTGTCAAGCTTTGCATGGACCATGCCTTCCTTCAGGGCTCAGGTCCACACTTCAAAAAGCTGATAGATATGATTCAAACAAAAGGAGTGGAAGGACTTTTGTGTGTCCTAGTCCTTTGGTGGGTCCTCTCTAGGGCTGGCCTTGATTTATGCCTCTATATGACTCCTGCACACAGGCGCTTCTGTTTTTTTCCTTGAGCTTGTGGACACTTGGAGCCAGGGTCCATGCCCCTCATTCATTTTTGAATGCACAGCATCTAACACTAGTAGATATTTGGGGATTTGTGGGGTTTTATTTTAGAGCATGAGTGAATGGATCTCTAACTGAAGGGTAGATTCTGTGATGACCTGCTGAAGGAGTGCTATAAGAAATCTTTGGAGGTGAAAAGCCACAAAATGGTGTAGTGCACAGAGCAATATACTAGAAGTCAGGAGATCTGGGATTTCTGCTGAGGTCTGTAGGACTCATGGGACAAATCCATCTTAGAATTTACTGATGGGGAAAAAAACCTCTCTTCCAAAAAACTGTTTTGTTTTTTTTTTTTCCCCTTTCAAGATAATAAAATATTAAATCTATCCTATTTCTTTTGTAATTTGGCCCTGTTATAGAGTATAGTTTTACAATTAATGCAATAAGTTAGTCTACTTCAGGGCACGAGAGTGAGCAGAGAATTCAGCTTCTGAGTCCCCATAAAGGGTCCTTGATCTTATATGCATTATAAGGAATCTTTTTATAATATTATTTATTTTTAATTTTAGGCTAAAGTTTTTTGGAAGGTAACTTCTAACAACCTCAGCCTATGAATGCTAATTCAAGTTCTAAATGAGAAAATCATTTTAATGTCCCATTTAAATGTCAATGACATCAGAATGTGTTCTGGATGATTTTTGGAATAATTCATAGACTATTTGGTGGCCATTTCATTGATTTGAGCTCTTTCTGGTCTTAAACTCGGAATCTTAGGGCTGGGAGGGCCATCCTCACCAACGCTAATGTCTCATGCATCTGTTTGAATCCTTCTGAAGCCAAAAAGTGCACCACCTCCTGGGGCCTCCAGTCCATAAGTGTGCATAGGTTATACCTTAGATTGAGCCATTCTTTATAGGCCTCCAGGCTATTGGTTAGCATTTGATGTTCAAGCTTAGCATCATGCAGAATATTCTTCTATCTACTACATGGGTGCCCTTGTGAGTCTATCTGGTCTACTATACTTTACTTATTTATTTAACATGTGCACAATTATCAACCTTATATAAGATTTTGAATTCTTCCTACAGCCTGGTGTCTCTCCCTAAATATATTTCAGTGTGTTAATTTCAGTTCTATGGCTTTCCAAGTTAGCTAATTATAGATTCAATGTTTTCAAGCTAAGTTAGTAGTGGGAAAAACTTATTGAGAATCCGTCAATTATAGGGGAGGAAACTGAGACCCAGGGAAGAAAGGTAACACATGAGAGATCACCCAGCAAGTCAGGTAGTGCTGAGAAAGACTGTGAACACTCGGCCTTGTCTTTTCGATGATCTTGCAGTCACATCCCATTTTCCACCAGGGACTTAGGGAAGCTTCCTCTATCGAGCTCCAAAACCCAGTGTCTGCATCTGTTCAAATAGGTCACGTATTCTTTCCGTTTTCATTCACACATATATCCACCAGCCAATACTTACGGAACGCCAGGCTCTAGTGGGGATAGAGTCAGATATTACCTCACTTAGCTTGACAACAACACTCCTGATTCAGCATCTTGTCTCCACTTTACTAATGAGGAAGCTGGAGTTTGGGGCGGAAACAAATGACACTTCTCAAATCATGCAGTCAGGAAATGGCACGTGTGTAATTCAGATCCGGGTCTGCCTTCTGTTCTAGGCGATGCCCGTTCAAGGCCAGAGATCACGGCCTCGCTTCCCACATGAAGCACAGCAGCCTCTCTTACGCCTTCGGTTTTTATTTTTCTAAATGCAGAGGCAATACGATAGAGCTAAGGCAGGAGTTTACATCTGTGATGCAAGAAGTCAGAACCGTGGTTACCCTGAGACAACAGTGATGGGGAAGGGGACAGGAGGGGCTTCTGGCTGCTAGTAATCTTCGTTTCAGATCTTGTGACAAATTGTCAAACTGACATTTAGGATTTGCATATTTTTCCTGTATTTATTTACAGTTTAATTAAAAAATGTAAACATTTTAAAGATGTATTTGTTTGGATTCAAAACACTTGGCCCCTCTTTTACTCTTTCCACCTAAATGTACAATGGATACGTTCAAAGGTGTCCCTGTCCTGTGTCGTCTTGGGTTTACTTACCACTGCTTACCCATTCCATCACTCCCTCTCCCACCCTGGCGGGCAGGGGGCAAATCAGCGATGTCCCCCACCTCCAGCCCCTACCTACTGACCCTGATCTTTACATTCCTGCCCCTCAGACCTCTCTGGCACCTTCTCTTCCTCCCCCACTCCTTGCAGCCCTTGGCTTCCCAGAGCTGGAGGTACCAATGCACTTTAGTTTCTGCCCAGATGCACCCTCATGACCGAGGCGGTCTGGGTCCCAGCGGGGAGTATCAGGGCCACAGGGGCGTTCAATTCTAACGTTCCATGTGGACGTGGACAAGCCACTGGGCATCTCTGTTCACTTCCTTTGCATAAAGTTAGTCTTTCTGTACTTGCTCATGAAACCCTCAGGAATGCCGTGAGCATCAGAATTTTACAAACAGCAATGAGAACAGCAGCAGCAAAACATCAGGCACAGGTGCACTGTGCTTAGTGACTGAACGACGCAGGTGCACGTCACAGCCCACATTGCCGGGACGTAGCGGGGTGGGGGGGTGGGAGGGGGGCACAAAGCTGAATGGCCCCTGCCCTCGAGGAGCTGCCAGTTTCAGGGGGAACAAATAGAACAAAAAAATCTAGACAGTTAAACAATCAGCTCTGCAAAATGCCTATGTTTTGATAATACTTTGCAGCTAAAACTCATTACATTTCATAGTGTCTATTAAATTTATTTTTATAGCAACCCTGTTGGGTACATGTTATTAATGCTCCTCTTTCAACAGAGCAGACTGAGTTCCAGCGAAAGGAAAACTTTTACTCCAGTTGGTAAGAGGCAGAGTCGGTATTTGAATCCAGGATTTTTTGTTGTTGCTCTTTGTTTTTGCTTTGTTTTGTTTTGTTCATAAAAATCGCTTCTCGGCCTTTTGGCTAAGATCAAGGGTTTTGATCATAAAGCCTTTCTTTGTTATCAGCATCAGAGGATGCCCGTGTCTTTCCATCCTGGGCACTGTTAATGAGGGGAGTGCAGCCTTTCTAAGAATACTTCACCCTTGTGTGTGACATTGCCCTCCAAGCTGTGACACCTTTCTGTAAGCTTTGATGATGGCAGATTATTTGATTATCTGATTATTACTTAATTATTTCTCTAGTAAAGACTATTTGCTTCACTAATACCAAAGTGATGCTTCCCTTCTCTATTTTTGTGCCTTTTTGTACACTCAAATGGCTTTTGATTTTACTGCTGAATCATAACATGATCTCCTTGACGATATTTTAAATTTCACCTGTGAGTATTAATAACCCACCGGATGGCCTGGAGCGGAGATCGTCCACGCAGCTCTGTCCCGCATGTGACTGCCCTAGCTCTGTCCCGAAGGTGACCACCCCAGCAGCCACGGCATCACCGCCACCACCGGGCTAACAGCAATTTTGACAAGCTTTCTGGTTTCAAATATGGGAAAATAGGGAAAATGTCTGACTTAGAATGTCTGAAATATAGCATATTTTTTTTTCCCTAAGAAATCTGCTTTTTCTGGATAGCCTATGAGATGCTTTCAAAAACTGGGTCTCGCATACACGTATCTGGCATCTAGGAAGCTGAACTAAAATACCAGGAAGCTAATATTTATCAGGTGTCGACAACGTGCCAGGTAAGAGGTCCCCCATTGTACATGTGTCATTTGGTGGGATCACCACAATAGCCCAAGGGTGAGCAGCAGTTTGCCTGTTCTACAGAGTATTTTTTTTTTAATTTAAATTCAACTAGCCAACAGATAGTATCTCATTAGCTTCAATGTAGAGTTCAGTAATTCATCAGTTGCATATGCTGAATGCTCATTACATCATGTGCCCTCATTAATGCCCATCACCCAGTTATCCCCTCCCCTCCCACCTCCCCCCAGGAACCCTCAGTTTGTTTCCTAGAGTTAAGAGTCTCCGATGGTTTGTCTCCCTCTCTGATGACTTCCCATACAGAGTATTTTTAAAAACCACGGTGGGTACATCTAGCACACCTCAAGATACACAAGGGACTCACAATCAATGTGTGCTTATGAAGTGAATAAATATGTAGACATCCAGTGACTTGGTCATAGTGACACAGCAAGTTGACATTGAACCAAAAACTGGTCTTGGCTTGTCTGACTGGAAGCCAATGTATCTGGCGCCACGTTAGCCTGTCTCTCCATATGTCACCACATGGTCCGGAAACGAATGAGAGCCAAAAATGTTTACTAAGTGAATTTGAGAGTTGAAGGCAAAAAGTGGGGAGGGAAGGATGAAAGGAAGGAAGGAAGGAATGAAGGAAGGAAAAGAAAAAAGGAAGGAAGGACAGAAGGATAGAAAGAACAAAGTAGAGAGAGAAAGGAAAAGAAAAATTGGGAAAAGGGGAAGAATGCAAGGAAGAAGCTGTCAGTGATGGCTAAACATTAAGTAAGTAACTGGATTGGAAAGATACCGTTTTTATAAAGGCAAAGCTGGCTTTTTTCCAGATTTCACTAGTTTTACAGTGATCCCAGAAAGTTCTCTAAACATCAGGTTTTAAAGCATGAAGCAGCTCTCCAATGCTACTTGTTCTCAGGTTCTTGACCAACGGAGGGTTAGTGAATAATATATTTGCTCACGGCAAGCTGAGGAAATCAATATCCAAGAAAGCATCTCACTGGTCAGCTCCGTGAGAAAGTAAATCACCCAGGATTTTATATGTAGCATGCATACACTGAAACTGATAACTTATTAAGAATTTTGTGGTGAGACTCCCAGGTATAATTTATCTCAACCCACTAAATACATGGACTCAAGCATTAACCCCACAGAACAGATAGGAAGGCTCTATTCACAGGAAGACTAGCTTTGAGCATTTTAACCAAGATCCAGTATAATGGGGTCTGGGTAGGGGGGAGACTGTTTTTATAGGCGAGTATTTTCTTTCTCTTTAATCTCCTTATCATTCTTCTTATCCTTTCTGTTCTGATTGAAGTTCCCATTCAGGTCAGAAAATTGTTGGTCTGCAAAGCAGGAGGATATTAGAACAGGAAGCAGGAGAACTGGGTTCAACTCCGAAACTTGCTCAGACAAAGACTCTCAGTGACCAAACTGTAGCCAGGCTCACCATAGTCCTCCACTCCTCTCAATGTCTAGACTTCACCCTTGACCTGTAAAGACTTGAACAAACACACACATGGTTTCTTTTTTTTTTTTTTAAGATTTTTAAAACTTATTTATTTGAAACAGAGAGAGAGAGAGCATGAGCAGAGGGAGGGGCAGAGGGAGAGGGAGAGCGAGAACCTCCAGCAGACTCCATGCTGAGTGGGAGCCTGATTCAAGGCTCGATCCCACGACCCCAAGGTCATGACTTGAGGGAAAATCAAGAGTCGGACACTCAACCAACTGAGCCACCCAGGCAACCCCACACAGGTAGTTTCTAACCTCCAGGCTGATCCCTGGCATGATGGTAGCTCATCTCAAAGTGCTTCCCTGGGAAACTCAAGGCTGCTTAGAAAACTGTCTTTGTGTTCCAATCACCACCTGGAGACTGGGTCCCCGACTCCCAGCCTCTGTGGGAGGGGAGGAGCCTAACATCCAGAAGCACCAGTAAGGATCCCAGATGAGTTTCACATGGACCAACCTGCCCCTTCCCATTTTTTTGTAACTTTTACCTTTCCTGACTCTACTGAACCCCTCTCACTCCCTCCCTAGTCCCTCACTCTGCCTTCAAAATGCCCAGATACCTCTAAGCAAGTGGAAGTTGAGTTCAATTCACACTGGACATTCACTGTCTTGCCTATTGCAATAGTATATTACTGATTGGCACCTGTCCTTATGAATTTACCCAGTGTCTGGCTTTTCTCAGGTTCTTGACCAACGGAGGATTAGTGAGTAATATATTTGCTCATGGCAAGCTGAGGAAATCAATATCCACTTGCCACATGACCTTGCACAAAAGGCTTCACTCTTCTCAGTCCCCTTAGAATCGAGGATGCAAGCATGGAAGATGCACCACTAGACAGATAATGTCATTCTACAGTCTCAGTGTCTTGGGTCTGTAATATGTCACCAAGGAGAGCCTGCTATACACTTAGAAATATCCTTTTGTTTCTAAATCACAGGTTTTAATTGAACTGTACAGTACTACAGATTCCTGGTGAATCTTTGGAAAGTATGGAAAAATGTGGAAGAGAAGGAAAGATAATCCCATCATGCAGAAATAACTGTTATTAATATTTTGATTTATTATCTTCCCATATTTTTATAGAAACATACTGAGGAGCATACTACGTATAGGTTTTCGCTTCTTACTTTTTTCACTTATTACTTTAAACAATCTCCCATGTCATTACATATCTTTGAAAAACCTGATTTTGAGTAAGTGACTGTGTAGAAATCCATCAAATGAATCAACCAAAATAAATTTGAACATTTTTCCATTGTTGGTCTTTTCAGTGGTTTTGAAGATTTTTGCTAGTACAAAAATGCTGCTTTGCATAACTACATACATGGATTTATGCATATATTTATGCTTTTACAAATCAAATTTCAAGGATTCGAACGACTAGTTTCAAGGATGAGGACCAAGTGTAAATTGTGCGGCAGACCCACGGCAGCAATGGACCGTGCCAGGGGTTCGTAGGGATGTTCATTGTGCTGCACACTCACCAACATCAAATCACGTGTAACCACAACAAGAAAAACTCCACAACACATTCTCTCCACGTACTAGGAGCGAATTTTATTTTACTGATATGTTATTATTCATTTCCTTGGTTAGTAGCAGGGTTGGCATTTTTATTTTTATTTGTCACATGCAAATCTTCTCTTGGAAACTGCCTTTTGTAGAATTTGCACAATTTTTGCAGGGTGGGGGAGCATTGGGGCTCCCATGTTCATTTTTTCTTATAGATCTAAAGTCTTTAAATGATAAGGATATAAAACATTGCTGTTTGCTGTAGGGCTTTTTTGGCCATATTTTCTCTTTTTTATTGTTTAAAGTGTTTTGTTTATAATATCTAAGGAAATATATTTTTAGGGCAGAAGTCAAGTTCCCTGAAGCCATGGAAATATATCACTTCCCACCAGACATACATTCTTCTGGTATTAGCACAGAGCTTTTAAAACAATACACAGAGGATCCACACCAGAATTGTCCCTCTTAATTTTTTTTCAGCAAAGCCCCATTCTCAGTTCATTATAGCAAAACCTAAAATTTTCATTATTTTAATCATTGCATAATTTGCTAAAGCAAAGTATCCAAAGAAGCCTGCAAAAATCACTTAAAATGTTCTTTTTTTCGGGTCCTTCCACCTATGGTAGTCACTGTGAAGTCTGAACTGTTTTTCATGAAGGAACATCCCTGTTCCAGAAGGTTCTAAAAGGATGTAACCACAGGAATGGAGTCTCCCCAAATTGGCCAAAATGAGGGATGAAAGTCTTTGCCTGCATCCATGAAGCAAACGCATCTAGAACTGGGATCCCAGAACCTGAATCTTCTAGCACCATTGATTTTCCTTATTAGCCTCGGCTCATTTAAAGCCTTTAAGGACATAGGTCTATTTACATATCCTCCTTTTGTTGGCATCTTGAATAACTGCCCACCTTTCTTCCTGGTTGCCGGCTGTCACCTGCTTCTGTCACCTGCCTCTGTGTTTTTCGGCCTGTGTCCTGTTAAGCATACGCCCTCATGTCTTTACTATTCAGTGTTAAGGGGGAGTTCTGGCCTAACCATCTCTCACATGCCACGCACCTGGCCCCGATCCTCCCTGCTGCTGACCTCATGTCTCGTCTTCCTGTAAAGAAGAAAACAAAAGTCATGCCTAACATCCCATTGAACTACAGTGACATCTAACATTCTGGAGCCTTCCCCTCCAGCATTTTGTCTACACGTATGTATTAATATTATATATGCTACTGTTTCTCACTTTTTCGTTTAAAGTTCTGTTGTCATCATGTCCCCAAATTATAATTCTTAGTGGCTCTATGATAATCAATTGAACTACTCCTGGATAGATAGACATGTAGGGTGCTTTTAGGTTTTCCTGACTTTTGGCACAGTGGAATGGAACACTCATAGCTTGATTGCACTACAATTACTTTCTTAAAGCAGATTCCTGGAGGAAGGGACATTGTTTGAGCCTCTCAGCATATATATTATAAAAAATGGAAAAGAAAGCTAAACATTTTTTGGGGGGGTGCACCTGGATGGCTCAGTCGGTTAAGCATCTGCCTCTGGCTCAGGTCATGATCTCAGGGTCCTGGGATCGAGCCCCGCATCGAGCTCCATGCTTGGTGGGGAGCCTGCTTCTCCCTCTCCATCTCCCCTTGCTTGTGCTCTCTCTCTCTCTCTATCAAATAAATAAATAAAATCTTTAAAAATACATATTTAAAAAATTTAAAAATAAACATGGTTTTGTGTTGTTGTTGGTACTTAGAAATTTCTACATTGAGGAGGGGAGAGTGAGTGCATATGATATTCTGGCTTATGTTCCTTAGGATGTGTATCAGTATTCTCAATTTTTAAGACTAATAATCATTACCGAATTTCATTGCACAGGAATTTAAAAGCAAACCCAAAGCAAAAACACCAACACAGTTTCTAACCAATGTCAAGAGGCTCCAGATTGAGAATTACTCTCACCACAGTTTCTACCCCGTAACGTCCAGGCCTTTCTGCAATTAGAAGTGGCAGGATCTGCCCCACTCTGAAAACCAAAGAAGAGAAAATTCTCTCTTTAGCAGAGAAGAGAGCAGCACCTGCAGCATGCAGGCCGACAGGAGAGCTGACAGAGGTCTGAGTGGTAAGATGAGGGAGCGAGAGTCCCTGTGTGCGGGGGAGAGAAGATGGCCCCAGGCTCTGTCTGTTTGCCAACAGGCACCATGCGGCAAGTCTTGGGGAAGGATAATCCGGGAGAGGAGCTAAAAGCTGTCTTCACCATCGCCTGGTAAGAGCTCTAATCTCAGATCTTCTTAGGTTTCCAAATAGGACTATTCATCAAGCACTGCCTATGTATGAGCTTTATCTAAAAGGTACAAGCAATTGGCACCTTTTCTTGTGTAAAATATGCAACTATTGACAAACTGGTCCCAGCCTACTATTTTCAGTTTTACCTCCTGCCTCTCTTTCTCCCTGCTTCTGTCTCCCACCAAAGCACTCCAGTCTTCTCTGTTTCCTGGATTTACCGAATGCTCAAGTTCAGGTCTCTCTGCTTTTGCTTCATGCTGTGCCTTCTGCCTAGAAAGCTTCTGTTCCATTTGTCAGTCTGGAATCCCACCTGAGCTTCTAAACTCCCTAACCACCTTCCTTCTCACTATCTCCATGGAACTCATTGCCCTCCTCAAGGTCTTCTGATGGCGCCTGTGGTCACTTCCACCAAAGCCACAGCCTCAGAGTTCGTGGCGGCGTCTTTCCTACTGGTCTGTGGACTCCTTGAGGGCAGGTTCCCTGTGTGCCCTGAAATAATCTTTACAACTCCAGGGCCTAGATTAATGCCCCGAGGACATGGAAAGCACAGAATAAATATTTATGTTGGGAAGGAAGGTGAATAAATGAAAGGAAGATGTTAGGAAGTGAATGTTTGTGTCCCCACCCTCAAATTCATATGCCAAAGTCCTAACCCTCGTGGTGAAGGTATTTGGAGGTGGAGCGTCTGGATGGTCATTAGGTTTAGATGAGGTCATGGGGGTTAGACCCCAGTGACGGGTTTAGTGACCTTATGAGAAGAGGAAGAGTGACCAGAGCGTGTTTGCGTCCCCTCCCCCGCCACGTGAGGCTAGAGTAAAGGCAGATGTCTGCAAGCAGGAGGAGGGCTCTCACCAGGAACCAAATCTGCCAGCACCTTGATCTTGGACTTCCTCTGCTCCAGAACTGTGAAGAAATAAATGTCTGTTGTTTAAGCCACCCACTCTATGGTATCTTGTTATAGCAGCCTGAGTAGACTAACACAGAAGGGAAGAAGTAAGGCAGAGAGAGAGGGGAAGAAAAATAAATCTAATAAAATGTTTACGGTGTTAAATTTAAGCTGCTACATTAAAAGTATAAGCGTGTTTGAATTTGGTGTCTAAGACCTGGAGTTATACAAATGTGTGAAAAATCTCTTAACTGAAGATCAATTTAACTCTCTGGAACATGGCCAAGAATCTGAAGGAAGTAGAAAAGACCTATGAATAGCACACATACATATATGCAATCGGTACACAAAAGCCCACGCATTAGGAGAGGTTCCCCGCCTCTCAAGACCTCACTTAGTGGTGGCTCTTTCTGCATTATTTATTTATTTGTTTGTTTACTGCCCTGAGAAGTTATGCTAAGGTGTGTTTCCAAGAGCATATACATTTCTTTTTGTAAGCATTAAATGTTACTTGAATCGTTTACATAAAGGGTGGGGGTTACCATTTCATTTAGGAAAAGCACTCGAATGCCCCTGGGTGGCTCAGTTGGTTGGGTGATTGCCTTCGGCTCAGGTCATGATCCTGGAGTCTCAGGATCAAATCCCTGCATCGGGCTCCCCGCTCAGCGGGGGGTCTGCTTCTCCCTCTGACCCTCCCCCCTCTCATGTGCTCTCTCTCTCTCATTCTCTCTCTCAAATAAATAAATAAAATCTTTAAAAAAAAAAAAGGAAAGGCACTCGAATTCACACAAATGTTAGTAGATGAAAGTAGATTAGGGGCGCCTGGGTGGCTCAGTTGGTTAAGCGACTGCCTTCGGCTCAGGTCATGATCCTGGAGTCCCAGGATCGAGTCCCGCATCGGGCTCCTTGCTCGGCAGGGAGTCTGCTTCTCCCTCTGACCCTCCTCCCTCTCATGCTCTCTGTCTCTCATTCTCTCTGTCTCAAATAAATAAATAAAATCTTAAAAAAAAAAAAAGAAAGTAGATTAAAACTCAGATTTAGCCCTGCTCAGTAACACACCATGGCGGGGGGTGAGGGTGGTGCCCATCTCTTTCTCAAAAGCCGTCTGCAAATAATTTGCTCTAGAAAACTGGGATATTTATGACTCCTCCACTGTCAAAAGAGCATGAAGTGGTCATTCATCTTCATGAATATTCAATGGAAAATGTCAAATGTGTAGGTGACAGAAGAGACCTTCATTCAACAAAGCCACCTTGGGTTGAAACTAGATATATGGTCAGATGTGCATGCATACTCCTGCTGACATCTCAGCCCAAGCTTTCTATGGAGGGCTTTGCTCACCCAGGGGGCGTCTCTTTACCTTTCGAGAGCGCCTTTCTCTCACTCATCCACGTTGCACAGATGACCATAAAGAAAAATCTCTGTCAATAAGATGAAGTTATTAGGAAATGAGTGCAGAATTCTAAGAGTTGGAAGTTTGGCCTGCATACAGTTCTCTTTAATTTTAACTTATTCTTTTATATTTTGAATGAAGAAGGAACAAAAGACTATGGAGTGAAAGACTCCTTCCCATCATTCCTCCCCTCCCAATTTTTAGAGGTTTCTACTGTTATCTACTGCTTGTGTGCCTTTCCAGAGCTGCTTGATTCTAATACAAGGATATGCACATACATACGTGTGTATAGATGTATGTGTGTATGTGTTTGCTTGTTGGTGTGTATAATATATATGTTATATTTGCATGATATAATATATTTGCCTGCATAGTGTATTTGTTACACACACACGGCCAGGATTGTTTTTTTAAAGATTTATTTATTTATTTGAGAGAGAGAGAGAGAGAGAGAGAGAGAGCGTGCTAACGGAAGTGGACTCCCTGGTGTGGGTGAAGCCTGACATGGGGCTCGATCTCGTGACTCTGAGATCATGACTTGAGCCAAAATCAAGAGCCAGATGTTGAACTGACTGAGCCACCCAGGTGCCCCTCACAAAGGCAGGATTTCTGTCTGTTTTTTTATACAAATGGTAGATATCACACACTTTTTTTGCAATTCACCTTTTCACTTAATAACATACCTCTGAGAAATGCCCATGCCAATATATAATGAAATTGTTCATTCTTTGCTGTGGATGCAGAGCATTTCAGTGTGTACAATACTTATTTTATGAGTCCGTATTGAGGTACATTCAGGTTATTTCTAATCTCTCATTGTTATAAGCAATGCTTCAAGTGACTAATTCTAAGTATACTTCATTCTGTACATATGCTGGTTTAGCTTAGCTGGAAAATAAATTTCTAGAGCAGAACTTGCTGTATCAAAGGCTAGTCGCATTTGTCATTTTCTTTTCTGAGATTTTTTTATTTTACTTACTTTGTGAATAGCAATGAACATATGTATACTGAATTCAAACAGAACAAAGAAGAAATAGTGAAAATGGATCTTTCTCATACACTTTTCTCCTAGGAACCAGTTCTTCCTTTAAGAAAAAGATAATTTGCATCCTGTATATGTTTGTTTCCAGTGACATTCAATGCATATATAAATGAGCGTATGTACATATACTGATATACATGCACATAGAAGTGTATATACATGCGTGTAGGTGTGTGTTATATATGACTGTGTATATTCCTCTGTGCGTGTGTTTTCAGTGTTTTCATGTGCGAACTCAGGGAGCTCTTGGCAGGATCCTGGTCACAGCCTGGCATCAGACATCAATTTCCCCATTCACCTATGGGACCCCTGCTTACTTATTGTCTCATTCTTTTTTTTTTTTTTTTAAAGATTTTATTTATTTATTCATGAGAGACAGAGAGAGAGAGAGAGAGGCAGAGGGAGAAGCAGGCTCCCTGCCGAGCAGGGAGCCCGATGCGGGACTCGATCCCAGGACACTGGGATCATGACCTGAGCCGAAGGCAGACGCTTAACCATCTGAGCCACCCAGGCGCCCTGTCTCATTCTTTAGTTTCAGTTATATTTGATGATAGCAAGGCTGGTGATAATATAAAACATGAGCAGTCTTGTTTGTGTTTGGTGGAAAGATGGTTTTATAACAAGTATCCAAATTTAAAACGCACTTAGCTTTGCATTTACCAATGCCACTATTTTTTTTTTTTTAAGATTTTATTTATTTATTTGAGACAGAGAGAATGAGAGAGAGAGAGAGCACATGAGAGGGGGGAGGGTCAGAGGCAGAAGCAGGCTCCCTGCCGAGCAGGGAGCCTGATGCGGGACTCGATCCCGGGACTCCAGGATCATGACCTGAGCCGAAGGCAGTCGCTTAACCAACTGAGCCACCCAGGCGCCCACCAATGCCACTATTTAGGAACATCACCTAACATCGGTATTTGCCGATGTGTACCAAGATCTGTGTAGAAGAACATGCATCACAACATTGTTTTCAAAAGTAAACAGCAAACAAGTAGAACCTGAAATAAAATAAGGTGTTGATCAATATGGGACTGCTTAAGGCGCCTGGTGGCTCAGTTGGTTGAGCATCCGACTCTTGATTTCGGCTCAGGTCATGATCTCAGGGTCATGGGATCAAGCCTGGCAACCTGCTCCATGCTCAGTGGGGAGTCTGCTTGAGATCCTCTCCCTCTGCCCCTCCCCCCACTCTCTCTCTCTCCCAAATAAATAAATAAATAAATAAAATCTTTAAAAAAATAGGGGACTGCTTAAGTGAGTTATGGCACATCCTGGAATATTATGGAATCTTTTTTTTTTTTAAATGAACTCTTAACATGATAATACCAGATCTCCAAAAACGGCAGAACAGTGTGTATTACAGGAACATAGGTAACTTTCAACAGTGGTAACCTTTGAGGAAAGGAAAAGGTGGGTATGGAAAGGCTCTTACTCTTTCATTTGGAACTTTCTGTACTAGAAATATAGATTCTTATATATGCACATATATATGATTTTTAAAATATGTCAACATGTGTCAAAGATAATACACCTTAGAGGAGACCTAAGGAGCCATTTTTTTTTGCCTTAACTTCCCCATATTAAAATATACATCTAAAATGAAAGCAGGGCGCCTGGGTGGCTCAGTTGGTTAAGCGACTGCCTTCGGCTCAGGTCATGATCCTGGAGTCCCGGGATCGAGTCCCGCATCGGGCTCCCTGCTCAGCAGGGAGCTTGCTTCTCCCTCTGACCCTCCCCCCTCTCATGTGCTCTCTCTCTCAGTCTCTCTCTCTCAGATAAATAAATAAAATCTTAAAAAAAAAAAAAATTAAAAAATAAATAAATAAATAAAATGAAAGCAAAAAGGGGCACCTGGGTGGCTCAGCCGGTTAAGCGTCTGCCTTTGGCTCAGGTCATGATCCCGGGGTCCTGGGATGGAGCCCCACATCGGGCTCCCAGCTCAGCGGGAAGCCTGCTTCTCCCTCTCCCACTCCCCCTGCTTGTGTTACTGCTCTCGCTATCTCTCTCTCTGTCAAATAAATAAATAAAATCTTTAAAAAAAAATAAAAAAAATGAAAGCAAAAGAATCACAAATGTGGGGAAGAAAAGAGTTATCAGATCTGAAAGACATAGTCTGGTATGTAACCAGACAGTAGGTTGCTGCGTCTTTCCTTGGGGGCATGAGGACCCCACTGGGAGCTACATCAAAATACAGATTTCAGGACTCAGTTCCGGAGATTCTGACTGAGTCCGGCTAATGGTGAAATTTTGACGCCCGGCTTCATGTGAGAAGCGCTAGCCTCGTCAAAGGCGGTGGCTCCGTTCGCTCACCAAGTAACTTCCAGAGCTGGCGTTACGATGCCAAGTTACCGAGTGTTATCACGTGGATTCACCTCATTTGTACTCGTTCAGTGTATTTGAGGGACTGGGCACAATAGTAGAAAGCACGTGGGCTCTGAAGGCACAATAAAGTGGGGTTGAACCCTACAAGGCGCTCACTGAAGAATGCTGAGCAATGCCCACAAGTTCCCTGACCTCTCTGAGCTGTTATACTTACCTGTGAGTGTAGGGGCTAGTGTGAGAATTGGAGGCACTCTATGTAAAACACTTGACAAGGAATGTAGGAGAGCTCGCTAAGTGGTAGCTCTTGTTATATAGGGCCAGACACGATGCCACTTGTTCATCTTTCTATTATTATAAATACCAGCATGTGACAGGGGCAGGCGGTAACATTAGCTGTGTACATTTCAGACGTACTAAGCAGAAGAACATCGGAAAAACGGTAATTTAGGGGCAGAATGGGGACTCTTGGGCAAGTCTGCTCTTTTAGGATGGCTTTCAGAAAGCTACCTGTCCAGGGGCGCCTGGGTGGCTCAGCCGTTAAGCGTCTGCCTTCAGCTCAGGTCATGGTCCCAGGGTCCTGGGATCGAGCCCCACATCGGGCTCCCTGCTCGGCGGGAAGCCTGCTTCTCCCTCTCCCACTCCCCCTGCTTGTGTTCCCTCTCTCGCTGTGTCTCTGTCAAATAAATAAAAACTAAAAAAAATCTTTAAAAAAATTAAAAAAAAAAAAAAAAGAAAGCTACCTGTCTGGTCGTTTAGAGAAACTTTAATTACATTCATCTCAAACACAGTGTGATTTCATCCTGAATTCCAGAAGCAAACGCAGCCTCCAGGAGGGGGGATTAGTAATCAATCACCGCATCTCGAAATTAGAGAGGCAGAAGTCATATTGAACATGATTTAGCTCAGCTCCGGCCTAGATATTGGGTTCCAGGAAGCACTCAGGCACACTTGAGAGACCCCACTTTTAAATACTCCAAGGATTATGTCATGACACAGAATGTGGAGTGGGAGAACAGGAAGACACCTCAGGGAGTACCTACTTATTACTCCATTCATGAATTTACGCGCCCTGAGAGCATAACTCCAGCTGCCAATGATTTAGTGTCCACCGCCAGCCGGGTACCGCGCTACCATGCTAGTCACTCCACGCGGACAATCTCCGATCCATCCTTCCGCCACGCATCACAGAGGGATCCTTGCCCCGGTTTACATTTGAAGAACTGCAACTCAGTGAATCAAGTAACCTGCTGAGGCGACCTCATGCACAAGGGGGGAGCTGTGTTGGGAGCCAGGCACATCAGGGTGCAGAACCCATAAACTCTCTCTAGACCCCAATAAGTGCCCTACATGCTGGAGCGTTGTGCTCTGTGTTGGCGTCCACCAAATGGCACTGTGACGTGGCGAGTGTCCCTGCAGCTTGGGAAGGATGAGCGACAGCTCGGGAGAGGCTCTCCTCCTGGCTTTCCTCTTGAGGGCTGTGTGACTTGAGTCAGCCCGGCTCCTCAGGGGAGCCACCCTGTTTTCAGGGCTTCAGAGAAAATGGGACTCACCCCAACCTCTCTGCAGTGGAAGCCAAGAGATTATTGGGAGTTTGGGGGGAGGGGGCTTGCGCTCTTCCTGGCCCCTTTATGCTCTGATCTCATTCCTCTCAAGTAGAGCTAAGGATTATTTTACTGTCTCACACTGCAGTTCCTTCCACAGCACGTTGCATTAGATGAGAAATTTGTCCTTTTGTTTCTTTTAAACGCTTCCCCTCAATAAAGCATGCACATGAGACATTTTTGAACGTGTGATAGAGTTGACAGAATATTTTCTGCCCCCTGCCCCCATGACTAGAATGATTAAGCTTTCCACCTGCTGTCCTCAGCTCCCGGTTCCTGGATGGCGTCTGAATCCACACCTGCCCTGATTCCTATACCCTCTGCCCCAGCACCATGGAGTCCCCGAAACGTGAGGATTCAGGGAGACCCTGCTTTCCTCACAGCAAGCACTGTGCAGGGGGCGGGGCAGAGAAGGCAGAGGCTGAAAGGGGCACCGCCTGCTCTCAGGGGCTTTGGATTCTGAGCCAACACAGCCAAACGGAGAGTTGCTGGAGGGCACTCACAGAGCAGAGCGTCCTCATCCGCTTTCCCAGGTTCACTCCGGTGGCTGCTCGAGGCTGGACATGCTGAAATGACACTGTAACCACATTACCTGCCTCTTCCTCTCCCTGCAAGCAAGTGCACAGTGCCTTGCAGCTCTTGTTACAGACAGAGAAGGCTTTCAAGTACCGCACAGACCATCCACGAAATGATAACGCCAATTGCAAAGCTGGATCCAGGTTCAAGTCCTAGGTAGGAGCGAGATGTTGTACAGTGAGCTTTTCTAAGCAGGGGACCGTCAACTCTCAGGAAGGGGGCTCATGTTGTATTTGGAAATCAGGGTTCTGGTTTGCACATCTCTGCTTTCTGTGTGATTTCACCCCCTCCCCTCAGCAGCCCCCACTGTCTCCCACCACCATCACCCTCCCTTCTCTTTGGGTCCTGGGCCCTCAGGGAGAGGAGAGCAGTCTGTCTCACGTAGGTCTCTGCTGGCCAAACAGCAGGCTCCTGTCTCCAGGTTTAATGAGGAAAGCCCAAGTCAGGAAGGCTGGGGCCGAGGTTTTATGGAGGCTCTGGGCCAAATGGCTTAGCCAGGAATTCAACCAGCACTGCCCTCTATCCCCTGGGAGCTGCAAAATGCAAACAGCTCTGGTAAAACAGAGAGCAATTTCCCAAGCAGGAGACGGGAGCTTTTAACGAGCTCAAGTGAGCCTGCCCTGGTCCTCTGTGGTCCTCCTGGCTGGCTAATTAGGTTGCCGGCTGCAAAGAGCCCTTTGATGGCCCAGAGACAGCAAGAGGGTGGAGGCTCAGAGGGGATGGAGTTGACAGTAATGAGTAAGCCATCTGATGGGCTCTCGGACTTTTGGGAAGGTTTCTCTTCCTCTCTCTTCTCCCTTCCTCCAGGTCATGCCTCAAATCCTACTAATGGCACAGTTCTGGATTTTTCGGAGAAGGAAGGAATGGTCAAGTGAAGCATGCAGATCTCCCTGGAGGAAGATGGGATACACTCTTAATTATGGTTTTCATTTATTCATTCATGCATTTTTTTTTTCATTGACCTAGTTAGAGTCTGTGCAAGTGCTTGGGATACAGAGATGACTTTGTTTAAGAAAGAGAAGAAATTCAAACACATAAAGAATTACCAAACACTTGGGAAAGTGACCACAAGGAAGCTGCTGGTAAAGTCAAGTCGGTAATGAGGGCACTGGGGGAGCTAAATTGGAAGAGGGGACATTTGACTGGGTTTTAGAAAATAGATAATCTTTTTTTTTTTTTTTTTGCATTAAAACCCAAACAAAAGTAGCAAGGTATGTGAGAATTAGTTACCTAGAAAAGATAGGACATTTCGGAAAATTGGAAGGATACGGGCAAAGGTTAGATGTCAGAAAAAAGACCGCATATGAGTCCTCCTGAATGATGGAGATGTGAAAGCTGACCTGACGGTCACGCGAAGCTGACACAAGAGCCTGCATCCCTGCCCTGCGGGCTGTCGAGGGGGCACCAGAGGAAGGGCCTCTCTTCGCCCAGCCTCTGGCAGCCACCGAAGCCTGGGGCTACTTGGTATGCTTCTTAAAGAGGAGGTCTATGATAGACTAAATGATTATGCCCTCAAATCCATCTTTCAAAAAGCTCAGCCTCAGGGTGGCTGTATTTGCAGATGGGGCCTCGATGAAAGTGCTTTGGGTTGAATGAGGTCATCAGGGTGGGGTCCTGATCTGATGGGATTCATGATCAGAAGCCACACCAGAGAACTGGCTCTCACTCTCTTCCCTTGTGTGTGCACCCAGGAGAGTCCGCTTGAGGACATGGCAGGAAGACCGCGGTGTGCAAGCCAGAAAGAGGTTCCTCACCAGAAGCGGGAGCAGATGGAGCCTTAATCTTGGACTTCCAGCCTCAAGAACTGCGAGAAAATACATTCCTGTGTGTTTGGGTTTTTGTGTGTTTTGTGTGTGTGTGTGTTACATTTCTGTTGTTTAAGTCCCCCAGGCTGTGGTATTTTGTTAAGACAACCCAAGCAGACGAATGCACAGTCCCAGGAGCTGCGGACGTTGTCCTCGGTTTTGTGCTGACTTCTGTTCTCAGGGGCAACCTTCAGGGGAAGATCATCTCCTGTGTCAGACCTGCCAGACTCAGACTATTCTCTTTCCCAGAATTCCCTGCCTTTCCTTTAAGATGACTGTGCATCCCCACCCTCCGCCATGAGTAACCTGCTGAAAGAGAATTCCTTTCCTTTGTAAAGTCAGGCTTGGTCTGGCCAGTGGCTGAGGACAGGAAGACCCTTGCAGGGACATTGCATGCTTCCAGCATTCCTATTCTCCATCCGCTGTGAGAATAGCATTTTGCACAGAAGGGCTGCTTCTTCAGCCCAGAACCTAGAATAAAGGAAATGCATGGAACCAGGTCCCACCTGCTGCGGCCAACACCATGAATGCAGCTAATATAAAATAGGAGAGAAACCTAAACCCTTGCTGTTGTTGAGGCTATTTGCTATTAGAGCTTATGAGAGAAGACACTGACCAATGTGCGCATCTCATACAATTAGCACTGATCTGATTGTCACTCTAACGGCGCACAATGTACAGCTTCACAGTACTTTCTTTGTCCCCATGTCTGCTCTGTCATTCTTCCCCTATACCTCCTTCTTGTCCCCTTTATCACCAGATGGTTCTTGCTTAACTTTCAATACTCCGCCCAGCCATCTGTTCCTAGGTATCTCTTCCCAGGGCCCTATAGCCTGGGTCCCCACTGATGTCCCTAATCTCCTGTGCATGATTCCCTCACTGCATTCACCAACGGGAACTGAAAGAATCTGCCTCTGCACCTGTCTCCCCAACTAGAATTTAGAGAACAGGGATCTTACCTAATTTATTACCCTCCACAACATTTGGCTAAAGGCTGGCACGTAAGAGTGGCTTAAAAAATGAGCCATTTCTATGCTATAGACATTTCAGTCCCTAGAATCTCTTCTCTGGTAGATCCAGTCTGTTTAGACACTTGTTGAGCTCAATGACTCAGTTCTACAGGGATAGAGAAAGGCTGGCTGCACCCAATATTTTCACAGTAAGATTAGGGAGCCTATCCATAGGTATAAAGGAGGAAAATGCAATCTCAATGCTGCAGCTATATTTTAAAGTCATAAACAAGTTTTGATCAACAAGAAGATGAACATGCCTCAAGTGCCCAGACCCTGCCACATCTACGGCTCAGTGGGGCTGAACTGACCGTGCTTTCCAGGAGCTCATGCCATGGCAAAGAGGAATAAGAGAGGGGGAGCAGAACCGACTTGGCAAGCACATATTCCTGCATTGCACAAACCTCTCCGTTTCATCAGGAGCTCCAGCGTGCACACACACGGATGCACGCATGTGCACATCCACACATGCAAATATATGCACCCACACACATACACATGTGCACGCATGGGTACATCACACATGCATGCACACCTGGCAACGAATCAAAAGATTGGCATTGACCAAGAGAAGATGAAATCACCTAAAATTACCATATTATCTTTTTTGTATTTTTTAATTTATTTTTTTCATATTTTTATTATGTTCAATTAGCCAACATTATTAGTTTCAGATGTAGTGCTCAATAATTTATCAGTTGCATATAACACCCAGTGCTCATCACAGCACGAGTCCTCCTTAATGCCCGTCACCAGTTACCCCATCCCTCCACCCATCTCGCCTCCAGCAACCCTCGGTTTGTTTACTAGAGTTAAGAGTCTCTCATGGTCTGTCTCCCTCTCTGATTTCTTCCCATTCAGTATTCCCCTATGATCCTCTGCCCTGTTTCTTATATTCCAAATATGAGTGAAACCATCTGATAATTATTTTTCTCTGATTGACTTATTTTGCTCAGCATAATACCCTCCAGTTCCATCCACATCGATTAAATAAATAAATAAATAAATAAATAAATAAATAAATAAATAAATAAAATTACCATATTAAAACCCACCAAGGTGGAGAAAGTATTGTGCCCAGCGCACAGTATATTCTCAGTAAATTTGTTTTATGTTTTGGATTTGGATCTAATTTTAATTCAGTATTATAAGACCAGCAAAATGAAGCTGTTTTAAAATAAATGAAAATTAGATAAACTTATATTTAAAAAATACTTGTGTGTTTTCTCTGTACTTGTTGCTGGACTAGGTAGTGAGAAAATGGAAGTAAGAAGACATAGTTACTGTCTTCAAGTACCTCTGAGTCTGGTGAGAGAGACAATCCCTACAATAAATAATTCAAACATTTGTTAGAATTGC
The DNA here is from genome assembly GCF_011800145.1 of Mirounga leonina. Lineage (NCBI taxonomy): Eukaryota > Metazoa > Chordata > Mammalia > Carnivora > Phocidae > Mirounga > Mirounga leonina. Next base: position 2,249,368 of record NW_023270305.1, read on the forward strand.
TGTCATTGATGTTTCTGAAGGAAACAATAGAGGTAACAAAGGGGGAGTCATCGATTTTAACTTGATGGATCAGGGCAGTTTGGGAAGAGATAATAAGTGATGTAAGCTTGAAAGATGAGTTAGTGCTCAGTGAAGAGCATCTACACACACACACACTGATTTGTGACATAATATGCATGGACTGTATTTTTAATGAATAAAAGTAACTCTAAATAAATGAATTTCTCTGGGGATGTGGAGAAACAGTGCCAGAGAGAATATCTGATATGTAACACTGGATCTAATGTAATTGATTCATTAAACAGACAATATTCATTGACATTTTCTGATTTCACACTCCTTATCCAATTAATCTTTCTCCTAGACACGGTTACCCATGGACGAAAAGAGCTTCACTGTAACCCCACAGAACAATAATTTTGCATTTGTCTGCTAGCTTAATGATTCCACTTAGGATACATTGTAGTTTAATGGAAAGAAAAATGGACTTGGTATCGGAAATACTTGGGTCTCTATCCTCAACCTCTATGAAAATGTGTTTCATTTGGCAAATACCTGAGACTCGGTTTCCCTTCTGTGAGATGAGAAGAAAACTAATATAAGTATAATACTAAAAATGGTAACAAAATAAGGTGCTGGTCAGGCAATAGGCAGTCAACGAGAGAGTGTGAGTAACTCTGACTTCCCACATTAATTAAGCTTGCTAGGAGTCAAATAACTTTTACTGTTTCTAGAAATCAAATCCACAAATTTATCTGAAAGTTACAAAGATTTGCAGTTCTTTAAGAACATTCAAAACAGTTTGTCTAGGCTCTGATGGTAAATAAATAATAAAGTTTGGAGTACTGCATCCCATTTGGGGTCTTAAAGCTTGGGACTTTCAAGTTGAGACATTTTGGATGAATCTTGATTCTAGAATTTAATAGCTGTGCATTCTTGGGAAAGTCATTTTACTTCTCTAGGGCTACTGGGCCATATACAATAACAAATATGTAATAATAGATGATCAAAAAATTTATGAAAATAAATTAGAGATTAGATACATAAAGCAGTTACATCAGTGTAATCACTGTATTTATATCAATTATTTTCATCTTTCAGTAAAATGAGCTCAACATGAAAAACCTCTACCTTCATACAACCAGAACTGAACTTTGACCAAGAGGGGTCTTTGTCCAGGGCTCCACAATTTAGATAGAGTCTTTTCTCTGTGGTTTAACCACAATCTTCCCCCAAGGGGTGAGAAATCATTCCCCTACCTTCTACCCATTCTCTAAGGACCTAGGATCCTGCGATTCTCTGCCATGTTGCCCAGAGCTCCCTTCACAAGTAGCACAGTCCTCCTTCCTGGGTCCATATGGCCACAGGCTGATGGTGCCACTGGTGGTCATATCCTGGATGTAAGGGATGGTCAAGACTGCCTGAGCAGAGTGCACACAGGCCAGATAGGTTAGAGGATTCACAGGTGGGGAGGAAGGGACAGTGGGCTGGGGTACTGACAGTTCTCCATAGCCTTCTAGGATGAGATTTTGTCAAGGCAAGGAGTTGGATGTTCAAACAAACGTTTTATTGAACAGATATTTAGCTTGGTTTATAACTTTTAAATATATGAGTATAGGGTATATGGGTCCTCATTTATAGATATTTTCAAAGCCTAACCAATATTAGAGGACTTGCTTTTTCCAGTGAAATTTAAATGTCAACCATGTGCCTTTCGAGCAGGAGGCCCTTAGCATTTATACTTTATTTCCCCCCAACCCTCCTGATGGGGGATAGAGGAACAGAGAATTAAAGGGAAAGCCAATGGAGGTTCAAGAAAATTCTTGGAATACCTAAACAGACAGGTGGAATCATTCCCCAGATATATTTAAACTGCTTAAATTTCCCCAAGAATTGCTAAATGTCAAAATGGGCCATGCCTCGATGTCATCTTGTCTTCATCTTTGTAACTCCTTTACTGCATATAGAAAAAGAACAGATTTAAGAACATTTGCAAATGAAATAAATCCTCTTTTGTGCTATGTATCCTCAAAGAAGTATATTTTTAAAAAAGCCAAAGAATTGTACAAAATATCCCCTAATTTGAAAGCAGATTTGACTTCCAGGACCCAAATATGACATTGCTACTCTCCTGCTTAAAATCATTTCAAGGCTTTCCATGTCAAAAAAATCAAGTCAAAATTATTTAATCTTCATATGAGACTTCGTAACTTGGCTTCATTCAGATCCATTTGTTTGCACACAGAGCTTTCATCAGGCCAGATTCTCCTCTCCTCCAAGTCCTGCTGTGTTCCCTCTTGCTTCCTTATGTTTGCACTTAGGAATAAGTCAGTGTTTCCAGCACCGTGGTCCTGATCTAGGGTTTCTGACTCCCAGTGCATCTGCATATAGAGGACTTGTGAACTTGGAAAAGAATATTTTCTTGTCTATTGTCACTCACATCAACAGATATTTACCATTTTCTTCCATTATGAACTTAGCAACACACCATAGCAATAGTATTATTAATAACTTGTGGTTTGTCACTAGCAGAGAGCATCGATTTTTTTACATCACATTTCATCTATGATAGATAACTTGAAACAACTGTTTATCCTAACCACTACTTTGAAAATATGATAATTATTAGGCCGCTGCTAGGGGATTGTGTTTAATAAGATCTATTAATGCATTGACAAAGAGGGAATATATTACAATTTTTTGAATATTTTAAAATTGTATTTTAATGCAACATTTTAAAACCATATAATTGGTTTCCTTTGTATGTCTAGGTATTTGCTTTTATGCATTTAAATATCATATCATATTTTAATGCTTAAAAGTCATTACTCTGCAAAGGAATTTACAGATTTCACTAGACTGTTGAAGAGGTTCATGTCATAAAAGGTTTAAGGAAAGCCTGAGTTAGAAGATTTTCCTTTGTTCATGCTTACCAAACTCCTACTCATCCTTTAAAGCCCATTCAAATGTTAGCCTTTCTCTGAGACTTCTCCAACTTTACTTGGCATACAAAGTCACTCTATTATGATCCACACCATCCTGGAGTTACCTCTATTACAAACTTTTACACTGAATTGAACCGTCAGTTTCCCTGTCTAGCTGGGGAGATAGGGCTTTTTCCTCTTAACATTTTCGGTGACCAATAGAGATCCCCCGTATGGTGGATGTGTTCAACTTAATATTTGGCGACTTCTTGGAATGAATGAATGGTCAATATTTGACCATTTGGCAGGTGGGGAAGGTCCAGATCAGTTAACTTCTTGGGATCAGAGGCGAGAACCAGGTGATTTCAACTACAACAGCACATACACAGCATATGCCATTTAAAGTAAATCTGAAAGTGAGATGCAAATGCCACAGCATGCCTTCTCTAAGTGGACCTCCTTTATATCCTCTCTCCTCCAGAAACTGGCCTTTGGTTCCAGGAACAGCCACAGTAGCTCTGGGCTGGAGTGCTTGCCTTTGTTAGCCCCCCACTCTGGAATGCTGTTCTTTCATCTCTGCATGACCGGCTCCTTCCCAACTTGGAGATCTCAGGACAAATACCACTACAGTCAGCGAGACCACCCCAGGTCACATTAGCACACCCACTCTCCGCCACTATTTTCCTTGGGCAGAGCTGCCCCTGAGCTGTGGTTTGGGCATTGCCATGGCTCTAAGCCGAGAGGGTGGGGGTGCCGAAATCTGACCCATGGATTCCTCCAGCGTGCCAGAGGAACGAAAAGGTGCTATTGAGTAGACAAGCTTTTCATCACAGAGGGATTGGTACTTCTTTTTTCGACTTTGTCCACCCAGAGAGGGCAGTTCTTTCTAATTCATACAATGATATCTTGAGAGCATGTTCATATTATCAGATATTTCTAATTTGGTTTGCTTATTTATTTGTCTGCTCATTTTTTACTTACTGATCATCTACTTCCACCCACTAGCATGTAGATTTCATGAGGATAATGACCTGACTGGGTCTGTGTGGTTCATTTCTGGGATCCCAGATTGTAGAATATTGCACAGCACATATTAGTTGTTCAGCAGATATTTATTGGATTACTTAATAGGAAACCACCTCTATTCATAATTTAAAACATTAAATGATACATTACATACTGTGAATTGCTAAAAAATGTCCATCACTTCTTATGCCCCGGTGTATATCCTTAAATGGACCTAATTTCTGTTCCCTCAAATGTCTGGCATGTCTTGAACAACAATCCTTTATTGTTTAGGTTTGCTCTGACTATAATGTTCTTTCTGCCCCCTAGGTATGCTTGAAAAAATCCTATCTTCCTAAATAAACTTTGAATTTTCCAAAGAAGCTCCCTAGCTTTTGCCCTTAGAAATATCACACTACTCACCAGGAAGGTAGTTCAGCGCTTGGGAAATTTTTAGCGAAGAACATAGCCTATAGTAGGTTCTTGACCAGGGCCAATTATCCTCTCTGACACTGGAGAATCTTTGAGCTAGCACTCTGTTTTGTTGTTGTTGTTGTTGTTGTTTTAAATCAAAGTTATTTGTCTTACTTTTCTTGTTTCTATCAGAGTATTTATTTTATTAGAGTATTTTGATCACACATCCTCCTTCCCAGCCCAACTGTACAGTCAGTCTATAGAGGAAAAGTATTGTGTGTTTTACATCTTTGTATTATCCACAAGGCATGTGTTAGAAAAATACTGGCTAAATATTTTTTAAAAGATTTTATTTATTTATTTATTTATTTATTTATTTATTTATTTATTTATTTAGAGAGCACGTGAGCGGGTGGAGGGGCAGAGGGAGAGTGAGAGAGAATCTTAAGCAGACTCCCTGCTGAGCACTGAGCCTGACACAGAGGTCCATCACAGAGGTCCATCCCACAACTCTGAGATCAGGACCTGAGACGCAATAAGAGACCCTTAACTGACTGAGCCACCCAGGTGCCCCGTGGCTAAATAGGTCAGCAAAAAATGCATCTATCTTAGATGCTCTGACAGTCCACCTCCCAAGGATATTCATGTGTGGTGGAAGGGAGTTGGATCCCCTTCAGGTCCATCATTAGGATGGTGAATGGAGAGAGGGGCAAAGTTAGGCAGCCGCTGGAAATAATGGACATGTGGCATGAGGGATTCATATTAACAACATAGTGCACGGGGACAAAGTTAGAAACAGAATGGGATATAAAAACCATGCCACTTGGAGAAACTAAAATGCATGCATACCAGCCAACAATGAACACAGAATATAAAGATGTGCAAAGGTAAAAACTAACCAGAATAGAATTGTTGCTGATAGCGGGGGCAGGAGAAATGAGAGTGAGGAAGGGCGAGAAAGGGAAATAAATAAGTAAATTGACAAACGTATAAATAAATCAAAATAGGAAAAGGTCCTTATATCGGCACATGTGGATCATCAGCCAGGGACGGAACAGTATGGTTAATCCATGCCTCTACCTTTGCAATCCCTAAGCAAAAAGGGACAGCCAAATCAAAAGAAACAAAGATAGCTTCTCCAGGAGGCAGCCTCTGGCACTGTCCTCTCTCCCGCTCGGTGGCCTGGGGTCAGAGCATCTCGTCCCCTATTGGCTTCTGTCTCAGAGCTTATCTCAAGACACTGCAATCTTCTCTGCACCTGTTTGTGCAAACTTGGGCAGAGTGATGCCTGTCCTAATCTCCTTTATTTTTCCAGCAACTTGCCCAGCACTAGATACGTAGAAAGTGTTTGATAAATAGTTGTTGACTACATTAATTACTGATGGAGAAAAAGCAAGGTATATTGGATGTAAGGTGATAGAAGTTAGCAACCTTTGTCAAGCTGGCTACTTTTTTTTTTTTTTTAGCCATATATACCCCTCCATATATATGATAGGGATAGAGATATATTTTATATGTTTTTAAAATGTTCAATGTTGTCTTCAAAATAGCCATCAGAAAACTTCCTTCACTGTGACTCCTTCAAATCAACAAATCCTATTTCTGTCTCCTCAAGTTTAATTTCACAAAATCAGACCAATCAAACCATATCAAGCTCCTTTCAAAATTAAATTTCAAAACTGGGTTCTCAAGGCAGACTGAACCTGATCATTAGGCCAAATCCCAAATAATAAAGGAAGGATAGCAAGGCTGAGCGGTGGGCATGTCACATCCGTAAGCACACCCCGAACACACACATGAACTTTTGGGTCCTTTATTTTTTCCCCGCTAACTTTAGTATGTACCAAGCAGGATGGCTTGAGAATATTTTTATCCCAAGGCTATTTCTGCAGATGTCAAAGAAGCCTTGCAAGTTTAGCTCAGTGCCCTGGTTGCCGAAGATAAGTTATCAAACAGTTCAAAGGCAGTTATGTCCCCTAATATGTGCTTTTGTCTGCGGTAAATGTATTTGCCTTTGCTGCTGAATCCGAAACCACTTATCAGTGCTCTAACAGCCATAGAGCTGTGGGACAATGGCTGATTAACGATGGTTTTACAAAAGGGCGTGTTACAGTTTGTGTTCTGTCATAACTACACCCCTTAACTACTACAAACACCTTCCCCTGTCCCAAAGACCTCTTTGTCGGGTCTCCCTAAAGCTGCATGACTTTAGATGAGCAAAATAGCTCTGCATTCCACTGCGCTCACCAAGCCTGAGGATATTATTTAAAAAAAAAAAAAATCAACTAGAAACGGTGCTGCATCTGAGCATGGTGTTTATTTCAAATGTGCAGTTCCACGGACTGTCCTGCTATATTTAAGGAAGGATGTCTAGCAATTATAATAACTTGACTCAAGAATCAAATATTTAGGGCAGCAAAACCATGTCTATTTTGGGCTTTACAGCTGACGTGCATTCTTAGGATATACAGGATAAACACAGTATTTCATTTCAAGTTCCTAAAAAGGGAAATGACCATGAGCATAATGAAAAGGCTTTGTTTCTACACATTGCACACATTTGAAGCTAGCTGGGGTTTGGGCAGCTGAACCACGCCATTAATAAAAGTCTGACACAGCCTGTGACGGAGGACATTGAAAAGGTGGACATAGTTGAGTCTCTCACAGAGGTATAAAGACGTGTACATCCACAGGGTTATTAATACATTAGTCAGGCCTATAATTATTACCCTAATGGCTCTTATCAAAAACAGCAAGAGGTAGGCAAGAAAGGGATAATTACAGGATGAGCATCAGGAGATGGCTCTTCTTATTTCAAAAAGCTTTCCATCAGCATAATGACTGAAGTATAAGGGACCCATTCTGAAGTGCATTAACCAGATGATGTGATTACTAGGTCACTTATTTAATTAGCTCTGTTCACCAAAGATTAGTGCAATCCAGACTCCCACCCCTCTGCCCTACCTACCCTAGGTGGAACCGTCCTTCTTCCCCACCAACCAATAGCTACTCATCCTCTTACACCCAGCTTGGCTGTGTGTAATACTTCAGTGATACTTTCCATACCTCCCTCAAAGGAAAATCTATCTCCCCATCTGTCTGTCCATCCATCCATCCATCCACCTGTGCATCATCTTAATTTCCTATGTCTTTCCACAACGGGTTTGAATTGGCTGACAACAAAACATTAAATACAGTAATTTCTTTTTAACCTAGGGAAGGAAAGATGAAAGAAGAGAGAGAGAGAGAGAGAACACCGAAGTATAGCCAGTATACAAAATGGATGCTGCATGGTCCCGAAGGGCTTTGGTTTTTTAACTCCATCATTGTCAAAACAAAGAAAAAAATACATATATAATCCCTCATAGAAATAACTGTGTCCTTAAGGCAGAAGCCAGCCATTTGCTAAGGGAATGTACACCTATTTTGTTTTCTGAGATCAAGATGCTTCTCACCCTTGGCCTTCATAGAGGGGGCACATGGGAGGCTGTAGATGTCACCCTGTATAACATCTGCTGCTCCCTTAACACACCAGCACATTTCCTATGACTGTTTCTTTTATTTATTTATTTTTTCATTTTTTTTTTTTTTTAAATCAGAGAGAGAGAGAGTGAGCACAAGCAGGGGGAGTGGCAGGCAGAGGGAGAAGCAGGCTCCCTGCTGAGCAAGGAGCCCGATGTGGGACTTGATCCCAGGACATTAGGATCATGACCTGAGCCGAAGGCAGCCGCTTAACTGGTTGAGCCACCCAGGCGTCCTGAGACTGTTTCTTTTAATAACCCTTGTGCATCCAGGGGCATAACAGCAATGTGAAAGCAAGTAAAGGGAGATTAATGAAAGGCCAAAATAATGGGGTCTCTTAGCACCTTTGATTATTGCAGCTTTAGCAATTATTGCAATGTTTTACAACCTCTTGTTTTGTTATCTCCATAATATCAATTCCTTGGGACAAAGAAGAGTCGTCTGTTCACTTGTGAAGCTGCAGAGATTAACATAATGGCTAGAACAAATGGTATTTCTAAATGAATTAATTCATATGTTGTAAACGTAAGTTGTTTTCATTTTTACTTTTGTTTTTCAGAAAACGCCCTCTCTGAGAGTAAAAAGTTGATACCTTACTTTAAAATGATCAGCAGAGAAGCACTGAAGAGGCATCCTTGTCTTTGCTGTATGTATTTATATATATTGTGGTGGTTAATTTCATGTCACCTTGTCTGAGCCACAGTGCCCAGCTATGCATTCAAATGTCATTCTGGATATTTCTGTGAGGGTGTTTTGGAGTAAGATTTCCATGTAACTCAGTGGACTTTAAGGCAGATTGCCCTCTGTAATGTGGGTGTGCCATACGCAGTCAGTGGAAGGTCTAATAGGACAAAAGGATGACCTCTCTGGAGCTAGAGAGAATACTCCAGCAGATTGCTTTCAGACTTCATGAGCACCATCCATGTCCCCTGGTTCTACAGCAGACTGCCTTCAGACTTGAACTGTAACTTTTTCCTGTTTCTAGCCTGCTGGACTCTCCCATCAGCTATTGAACTCTCCAAACCTCCACAATCTTATAAGCCAAATCCTTCAAATCTCTAGATAGATAGATAGATAGATGATAGATAGATAGATAGATAGATAGATAGATAGATAGATAGATAGATA